>NC_084497.1:22508244-22811274 GCF_030035675.1 Rhineura floridana | reverse complement strand
AAAAGTGACTGAGTCTAAAAAATAAATAAAAAATAATGAAACAAGTCTATAGGCACCTTTTCCCCAAACCCTCTTGAATGGCTCTTGATTCTACCTTGAAACTAGGGATTGAAAGATCTGTTAATTTCAGTTCTCTCAGTTTCTCATTTTTCCAATATAAAATTCAGTTCTCCACATTTCTGCAGCAATCTGTGTGTGTTTAAAATACTGGAGAATTTTCATTAGGATTTTCTCCTAATAAACACATTTTTGTAGGCAGTTTCGACTAACACATTTTTGCAAACAATTTCTTGTCACATAATGCATTTTTAATGTTATTTTCACTCATATATTCATTGTTACTCCCCCTAATATATACCTTTTGGCAAACATTGTTTGGTTAGGAAACTACATTGCAAAATTCAGAGAAGTGCGAATTTTGAAGGATGGCTGTGTTTTGGTTCTCATATCATTTTGGAAAGTGCAAATTTGATACATTCAGCTTGAAATGTGAATTGAATCAAATTTCTTGCCCATCCCTACCTGTGACTGGCAAGATTATCCAGGTACCTATAACACAGCCTCAGCCAGCTTGGTTCAACAAGTCCATCACCTTAGAATGGAATAAGATGTCCATCTGTGGGTGTTGAATGACAGGGCAGCCGAGAAAAGCAAGAATCCCACCAGTTCCTTAAATCCCAATTATTCCCAGATTATCTTTTGAAAATCGGGAGATCTCAGCTGAATAAACCCGTTGGCTGAATTACTGACAGCCGGGTGAATCTCTAAGGAGAGCAGAGAGGGAGTTGAGCCCTGTGGGTTAAAGGTGTCAGTCCCCTTCACTGACCTTTGGGGGCAAGGCGGTGCTGTGTTATTGACTGACGGGCAGATAAACAGCCGCACGGTTTGCTCTCTCCTTTTTGGCCCGCCAGTCAGGCAAACAACAGAGGGCAAGAGCCTCCCAAAGTTAAATAATAACTGTTTGGAGGGGGGACGGGAAACCCTGGGGGCTTCATCCTTGCTTTGGGGGCTTCAAATCAAGCGTGAGGTAAACAGCTTCAAGAAAGAGAAGAGGCAAAAGTCACCTCCGTGGTTACCGAAGGGGTTTTGCTCGCTAGCAACAAAGGCTTCCCCACACACACTTTCCCTCCCTTGCCCCAGACTCTATTAAACAGCTTTTCTTATTTCACTTCCCTCTCACAAATACAATATCTATGGCAGCAGCAGACTTAAGAAGGCAGATCTCCCCTGTTTTGGGAGTTGCTAAGCTTGAATGCCTTCCCTGCCAGAAAAGGTCTTGTACTAGGCCTCGCCTCATTCCTGGAACTCAGTTTCTGCAGCAGGATTTGTGTCAGATCCAATCCACTCCACTAAAATGATGAGCACAAAAAGGTGCTGCAGGCATACTTAATTACCCTCCAAATTAAAGATTGATGGCCTTGGTAAATAAAAATGCTTTTCCCTTGTGCCTTAGAACAGACAATGATGGTGCCAGGCATGCCTCCTTGGGGAGAACATCCCACAAGCGGGGAGCCACCACTGAAATGGCCCTCAGAGGGAGAAGCACACAGAGAAGGGTCTCGGATGACAGAGACAGGGTTCGTGCATGGATGTGTCCCCTTGTCATCCTCACAACAACCCTGTAAGGTAGATTTGGCAGAGAGATAGTCTGGCCCAAGTTACCCTAATGAGCTCCACGGAGAGTAGGGATTCACCTACTCCTTCTGGGCTCTTTCTGGGAGGAAGGGTGGGATATAAATGTAATTAATAAATAAATAAACACCATTCTATATACTGTGCCACACTAGCACAGAGCAGTAAGCATATTGCTGGATCTTCCATGGAGCCATTTAACCTGAAAGTACCACTGATCAAGTACACTGGCAAAGTGTACATTCTGCTTAATTTTCAGAGGTAAACCAGTAACATAGTTCCCTTAGGAATACAATACAGTAGGGCCCTGCTTTACAGTGATTCGCTAATACAGCGGTCTCAATTAGACGCAATTAGACTAAAGCCCCACTCATACAGCACTTGCGCCATGGTTTTCGGGCATCGCACGCCATTCTATTAAATGAGTTCTGCTTTACAGCGGTTTTCACTTTACAGCAGGGTTCCGGAACGTAACCCGCTGTATGAGTGGGGACCTACTGTGTAAAGGTGAATTTGCTGGCTCATTTTTGGAAACAAATACCAGTTTATCAGAAAGATGGACACTTTTGCCAGTGCAATGGGGCAACAGAGCTGAAAATGCAAGAATGTTGCTGGGTAGAAAAGAGGCGAGTTAAATTATAAATAAAGCTGGAGGGGGAGCCTTTGCGCCCTCTTGAAACTATTGATTTCATTGTGAATAGAGGGACAAGAGAAGGTCCGAAATCAAAGCATTCCATGGTCATTTTTCTATCAAAAAGTGATGTTGAGTGAATAAACTTATTTACATGCCAATGTGCAATGCTGAACTGACCCAGGATTTGCGGGGGGGGGGCCTACAGGCCTTCTATTATCTACAATCAATAATTGCCAGAGTTCCTGAGAGTCACTCTACTAAGACGACGTTAACGAGGTGCTCCCTTGCACGAGGAGAGACAGTGAACGAGCTTTTAATTGGCAATAGATTATATTTATCAAACTGACAGCAAAGAGGGGTCGAGGGGCACTCCTCTTGATCACTGGGTGGGTGGGTTGGGAGGAAAGGCTTAGAGGTTTGGAGAAGAGGAGGGTGATGGAGGGGAGCAAGACCCTTCCCATAAGCTCACATTGTTCTGAATTATTCATTAGAGTCCTTAGAGAGGGTGGATAAATCAGGAGTGAAACAAAGACTCGAAGATGCCATTGTCCTATCACTTGAAGCCAACTTAAACCCAAGCCAAGAGAAGACAAGGGAGGACAGCTAAGGAGAAGGGAGTAGAGGGGGAGAAATTTAGCCTTCTGGGGGTGTAATTTTGCAATATGGAATGGCAGAGTTATTAAGAAGTATTTGAGATATGTAACTGAATATTTCTGTTGACCTTGACCTGTCTGTAATATTACCCACTAGGTAAATAAATCATAACATCAGGACCCCAGAAGAATTATTTGCTACTTGCAGACCATCTGGACCCTGCTTTTGGGCTTGGAGACCTGAATTAAAATCTTCACTGAACTTAGACAGTCGCGAATCTTCCTGGGCAGGCCTTGGGCAGTTTGCTGTCTTCTCCGCCTGGCCTACCTCACAGGATTAGCGCAAGTATAAAAAGGGACAATGATCTATATTCTGTCCTGATGCTCCTTGGAGGGATGTGATTTTTTAGAAAAAAAGAGAATACAAGATTTGGCAGATAGAATGTCACTTCTCTATAACTTCACAAAGGGAAATCAAGTATTTGTAATACTTGCTAATCCGTGCACATCCCGTAACTTCCTGCTGAAATTGTGTAGGGTTTTATACCACAAAGGATCTGGGGACTTATTTATTTTTAACTTACAGGATTTTCTGCAGAAAGGTTAGATTAAATAGGGGGGAAATACAGACTGGTGTTTTGATGCCAACTGCATTGTGTGGATGCTGTGAAAAACTTGCATGTGTAAGCGGCACTGACCCCACAATAATCATTTGTCTGGAAGCACCCCTGATGTGGGAGCAGCGGACTTCACCTCCCTTTTGGAAGTGCATAAGTTGTACCTCCACCTATGCTTAACCTTTATCAAATCTGCAGTTTTCTGAAACAGTATGAAAACCAAAACACAGCCATCCTTCAAAATTCACACATCTGAATTTTGCAATGCACTTCTCCAACCAGCCAGTGTTTACAAAAATGCATCTATTGTTAGTGTGTATAGAAATGAATATATCAGTGGAAATAACATTAAAATGCATTATATTAGGAGAAATGTACCTAAAAATGTATACATGAGTCAAAACTACATACAGTAGGGCCCCGCTTATACAGCGGGTTAGGGACCAGGCCCCCGCCGTAAAGTGGAAATCGCCGTAAAGCGGAACCCATTGACTATAATGGGTGGTGTCACGCAAAAATGCCGCAAAATGCCGCAAAAGCAGCTTTAAAACGGGGAATTTTCCCTAATTGAAAGCCGCCACATCAGCGGAACAGCGGAAAATGGAACGTCGTAAAGCGAGGCCCTACTGTACAAAAATGTGTTTATTAGGAGAAATTCACACTAAAATGGTTAAGAATTTTCATGAGGATTTTTTAAAAAAAGGATTTGCACATTGCTGCAGAAATGCGAAGAACTGAATTTAAGATTGGAAAAATGAGAAACTGAGAGAATCAAAATTGACAGATCTTTCCATTTCTACTCAGTTGTGGTATCTCTGCTAAGGAACACCCTTTCCAGGAAAAAAAAATTATTCTCCCTTTGCTCTGGAGATTATATATATAATGCACACTTTCCATTTTTTGCCTCCACGCAACAGGTTGTGCATGGTTTAGTCTCCTTTCAAAAACCAGATGAAGAAACCTGTTTGGCCAAGTGTGGGACAAAAATTAATGTGTCGCATACTCCCTGGGAAGCAAAAGCTTTTGCCAAGCACTTTCCACTTGCTTAAAAACTATTGTCTGGCTCCCGCTTTGAGGTCTGGCTTCTTTTCTTCTCCTGAGAAGCTAAGAAAAGAGGAGGAAAATAATCTAATGAAATATTTAAGATTTTGGAAGGCAAGAGAGCCTCCAGAAGGTATTCTTTGCTCTCTCCTTTTGTAATAAAGTATGTGTGTGTGTGTGGGGGGGAGAGATGGTTGTAAGCAGGTTGCCAGGGTCGAGCCATATTGATGGGAACAGAGTTGGCATTGGCTACAGCTGTGGTATCTTGATTCCCGGCTGAGACACCAGCCTGGAAGCCTTTGTCCAGCATTGTGAGGAGGACACACAGGGGCCAAATTTACACAAACTTGATTGCAATTGCTACTAGCTCTCCCCCCCCCCGCTTTGTCTCCTCTTTTCAACAAAAAGGGAAAAAGAGAGGGGGGCACATAGGGGGGTTGACAATAAATTATGAATTCCATCACTGCTGGGCCACATAATAAACTCAAACACAGGAGAATCCCCCAGCCTTTTTCCTTCTCTCTCTTAAAGAAGTCTCCCACTGCTTGCCTTCTTGGAATCTGCTTTTTTCCCACTAACTGCTGCCTGATTTATGGCCGCTCCCTCGGACGGAAGCTTCTGTGGCCGAGGCCATTTAGCGCTGGCTGACATTTCGCTTAAGCAACTGTGAAAGGGCAAATTTCCCCTGAAACAGAGCTGCAAGAATTACTCTCCATCACTTGATTTTTGCCCCTCCAGTTCTTCTTGTGGGCACCAGCAGTTCCCCCCTAAACACACACACTACAGAACCTGTTCTTGGACTCTCCATTAATGAAGTTAATACCATTTTGTAGTTCTGTCCTCAAAAGCACCAATGTGATGGTGGTGATGATTTTATTAAATTTATATTCTGCCAAAAGGAGCATAGGGAGGCAAATATAATGGTCCATTAGGGCTTAAGGGGCACTGCCCCACCATCCTCTCTGCTCTCAGTCAATCCCCACCTGCCTGCCTTCTTAGTTACAACCAGTTGGGGATGGCTCTGCCTGTCATCGGCTCTGGTTCCATTTACTACTGGTCTCCCTGCCTTCCACCCTACCAGTCCCAATGGGCACCAGCTACCACTGCCAGATGCACTTGTGTGGGATAGGGATGGAATCCTCTCCATTTTTATGTTTTGTTTTTAAGTGTGGCCCCTTAGTGATTGTTAATGATCCAATTCCTTTTTCCTCCAATATCTTTTCATTTTCCCGATCACCTCTAATTTTTAATGTATTTATTTTGCTTTGCTTTGTAGAGAATTATCAATATTATAATCACTATTTATTCACGAGTCTCCACTGGTATCAATCTTTATTCTGAACTCTGTAATTTACATTCCTTTTCAAGTGCATTGCAGAGCAGATTAAGGCAGATAATCAAGTCAGTGTCTTCCTCCCTGCTGCTTGCAATCAATATCTCAGTTCCCTCCTGCTTCTTTCTGTCTGTCAGTTACAACCAACATGTCACTGACATCAGTGAAAGAGAATAAACATTTGAAGAGCTCATATAGAAAGTAGATCAATAAAAGTATCTCTCACACGATCGATGATTTCAAAGCGAAATTTTAAAAAAAACAAATTAAAAAAAGAAAAGAAAAAGAATTAACGGGAAACCAGGCATGGAGAGTTGCTACTTCAAAATTCTCTCTGCAAAGATGGAGAATATCAGAAATAATAATTAAACCGATGGCAAATCCAATTATTGCAGAAACTGAGCCCATTGTTACTGTGGGGAGGGAGTTCCACAATTCAGGGGCTGCCACAGATAACATCCTCTCCCAGGCCTCCACCACAATCCCAAGCTTCTGAGGGTGGTGGAACTACAAAGAGGGCCCCGTCTGCTGATCTCAACACCCCACAAGATCAGTAGCGATGGAGGTGGCCTTTCAGATATTTGGGCCTTAAGTCATTTAGGGCTTTAAACACTAAAGTGAGCACCTTGAATTGGGCCCAGAGACAAACCAGCAACCAATGCAGTTGTTTTAAAACATGTTGTTATATGAGATCTAGATAGAACCCCAGCCAGCAATCTGGCTGCTGCTTTTTGGACCAGTTTGTTTATTTATTTGCTTTTTTGCTTATTGTACTTATATACCGCCCCATAGCCGAAGCTCTCTCGGTGGTTTACAGTTAAAGTTTCCAAGTCATCTTCAAGGGCAGCCCCACATAGAGCACATTGTAATAATTCATTCCGGAATAGGGATGGGAGAGAATTTTGATTCAGTTTGCATTTCAAGCAGCATTTATCAAATTCGCACTTTCCGAAACAATATGAGAACCGAAACACAGCCATCCTTCGAAATTTGCATTTTTTAGAATTTTGGGATGCAGTTCGCCAACTAAACAACACTTACAAAAATGCATATATTAGGGGAAAATGTGGATAAAAATGGATACATGAGTGAAAATTACATGCAAAAAGGCATGAAATGATGAGAAATGGCTTGCAAAAATGTGTCCCTTTGTCAAAACTGCCTACAAAAATGTGTTTATTTGAAGAAATTCACACTAAAATGATGGAGAATTTTCATGAGGATTAAAAAAAAAAAATCCACATATCGCTGTAGAAATGTAGAGAACTGAATTTAGCATTGGAAAAATGAGAAACTGAGAGAACCGAAACAGGCAGATCTTTCCATCCCTATTCTGAAAGTTACCACAGCATGGAGCACAGTGGCCAAGTAATTTCTGTCCCAAAGGGGGCATAGCTGGTGAATAAGCCTTAGCTGGAAAAAGGCATTTCTAGACACCGAGGCCATCTCAGCCTCCTGCGGCTCAAGGTACAGACCTGCTCCTTCCTGGAGAGTGCAACCCTGTGCAGGACAGGCCATCTCCCCCCCCATCCCGGACTTGAGAGACAGGGACACGTAACTCCTTAGTCGTTCGGGGCTTTCAACACTTAATGTGTTGAATTGCAGCCGGAAACAAACTGGCAACCAGTTTTCCCCAAAAGGTTCATACGAGGCAGTTATGTTTTCATCTCTGCTGCGTTTCCAAGTGGTGAATCCCACTCTTTAAACAGGCTTCCTCAGGCCCCCTCTATGGGGAGCTTGAGCAAGTTATGAAGATGACATCCTTTCAAAAGAGGCCTGTTCTTTCTTCGTTTAAGTGGGTGGGCACAAAGGGTGACTTTTAAAAAAAAAACGCACACAAAGAATAAAAGGAGAGGGGAGGGAAAGAAAGTAGCAATGCTGCTGAACGCGCGTGTTGCTCCGTTGGGAGGGGTATCTCTTTCTGTCTCGTGACATTGAGGGCTAGCACGCAAGGCTGCCTAGTTCGCTGTGTTATTAATGACCCTGGCTCTGGTCCGGACCTCAAGGGACAATCTGACTTTAATAAGCCACAGCTGGAGGGCTGTTTCCGGGCCAGCAGCCGAGGCAGGAGAGAAAGCCTATCAGGCTCAGGGACGCAGGAAGCTGCCTTATATTGAGTCAGAGCATTTGGTGCATCTAGCTCACTACTGTTCTTCAGCCTCGGGTCCCTAGATGTCATCAGACTACAACTCCCATCATCCCTGACCTAAGCTGGCAGCGGATGATGGGAGTTGTAGTCCAACGACATCTGTGTGCCTAAGGTTGAAGAATGCACTTTATCCAAACTGCCAGCACCTCTCCAGGGTTTTCATGCAGGGACTGTCTCTCCTAGCCCTACCTGGAGATGCCAGGGACTTACCCTGGGGCTTTCTGCATGCAAAGCTGGTGCTCTACCAGTGAGCTACGGCCCGAGATCGATCAAAGGAGTAGCGCGGGAAGAACACTAGGACCCTGGGGCATCCAATGAAGCTGAATGTTGGAAGATTCAGGACAGACAAAATAAAGGGCTTCTTCACACAGCAGTGCGTAGTTAAGCTATGGAATTCGCTCCCACCGATGGCCACCAACATGAATGGCTTTAAAAGAGGATTAGATAAATTCATGGAGGAAAAGGCTATCAATGGCAACTAGCCCTGAGGACCATGCTCTGCCTCCACAGTCAGAGGCAGTATGCTTTTGAATACCAGTTGCTGGAAACCACAGGCAGGGAGAGTTGCTGTTGCGCTCAGGTCCTGTTTGAGGGGGCTTCCCATAGGGGCATTTGGTTGTCCACTGTGAGAACAGGATGCTGGACCAGATGGGCCATTGCCCTGATCCAGCAGGCTCTTCTTATGTTCTTATGATGTGGACAAGGGGTGGAGAGGATAGCCTGACAATTTACACGGCTGCGGGGTGAGCAAACCACATTGCTGTGCCATCCAACTTGTGTCTTTGTTTTCCCAGAGGAGGAGGAGGAGGAGGAAGATGGGAAGCAAACTTGATGCCACCTCAGAGGTGGGCAGCCTTCCAAGCTCACTCCAGAGAAGGGCCCAGGGGAAGCTGGTCCATTAGGGGAGATGGGGTGCAGCCCCACCAAAGTCAATCTGCCCTCAGCCACCACCTCTCACACCTGCCTGTCTTCTCACTTACCTTCACTCCAAGGGGGGTGGCACTGCCTGTGATAGCTTCTTCTCCCTTAGGCTCTGTAATACTATGGAAAGACCTGTCAATTTTGGTTGTCTCGGTTTCTCATTTTTCCAGTCTTAAATTCAAGTTCTCCACATTTCTGCAGAAATCCCCCCCCCGATTTTAGTAATCTTCATAAAACTTCTTCAGCACTTTAGAGCAAATTTCTTGCAATAAGCGCATTTTGGATGTAGTGCTTTTTTTTGCCTAATGTACATATTTTGCAAGCATTTTCTCCTAATATAATGTATTTTTGTATGTTATTTTCACAGATATATTCATTTTTATGCACACTTTCCCCTAATATATGCGTTTTTGTAAACACTGGTTGGTTGGAGAACTGCATCACAACATTCAGATAAGTGCACATTTCAAATGATGGCTATATTTTGGCTCTCGTATTGTTTCAGAAAGTGCAGATTTGCCGTTAAATGTGAACTAGATCAAATTTCTCTCCCATCTCTAGTAGTGCACATCATACATTTAAAGCACCTTTAAAGGACATGGCTTCCCCACCCCCCAAAGAATCTTGGGAACTGTAGCTTGTTAAGGGTGCTGGTAAACATAGATTTGTGGGAGGAGGGGTAAACTACAGCTCCCAGGATTCTTTGGGGCGACGCCAGGTGCTTTAAAGGTGCTTTAAATGTATTGTGTGTATGCAGCCTCAGCCTCAGTGCTGCCCTTGCAGAACTGTGCAGGGGGGAGAATGTGGACAAATCTTGAATTCGTCCTGTCATTGGTTCTGACTCCACCTATTGTTGGCCCCCTTGCCTTCTGCCCTACCAGTCCCAGTGGCCCCCAGCCACCGTTGGAAGGGCCCGTGCGAGCTCTTGATGCAGTGTGGCAGCAGTCCTAGCAGCTGTGGGGAAGAGAAGCAACCCTCCCCCCCGATGGTTAAAATAACAGAAGAGTGGGTGGTTATAGGAAGGGGGAAAGGAAGCGGAGAGAGAAATGATTGCAAAAGATGGAAGAGCAAAAAAACCAATGTTGGCAATGACAAAGTCCCCTCTAAATTTGGTCTCCCTAATGCATTTCTCTGCTGTCAGACTGGGTCACCCAAACTAAGCTGTGAGCGGTGACCTTGACAAGGCACTGACTTCCAGGAGCCAAAAGAGGAGGGAAGGAGGAAAGGAGGCCTGTGGGGAGAGGGGGAGAGCGGGAGAGAGCACATAGTTAAAGAAAAGCACCTTCTTTTCAGTATGTACACAAGCAGTGGAGGTTGACACGGCTGACCTCAGCGCTTGGCGGCCGCCCAGCCCGTTACACGACTTGGCAAGGGAGAGCGTGAGAAAGCAGGGGGCAAGAGCCCAGTGTCATCGCAGCTGCAAAAACCGGGAGAGAGGAGGGCGGGTGAAACACTGCTCCACCAGGGGGGGAACCCACCCCACCCTAATTGGAAAAATATGCGGCCCGAGGCCTTTCCGCCATAAAAACACAGCCACATTGACCCTCCCCTGCCAAATGTGCAGTCTAAGTTATTTGAGGTGGTGAAGTGTGGGGGTTTTTTTTAACTAAGCTGGAACAGGGTGTGTCAAGGAGGGAAATGGTGGTGGTGGGGAGTTGGGGGAGAGAGAGAGGGAAGCACTGTATGGACTACAACGCATAGCTGTCATCACTGAGTGCGGCAGGGCCTTCAGACGAAGACGGAAGATGGCTTCTTAAAAAGGGCCAAACTTCATTGCTACCCCCTCCAATCCCCTCCTGTTGTTGTTGTGGCTGCTGATAGCTGCTTCGACTCCTTCCTGCCAGGGCCACGTGCAACAAAATGGTGCCATAATTGGGAAGAACATCTGAAATGAAGCCATGCACACCTCTGGGAATTTTTGTTCTTTAAAGGGGAATGCAGGATGGAGTTCAGATTTTGAAACTGGGAAGTGTTTCAGGTGGACTGTTTCTTAAGGGCCAGTTTGAATAGGGCTGAATGTACAATCCTATTAAAGGCGACGCATCAACAATAAAATGACTCGTTAAAAAGCATTCTGACAACAGTTTAAGACACTCTAAGAACAGTTTAAAAACATTCTCTCAACCAGTATCAGGGTTGCTAGGAACAGTGTCTTTCAGCCATGGGTAGGGATGGGTGAGAGTCTCTATTCAGTTCACGTTTCAAGCAATATTTATCAAATTCACAATTAACGAAACAATATGAGAACCAAAACACAGCCATGCTTTGAAATTTGCATTTTTTAGGATGCAGCTCGCCAACTAAAAACATTTGCAAAATGCATATATGAGGGGAAAGTGTGCGTAACAATGAATACATGCGTGAAAATAACATGCAAAAAGGCATGAAATGATGAGGAATGGCTTGCAAAAATGTGCACCTTCGTCAGAACTGCCTATGAAAATGTGTTTCTTTGGAGTAATTTTGCACTAAAATGGAGAATTTTCATGAGGATTTTTTTTTTAATTGCAGATCGCTGTAGAAATGTAGAGAACTGAATTTAACGTTGGAACGACGAGAAACGGAGAGAACTGAGACAGACCTTTCCATCCCAAGCCAAGGAATGTTTTTAAAACCCAGTAATGCAAGGCTTTGACACTTCGTGCCCTATGTTCTACATACAAACTTTGAATAATAGGATACATTATTTTAAAAATTGGAATTAATTTATGCAGGACGGAAGGCAGCACCAGTTGGGGTCATCCTTAAATTGAAACCAGCTTGGGCACCATAGGAACGTCACCAAAGCCTGCCTTATAGTGGTTCAGACTTATTGTTACGGAGTTGTATGCAGCTAGGTCCTACTCAGAGTAAGCCTTTTGAAATTCATGGACCTAACTTTGTCCATTTTGTTAAATAAAATAAATATTTTTAGTCTATTGCTGTCTTAATTGTTTTTAAAATGTTTCTATTTACTTGCTTTTAACTGTTTTTATTTATCATTTTAATGCTCTTTTTTTGTAAATGGTTTAGAGGTTTTCTACAGTCAAGAGGTATATAATTTTTTGTTAAATAAAAAAAATGACCATTGATATCAATGGGTCTTCTCTGGTAAGGACTAACATTGGATGCAACTAGATTACAATTTGATCCAATTAGGTGAAGGGCCATAGCTCAGTGGTTAGAGCACGTGCTTTGCACATTGAAGGTCCCAAGTTCAATCCCCGGCCTCTCTAGATAGGACTGGGAGAGATTCCTGTTTGAAACCTTGCAGAGCCACTGCCAGTCAGTGTAGACAGTATTGAGTTAGATGGACCAACCGTTTGACTTGGTGTAAGGCAGCGTCCTATGTTCCTACAACCCTATGGTGATGATGATTCTGTCAATGTGAATTGTGCTTTCACAGCATACAACAGGGCAAGCGCCTGCCCCAAGGAGATTGCAGTCTATAATACTGCTGAGGGTAGACAGCAGAGAAAGGGAAAGGAAATGGAGACAAGGGTAGGGAGATAGGAATTGGCCTTATATTGAGTCAGACCATCAATCCATCTAGCTCAGTACTGGCCACATTGGCTGGGGCTGATGGGAATTGGAGTCCAGCAACAACTGGGGGGCCACACAGGTTCTCCATCCCTGCATTACTATGTAAGGGTAGAAATCCACTCACTGTTCTGCTGGTTCCACCTCTCTCTTCTGAAAATGGGGTCACCCAATGCTATTCAAACCCTGCCCCTTTTTTTGCTGTAAAACCTGGTGGGAGCAGCTTGAGTGTGTGTTTTAAAATTCAGCTTCAAAGAGTTTTCACAACTGATCAGCAGTTCAACCTGTTACCCCTCCAGGTGTGGCTTAATGGAAACGCTTTGGTCTGGCGACTGTGTTCCCAGCCTAAATGTGGGGTAAGGGGGCAGATTATAAGACCATTCCATCCAGAGTCTAAAATTACCTCACTGTACCACTGAACGGCTTCAGGACTATGGTAGCAGAGGTGCTAAAATGCGACATACCCCAAAACTTCCCCAAAGGCATCACCCCAAAGGGCTCCTTCAGCAGGTAAGGCAGGATATACATTCAAATAAATAAATAAATAACTGAGTGGTTTACCAGAACATTGGGCCTATCCTTCCTAAATAAGGGCTAACACCAACCCACATAGATCGGGGCCTCCCAGTCTGGGAGCAATTCTTTCCTAAGTGCACATGCACACATGGGCACACACAGAGCATTCCACCTTGTGCCACCTCCATCATTGCCAGGAAACTCATTTCCTTTGAGCCTTTCGCTCACGTGTCCTGTTCTCCACCCCATCCCCCCAAGGCCACCCCGGGCCCTTTTAATGAAAGCAATGGCAGGTTGTGAATGCGTGGCCCAAACGCTCCTTTGAAAATTAACTTAGGCCTATTTGCAGCTGAGGAAGAGAGAGAAGGGATGAAGGAGGCAACGGGGTGGGGGGGAGAGAGACCCATAATGACCACTTTCTTTGTGTGACAAGCTGTCTGCTTCATGTCTGGGGAAAAAGAGGAGCCTGGCACGCATCCTCTCGAAGCCTCCCACACAGCTCGAGATGCTGAACTACAGTCGTGTGTCAATAAAATATACACAGAGCCTCTTTCCTAACCCTGTCCCTCCTCCTCCTCCACTTGGTTCTCTCTGGGCACACTCTATTCTGGTTTTGCCCCCCCACCCCAAGAGCAGAAGAAACAAGCAGACATTATTGCCATACATAAGGATGCATCCATTAAATCGGGGGCATTCAAAGCAGTGCTTGTCAAGGAGCCCTTCTAATTCCTTGGAAGGCTGTATCATGGGGGGTTCCTGAAAGATTCTGATCGATATTAGCAGACAGGCTTCCTTGGAAGCCAGCTAGCCACAAAGGGTTGCCAGCAGTTAGGCTACTAGCCACAACGGCTATGTTCACCCTCCACTGTTGGAGGCAGTAATACCAGGGGTCACAAATGGGGAGAGCGTTGCTGTTGCGTTCAGGTCCTGCTTGCGGGCTTCCCATCGAGGCCTCTGGTTGTCCACTGTGAGAACAGGATGTTGAACCAGATGGGCCACTTTTTCTGTACATATGAATTAAATCTCAGGCGCCAGCTAGTCCAACACACCTGCACACTTGATTAGTACCGGGGGGGGGGGTTGCTTCCTATGGATCCTAGCTGTACAGATGAAGGGGAGAGCAGGGATGGAAAGGTTCTTTGGTTCCGTTTCTTATTTTTCCAATTTTGAATTCAATTTTTCTGCAGCAATTTGCAGAACATTAAAAGAAATCCTCAAGAAACCTTTTCAGCACCTTGGTGCAAATTTCTGCCACAAAGAATCCAGATAAATTTTATTGATGTATTATTGATGTTTTATTGGTATATTTTGATGATCTTTTTGTAAGCCGCCTTGAGGGCCTTTTGGCCGGAAGGCGGGGTAGAAATATTAAAATCAAATCAAATTGTGAAGGATGGCTGTGTTTTCGGTTCTTGCATTGTTTCGGAAAGTGCAAATTGATAGATTCTCCTTTCAATGCAAACTGAATCAAATGTCTCACCCATCCCTGCCACACACTAAGGGTGGAAGGACCGGTGAGTTTTGCTTCTCTGTTTCTAATTTTTCCAATTTTAAATTTGGTTCCCCACATTTCCGCAGCAATTTTCAATTTTGTTTTTTTTTAAATCCTCAGCATTTTAGGGCAAATTTCTCTTAATAAAAACATTTTTGTCTGTAGTTTTGAGTAATGCGCACATTTTTGTAAGCATTTCCTCCTAATATTTATTTTATTTATTCCATTTATATCCCACCTTTCCTTCAAGGAGCTCAAGGTGATGTACATGGTTCTCCTCCGTCTTCATTTTATCCTCACAACAACCCTGTGAGGTCGGTTAGGCTGAAAGATGGTAACTGGGTCACACCCAATGAGCTTCATGGCTGAGTAGGGATTTGAACCCTAGTCTCACTGGGTGACCTTGGGCCAGTCGCTGCCTCTCAGCCTCAGAGGAAGGCAATGGTAAACCACTTCTGAATATTGCTTACCGTGAAAACCCTATTCATAGGGTCGCCATAAGTCAGAATCGACTTGAAGGCAGTCCATTTCCTTTTCTTCCTGGTCCCATGCTGACACACTAACCACTACACCACATATGTTTGTACTAATATATTCTCTTTTATGCACACTTCCCCCTAATATATGCATATGGGGAACTGCATCACAAAATTGGGATAAATGCAAATTCCAAAGGATGGCCGTGCTTTGGTTCTCATGTTTCAGAAAGCGTGGATTTGATCCGTTCGGCTGGAAAGGCGAACGGATCGAGTTTCTCCCCTGTTCTGTCCCAAAATCAGGTTTTTATTTTATTTTTATTGCAACATTGTCTAACTTCCCCACAAACAAATCAGGATAACTGCTCAATGAACAGGTTGTCTTGAAGCAACCAGTGTTTCCAGTCTAGAGGCTTGTTAAGCTTTGGTGAACTATCTGTTTCCCTGGTATCAGCAAGTGAGGAACAGACTGAGAGAGTAGCAAGCTTCTCCTCTCCCCACACACAACTTCACACAGCAAGTTGCAGTAGTGCTGGTGGGCGTTAGTCGCAGGAGCAGCTCTTCTGCTGGTGCAAACGACACTCACCCACACAGAAAGCAGCCTGAGAACATTCCCGGAGGAGGGAAATCTTCCTTCTCTTTCCAGAAAAGGATCTGGGTAATGCAATGCAACAGCAACAGACCCTGAAAGTATATTGTTTTAACTGTACTCTAAAAGGAGGTTAAAGTGCCACCCTTTCTTTCTGCTAACTATTCCTGAATGTTCCTTTCCTTTGGGGAAAAATGGCGTCTTTGCGAGCTCTGTGGCAGTGATTAATTTCTGGGAAAGGAGCAGGGGTGACACTGAGGCCGAAATATATCCGATCGTGCACCTTTCAGGAGTTGGGAACTTGTGGCCCTCCAGTTGTTGCGGGACCACAACCAGAGTTAACCCAAGACATTTTGCTGCCTAGCGCACAGGAGATGCAGAACAGGCTGTGCGATCCACACAGTTCTGTCCTCCCAACATCTTCCTGCCTCTTTCCATTTCCCGGCATCTTCTGCCTCAGGCAATTGCCTCACCCTGCCTAACGGGCTGGCTGGCCCTGACTACAACTCTCATCATCCTTGGCTATTGGCCATGCTCGCTGAGGCTCACGGGAGTTTGGAGTCCAACAATGTCCAGAGGGCCTCTGGTTCCCCATCTCTGCCTAACCCCTAACCTTGGTCACTTCCACACATTTAAAGCACATGGCTTCCCTCAAAGAATCCTGGGAACTGTAGTTTACCCCTCAGAGAGTTACCATTCTCAGCACCCTTAACAAACTACAGCTCCCATGATTATTTGGGGGAAACCATGTGCTTTAAATGTGCCTTCAGTGTAGGGTGTGTTTGCAGCCATAATCTCCAAACCTTGCCCATTGTGGAGTCACACAAAACTTAAGGCAAATGGAGTCAAAAGAACGCTTGCAAAAACCTTTTTTTTTCAGAGGTCCTTTCATTGCCATTCCAAGGTGGGGGGGAAGAGCTTTTGCTTTCCAATCTCCTCCTCTTTGTTTTCAAAGTTCATCTCCATTTATTTTCTGAAGTTAGGCAGCCCTCAGAATGAATGCATTAACCAGCATCCCGGAAACCTGACTCATTTTTTATGATAGCATGAGTTTGCCTGCCTTTTTTTAAAAAAAAGGGTGCAGAGAGGAAAGACAGGAGGTTTTTATTCTCCTCTCTCATCTAGGGCCAAGCAAAATGGGAGTTCTTGGATAATATTTATGGTCTCCGGAGTTGCAGATGACAGTGGCGCATTACTGAAACTGTTTGTACCGGATGGAGATGCCAGAGAGGGTCATGTCTGCACTACAGACCGAGTGGATGCTTAAGCAAGGCAGGGCACTGGGCCACTTCACTTTAGCAGAGGGGAGGGTTTCCCAGAGTGGTTGATATTGACCTCCTGGGGTCGGTGGGACTGTGCAGGGGGTGAATAAAGTCCCAAGGGCCAAAAAGGGCCAACGGGTGGAAAAGAAATTCACGAGGTATCGTGCGAAAGACTTAATTAGGAACTATGAGACTGGGAAATAACAGGCATGGAGCATGTGCAGAGTGCACCTCCCTTCCCAGTAAGGAACTTCTGTACATGGAAGGGCCATAGCTCAGTGGCAGAACATTTGCTTTGCATGCAGAGGGTCCCATGTTCAACCCCTGGCATCTCCCAGGTAGGGCTGGGAATGTCAGCTGTCTGAAAATCCTGGAGAGCCACTGCCAGTCAGTGTAGACAATACTGAGCTTGATGGACCAATGGTCTGACTCAGTATAAGTCAGCTTCCTATTTTAGTATGATGGTTCCACAATACAATAGTATTCCTTTTTAAAAAATTGTTATGTAGTAATAGTGATTGATAATAAATGTTGATTACATATTGAGATTCATTTGCATTTCTTACGAAATTGGATTGGGCTGACAACAAACTTTAGAAGCTCATACAGGGGTCAGTCGATCAACTCAGTTTGGGAAGTCCTGGTATAGAAGACCCTTTGAGCGCTGTCTAATACCCATGTTTATCTTCTCCATTGGGCTCAGTATCGCTTACTCTGACTGGCATTGGCTGTCCAGGGTCCCAGGCAGAGGCCAGTCCCATCATCACCTACTATAGCCGATTTAAACCCGTCATGGCTTCCCTCAAGGAATCTTAGTACAGGTGGGCCCCGCTTTACAGCGTTTCACCTTTCGGCATTGCGCTAATGCGGCGGCTTTCCATTTCGGAAAGTCCCTGCTTTAAGGCGCTTGTTCTGCTTTTACGGCGGTTTTTTTCATCGTGCGCCATTTTCGTGTGACACACACCATTATTTTCAATGGGTTCCGCTTTTCGGCAGCAGTCCAGAACAGAACCTGCCGTATAAGCGGGGCCCCGCCTGTAACTGTACTTGGTTGAGGGCTCTGAGAGTTGTCAGGAGACCCCCTATTCCTCTTACAGAGCTGCAGGCAGAGTTCATCCAAAGAAAAGGTCACCTAAGGTCACATCCACACCATACATTTAAAGTGCATGGCTTCCCCTAAAGAATCCTGGGAACTGTAGTTTAACAAGCCACATTCCCCAACATTCTTTGGGGGAAACCACACATTTTAAATGTGTGTTGAATGTGCTTCAAATGCAGATGTGCCCAATGCTAGCATAAAACATCCCACACGGGATGAACACCAGCACCGTGCCCCTTCGTCAGCTGCGCCGAGTGCCTGCATCGAAGGCAAAAAGCACAATGGGAATTTCAGTGCAAAAATAAATGTAAATAACTATTTTGGGGGTTGGGATGGATTCCAGAGACTCAATGTAGCTTCCAGCTCTCTCTTTTTTCGAAATTCACCACTGGAAATGTGATTGTGGTTTGGTTTATTTCTTTCTGGTGGGCTGTGTTGATGTTGCCAACGCACAACAGACGGCTGGCCGACAGTAAACAGGAGGGCCAGCCGTTCTCATGCTCTTTGGGGCAAGCTGTACCGCTGCCCGCGTCCCAGACAGAGACCTCACATGAACCAAGCTGGCTTCCCGTTCGTCTGTGCGCGCTCCAGCCCACAAAGTGCACTTGGCAGCACTTCTGAGCCCAGCGGAGAGAGAGACCTAGGCTGTGTCAACTAACTGGAAGAACAGAGGCAGGAGGAGAGAAGAAAGGCAAGGGTGGAGGGCTAATATCTGCAAGGGAAGCTACAACGAGTCCTGATCATAAGGGAAGTCTCAGTTGAAGGCCCATCCATGTGGCAGTCTGTTATGGGGTTGGAGCTTCTCCCATATCCCGCCCCCCACCTCCGTGCACGCACAGATGTAATCCAGATTTACCACTTCCGCTGCTTGCTTGCTTGTTTTTAATAAAAATGGATTTTCTTTGGAAACAGTAAGTTAGGATTAAATGGGAAAATGTGAGGTGGTGTTTTGGTGAGGATGTATCCCTGTGGAAAACCTGCTGATCAACACCAAATCTTCAGGTTGAAGTGCCCTTAATAATTGGAACTTAGTCCCTACTGAAATTAATTCTTATTTTGATTATTGTTAAAAAAGTTTCGTTTCAAGCATAAATACCAAGGTGGTTCACAAAGAGATACAGGCCAACAGCAAGCATACTAGAAGTATAAAAAATACAGCTATCCATAATTAAGATACATAGTGAAACAATAACATCAACACATCCATATTTCAAATATATAATAAACAAGCCCATTAAAACAGCTGTACAGTTTTCAGGGAATGCTGAAGGCACACCTCTTTACCCTGGCCTTTGACACTTGAGATGCATATTTTTAGGACCTGCCCTACTTTTTGCGATTGTTTCAAACTGTTCTTAATGTTGCATTTTAAATTGTTGCAATCCGCCCTGGGACCTTCAGGTGAAGGGCAGCTAAATATTAACAAAAACCACCAGGAATAAGCCAGTACTGAGCTGAGGTAGACGGAGCAGTGGTCTGACTCTGCAATAAGGCAGCTTCCCCAGTCTTAAGGGCAGGGCCGTAGCTCTGTGGCTGCTCTGCACTCCAAAGTCCCAGGTTCAATCCCCAATGGCATCCCCAAAGTAGGGCTGGGAAACACTCCCCGTCTGAAACCCTGGCGGGCCTCTACCAATCAGTGTAGGCAATACTAAGCTGGATGGAACAATGGCGTGTCTCTGCATAAGGCAGCTTCTTCTATTCCTGGTGCCTCAAGGAAAGGGCCACAGCTCTGTGGTTAGAGCGCTCGCTTTGCATGCAAAAGGTCCCAGGTTCGATCCCCGGCAGCCTCTCCAAAGTAGAGCTGCAACCCTGGAGAGCCTCTTCCAGTAGGTGTGGGCAACACTGAGCTAGGCGGACTAAAGGTCTCCCTGGCCGTTTCCTCGTTTCCCGGAAGCCACGTGGGCGCACAGCGCTCCACCGCCCTGGGCGGCGGCAAGGCTGGTGCGCTTGCGGCAGGGGCGTGCGCGCACGCGCGCTCCTCCAACCTGGGCGGCCGGGCGAGCGCCGCGGTTGCCAGGCGTCCCCTCCCCTCTCGCGCCCTATTCTTGGGGAAGGGATTGGGTGGGGAACAGCCACAACAAAGGGAGGCACACGTGAGGCCCCGCCTCCCTTCTCTGCCGCGCACGGCGCGCACATTCAGTCGCTCGCTCGCTTTTTTCCCCCATCTCCTTTTATCCCTCCTCTTCCCTCTTTTCTTGGCTGCTGCTCCCTCTCAGTCGCGTGGCCTTGGCTCAGCCCTCGGTGGCGCGTGCGGGCTGTGCCCAGACCCACAGCTGGTCACGTGTGTGGGGAAGGTTGGGGAGGCGCGCGCGGGCACAGCAGGGCTATATGCCCAAAGACTGAAGGAACCAATTTTCAGTGCCCAATTTCATGAAGGGGGCGCGCGCGTGAGAGAGAAAGAAGTGGATGAATTGAGAGGCAGTGTGGCCTATTGGTTAAAGTGTTGGACTGGGGACCTGGGAAACGAGGGTTCGAAACCTCGCTCAGCCCACAGTCAGCTCCTCTGGGTGATCTTGGGCCAGTCACTGCCTCTCAGCCCAACCTGCCTAGCAGGGTTGTTATGAGGATAAATCACAACCATGCACACCACTTTGATCTCCTTGGAACACAGGTGGGATATAAATGTGATGAAGAAATAAAAGCGGTTACAATGTCTGGGAGACCAGTGTTCAAATCCCCAACTCAGCCATGAAGCAACACTGGGTGACCTTGGGCCTCATCTACCTCACAGGAGTGATGTTGTGAGGATAAAATGAGGGGGAAGAACAATATTCTAAATATTCTAGAACACATTCTAAATATTCTATATTCTAATATATTCTAAATATTCTAGAACAATATTCTAAATGACTATTCCCTAGATCAGTTGGTCATGGAACCGACCAGAGGGACGGCAACCCTGGACTTAATCCTCAGTGGGGACCGGGACCTGGTGCGAGATGTAAGTGTTGTTGAACCGATTGGGAGCAGTGACCACAGTGCTATTAAATTAAACATACATGTAACTGGCCAATTGCCAAGAAAATCCAACACGGTCACATTTGACTGCAAAAGAGGAAACTTCACAAAAATGAGGGGATTGGTAAAAAGAAAGCTGAAAAACAAAGTCCAGAGGGTCACATCACTCGAAAATGCTTGGAAGTTGTTTAAAAACACTATATTAGAAGCTCAACCGGAGTGCATACCGCAGATCAGAAAAGGTACCGCCAGGGCCAAGAAGATGCCAGCATGGTTAACGAGCAAAGTCAAGGAAGCTCTTAGAGGCAAAAAGTTTTCCTTCAGAAAATGGAAGTCTTGTCCAAATGAAGAAAATAAAAAAGAACACAAACTCTGGCAAAAGAAATGCAAGAAGACAATAAGGGATGCTAAAAAAGAGTTTGAGGAGCACATTGCTAAGAACATAAAAACCAACAACAAAAAAATCTATAAATACATTCAAAGCAGGAGACCATCTAGGGAGACAATTGGACCCTTGGATGATAAGGGAGTCAAAGGTGTACTAAAGAACGATAAGGAGATTGCAGAGAAGCTAAATGAATTCTTTGCATCTGTCTTCACAGTGGAAGATATAGGGCAGATCCCTGAACCTGAACTAACATTTGCAGGAAGGGATTCTGAGGAACTGAGACAAATAGTGGTAACGAGAGAGGAAGTTCTAAGCTTAATGGACAATATAAAAACTGACAAATCACTGGGCCCGGATGGCATCCACCCGAGAGTTCTCAAAGAACTCAAAGGTGAAATTGCTGATCTGCTAACTAAAATATGTAACTTGTTCCTTGGGTCCTCCTCCGTGCCTGAGGACTGGAAAGTGGCAAATGTAACACCAATCTTCAAAAAGGGATCCAGAGGGGATCCTGGAAATTACAGGCCAGTTAGCTTAACTTCTGTCCCTGGAAAACTGGTAGAAAGTATTATTAAAGCTAGATTAACTAAGCACATAGAAGAACAAGCCTTGCTGAAGCAGAGCCAGCATGGCTTCTGCAAGGGAAAGTCCTGTCTCAGTAACCTATTAGAATTCTTTGAGAGTGTCAACAAGCATATAGATAGAGGTGATCCAGTGGACATAGTGTACTTAGACTTTCAAAAAGCGTTTGACAAGGTACCTCACCAAAGGCTTCTGAGGAAGCTTAGCAGTCATGGAATAAGAGGAGAGGTCCTCTTGTGGATAAGGAATTGGTTAAGAAGCAGAAAGCAGAGAGTAGGAATAAATGGACAGTTCTCCCAATGGAGGGCTGTAGAAAGTGGAGTCCCTCAAGGATCGGTATTGGGACCTGTACTTTTCAACTTGTTCATTAATGACCTAGAATTAGGAGTGAGCAGTGAAGTGGCCAAGTTTGCTGACGACACTAAATTGTTCAGGGTTGTTAAAACAAAAAGGGATTGCGAAGAGCTCCAAAAAGACCTCTCCAAACTGAGTGAATGGGCAGAAAAATGGCAAATGCAATTCAATATAAACAAGTGTAAAATTATGCATATTGGAGCAAAAAATCTGAATTTCACATATACGCTCATGGGGTCTGAACTGGCGGTGACTGACCAGGAGAGAGACCTCGGGGTTGTAGTGGACAGCACGATGAAAATGTCGACCCAGTGTGTGGCAGCTGTGAAAAAGGCAAATTCCATGCTAGCAATAATTAGGAAAGGTATTGAAAAGAAAACAGCCGATATCATAATGCCGTTGTATAAATCTATGGTGCGGCCGCATTTGGAATACTGTGTACAGTTCTGGTCGCCTCATCTCAAAAAGGATATTATAGAGTTGGAAAAGGTTCAGAAGAGGGCAACCAGAATGATCAAGGGGATGGAGCGACTCCCTTAGGAGGAAAGGTTGCAGCATTTGGGGCTTTTTAGTTTAGAGAAAAGGCGGGTCAGAGGAGACATGATAGAAGTGTATAAAATTATGCATGGCATTGAGAAAGTGGATAGAGAAAAGTTCTCCCTCTCATAATACTAGAACTCGTGGACATTCAAAGAAGCTGAATGTTGGAAGATTCAGGACAGACAAAAGGAAGTACTTCTTTACTCAGCGCATAGTTAAACTATGGAATTTGCTCCCACAAGATGCAGTAATGGCCACCAGCTTGGATGGCTTTAAAAGAAGATTAGACAAATTCATGGAGGACAGGGCTATCAATGGCTACTAGCCATGATGGCTGTGCTCTGCCACCCTAGTCAGAGGCAGCATGCTTCTGAAAACCAGTTGCCGGAAGCCTCAGGAGGGGAGAGTGTTCTTGCACTCGGGTCCTGCTTGCGGGCTTCCCCCAGGCACCTGGTTGGCCACTGTGAGAACAGGATGCTGGACTAGATGGGCCACTGGCCTGATCCAGCAGGCTCTTCTTATGTTCTTATATGTTCTTAAGGCATTGCATGCAATGCTAGCCCTGTGCAGAGTGGGCCCATGTGGGTTGGTGGTTCCCAAGTTCGGATAACTGGTCAGTTGCCTGCTTTGGACGGGGTCATACACCCTCTGAAAGAGCAGGTCCATTGCCTGGGGGTGCTCCTGGATCTATCTTTGTTGCTAGAGGCCCAGGTGACCTCAGTGACTAGGAGTGCCTTTTACCAGCTTCGGCTGGGTGTAAGTAATAATAATAATAATAATTTAATTTATGTGTCGCCTATCTGGCCAATGGCCACTCTAGGCGACGTACAAATCAGTTGCAGTAAATGCAGCACAATAAAATACACATAAAATACAATATAACAAGGAAACTATAGATAGGAATGATAACAGTTCAGAGTAATAGGCAGTTAGTCCTGAAAATTAACCCTCCCCGGAAGTCCCAAAGGCCTGTCTGAAAAGCCAGGTCTTCAAGGCTTTGCGGAATACATTCAGGGAAGGGGCATGCCGAAGATCGTACGGGAGGGAGTTCCAGAGAGTAACGTAAGCCTGTTCATTTCAATGAGGCTACTCTGAGTAAGGCGTAGTTGGATACAGCCTAAGGTACGTGGCATTGAGCTTCTTGAGAAATGTTGGAATATACATGTAATTGAGGAGAAGGAACTTTCTTCTCCAAATGAGGATGAACCTTTACATACAGAAGGCTCCAGTTTCAGTCTCCAGATAGGGCAGGGAAGACCCTTCCCGAAACGCTGGAGTGTTGCTACCACGAGATGGACTAATTGACTCAGTTTAAGGCAGTTTCTTATGTAACCACAGCTTCTTGTTTTTGCAGAAAAGGGCACGGGGGGGGGGGATGAGAAGGGTTCTCTTAGGCATTTAAAGAGGGTCAGCTCTTAATTTATGGTTTATTTATGTGCAAAATTGTCTATTAAAGACAAAAAGAACAAGCATGTCTTCCAACAGTGTATAATAGCATCAGAAAAAAATTGTTGTGGGGGACAGAAATGACAGTGCATTTCTGAGTGGGAGTAACGAAGTGAAAAATATCCCATCCCATCTACCACCCCTTCCACAGGGATGGGATATGATTTGCAATATTAGGAAACTAAAGCCCTCTTTCTCCCTTCTTTACAAGAACCCTTGGCTGGAAAAGCCCAGTAAACAGAAATCTAAATTCTGGAATCTTTCCAGTTTTTGACTCACAGGAGGTCAAACATCTCATCACAGGGAAAACAGCCACAGGAAGCTAGGGAGGGGGGTGCAGAAAGGAGGAGTGAGGGAAACTGTCAGGAGGCCTCTGAAGCTTTATGTTCCCAGAACTCAGCAGGCCTGCAGCTTTCTACCCTGTTAATCCTTTCCAAGTTCTGTCCTTGCTCTAAGGCATGTGTTCTTACAAAATCTGCAAAGACCAGGCCCTTTTGCCAAAAGAAAGAACTAGGGTCTGTTGTGTGACCATCAGAGGTTCAAAAATGCTCAGCTATGGAATGGTTGCCTGTTGTTGTTGTTATTCAATATTAAAAACAGTTTAAAATGAATTGTATCCATAGCTAGAGAGGGTCCTAAAAATATACCTCTCAAATGTCAAAGGCCAGGGTGAAGATCTTAAAAATCTTGAGATTATTGCAAACAACAAACCAGCTAGCAATTTTTGCACTCGACAGAATAATTAAGCCGGTAAGGTATAACCTTTAGCTGAGGATGACTTGGGAAGCAAGATTTTATTTTATTTTATTACCTGTAAGCCGGCATGGGATCATAGAATGCCAGTTTGCTTCTGTGTTGGAATTGCTTTTTAGTATGTTTTTAAAACTTTTTTTTAAAAAATATGTTTTTAACCTTTAAAATATATATATATATATATCTTCAAAGCTTTTAAAAAATGTTTTTAAAGTTGTTTTGTTTTAATGTATTTTAAAGTCTGTATTTATTATGTTTTTAAGTGTTTTTAGTGCTTTTGTTTGCCACCCTGGGCTCCTGCTGGGAGGAAGGGCGGGATATAAAATAAATAAATGAATAGAATAGAATAGAATAGTAGAGTTGGAAGGGGTCTGTCTATAAAGCTATCAAGTCCAACCCCCTGCTCAGCGCAGGAATCCAATTACCTGTAGTCACTTGGTTTTGGTTTTTCGTTTTTATTTGTGCATTTTCAGTAGTAAATACAAACAATCTTACTAAAGGACCCCTTACTCCCCCTCCCTCTCCCCCCAGTCATTCCATGTGTATGCATCATTCAGAAAGAGATGCGTTATTGAACAAATCACATGTAACTGTTGTGGTCAGTTGTAGACATTAGTTAATAATCGCGTTGCTGTGGTCAGGGATGAATTTAAAAAAGACCCTTTGCACGTGGTCAGATATTGGATTGTATTCAACTAAGTTCTACTCAGAGGAGACCATTGAAATTAATGGGCCTAAATCTGTCTATTAACTTCAATGGGTCTATTCTGAAAGAGTCGGCATCACTTCTCTTTTACTTTGTATAAGCTGATAATATGGGTTGAATCCAAGTAAGTTCTACAGAGAGCAGATCCATTGAAATTAATGGATCTAAATTAGTCATGTCCATTAGGTTCAATGGGTCTACTCTCTGAGTAGAATTACCATTGGATTCAACCCGGTGCCCTTGGTGCCAAAAAATAAAATGAAATTTCTTGTGGGCGCTGGTTGCAATTAAACCCCAAAATGTCTGATTACAAATTCCAGTAAATTAGCCTAATTATCAAGGTGAAGGAAAAGATTTCATGCCTACAGAGATTCATTAAAAAACCAGGTTCATCACAGGGGTTCTGTCCTGGAACATTATGTGATAAAGAGAGTATCTCATGAACATGTTCCTTTGTCTGGCCACTGAGTGCCTGTGTCAAAGTATCGGGATTTTAGGGTGCAGGCATCCAGGCCAGGAGGTGCAGACTTTTAAACTGGCCTGGATTCCAGCACATTCCTCTTCAATGAACCGCTCTGCCAGTTTTCAGATGCTCAAAAACATCTGCAGTTCATGCCTTTTCAAATTACTCTGACTGACGCCTAGCCTCTGGGACCAAAATGCTCTGCTTAACCCACCAGAACCGCTAAGCAAGCCAGCCCAGACAGTTGCTTCCAGTTGGAGATTATCTGTGTAGGCGGGCAGCCCTGGCATTGATGGAATGCAACACAAGCTTCTCCCCTCCATCGCTGGCATTATCCCTCCCTAATCCTGAGCCAGCAGGACTGAGGCTAAACTCTTCCCAGCTGGACGCCCCAACATTACACGCATAACCATTTTCTTCCCCCTCACCCCTCTCTCCGCTTGGCCCGGTTACTGCATCTGTGGGCCAGATGCCCCTCTGTAGACTTGGAAAGCTAACAGAAGCCTCTCCGCTTGTTCCAGGCAGAAATTTGGCTGCCTTGGCAGTCCCAGAGACTGTCGTGCGTCAAAGGAACCCTTTAAGTCATGTGGGATTTGTAAAGGCTCTTGTGGAAGAGCCTGGCCTTTAGTCAATCGGAGGTGGGGGGAGGGAACCATTTAGGCAGAAGGAAGAAAGGACAGAGATGCTCCCCCACATGCACACAAAGACTACCATGAGGCAGAGTGGGACAGCGGGCAGATTTCTGTGTGCCATGAGATCTGCTCTGCACTTTCTAAGCTAGCCTCTGCCTTCAGATGTAGTGGAGGAAACTGCCCCCTCAACAGTGTCAAAGTAAGGCTGTGTACACCTGATAAAGTACATTTAAAGTACACTTGGCTTCTCCCCCCCCCCCACCAGAGAACCCTAGGAACTAGTTTGTTAAGGGTGCTGGGAATATGAGTTCTGTGAGGGCTAAACAACAGTTCTCAGGATTCTTGGAGGGGGAGGGAAATGATGTGCTTTCAATGTATGGGTGCGTTGGCAACCTGATCCAGCATTCAATGGCCAGTGAACACATTCAGTCTTCACGGGGGTTGCCCTCAAGAGTGCTTCATTCTTTTGGGCACTGCTGATACCTCCCTTCTTGTGTGTGCATGTTAGAGTGTTGGACTGGGACCTGGGAGACCAGGATTTGAATCACCACTCGGCCATGAAGCTCCATGGGTGATCTTGGCCCAGTCGCTGTCTCTCACAGGGTTGTTGTGAGAGATTGGAGAAACATGTACACCACCTTGAGCTCCTTGGAGGAAAGAAAGGATAAAAGTATAAAATGAATGAATTAATGAAACAACAGCACTCATAGCCTGGACATTGGGAACAGGGGATCATGATGACCATGTGTCCAAGAATAGGCCTTTCTAATGTGCTGAGAATCTTTTCCCCTCCCATTGAAATCTCTTTGCACCTCCCCTACTGAAGTCAGAAGCGGCACCCCTTTGGGAGATCATGCAGGAGTAAGCTGAGCCAGAGTTGGACCCACCCTATTCTTGTGAATGTCATTTGTTTTAAACTGTTTTTAATGTTGTGTTTTAAATTGTTGCAACCCAACCTGAGACCTTATGGTGAAGAGTGGGTAATTCATAAGATTAATTATCATCATCATTGCAAGAAGAAGAAGAAGCCTCCCTCCCCTTGTCAGGAGCACCCAAAGGATTCAACCTGTGTTCAGAATCCAGAGCTTAGCTTATCAAAGAGTGAAGTAATGATAAAGTCAAGGGCACCCCAGAGTATATGCAGAGTGTTTTCTCCCTACACAGCCCCCTCCCACACACATTGTTGTTGTTATGTGTCTTCAAGTCGATTTCGACTAATGGCGACCCTATGAATCAGCGACCTCCAAGAGCATCTGTCATGAACCACCCTGTTCAGATCTTGTAAGTTCAGGTCTGTGGTTTCCTTTATGGACTCGATCCATCTCTTGTTTGGTCTTCCTCTTTTTCTACTCCCTTCTGTTTTTCCCAACATACACATACACATCTGGAATTAGAGGAGCAGTGCTTCTGGGGCAGAAGAAACCCTGCCATCTCCTTTTTTGTTGTTATATGCCTTCAAGTCGATTATGACTTATGGTGACCCTATAAACCTTTTTTGGATATATTCATAGGGTTTTCATGGTAAGAGGTATTCAGAGGTGGTTTACCATTGCCTTCCTCTAAGCCTACGGCACCTTCTTTAAAAGTGACAAATTCCTCTATGCCTTCAAGGCCCTTCTGTGCTAGTAAAACAAGCTTTAGAACATTTGAACCTGGAAGTAAAGGGTAACCTCCCACAGAAATAAAAGACCACAAGCACCCCAGAGCAGAACCTCAACCTCACCCCACTTTTTTTTGTCATGGGGATGGTGCCACCTTTCTTTCATACAGTGTTCTTGCGACTTTTAACTGTTCAAAAAGTAGACATTCGCCAGAAATGACCCTTCTCCCATCACTGCATTGATGCACTAAGGAAAAGCGTCACCACCTGTTGAGGACTGTTGCCTGCCGGATGGCAGTGGTAAGTTGGCAGTTCTACATGGAAGTCTCCATAAACAGGGGAGATCACCAGTGGGTGGAGATTGCAGGGGAGGAGGCAGCAGCAGCTGGTTAAAACCCAAGTGGATTCTGCTGCCCCACTGACACTGAGTCACCAGCCGCCACTGGGAGCAGATTTTCACTAATCATTAGGAGGACTGAAAAGGGCTGTTCAACAGTGGAACAGACTGCCTGAGGATGTCACAGGCTTTCCTTCACTGTATTTCACCCTGTATTTAAGCACAGGGTGGCCATCTTCAGGGGGGGGATGCTGTAGTGACATCCTACATTTCCAGATCCTCACGGAGCAGTGGGCTGGACTGGATGATCTCTAGGGTTACTTCCAACTCTACAGTTCTATGAACCAAAAGAGGGGGGGTAAACTTAACAAGTTTATTCTAAGGTGGCCTTTTTTAAGGAACAGCTGAAAACAAGCAGAAGCTCATCTGTTCTACTTTTAAATAATAATATTATAATAATTTATTACCTGCCCTTCATCCTAAGGTCCCAGGGCAGGTTCCAATAGTTTAAAATACATCCAGCACAGAGAGGGAATATTGGGGGTATGGGGAGGCTTCACCTGTTATATCACAGCCTGGTGCTCTAAATGCACAGGCGCCCTCAGGAGAAGGGTAAGGTTTGCTTGGTGTGAGCTTTCTTCCTTGTGCATCAGGATCCACCCCGTTGCTCCAAACCCTTAAACCCCCCCCCAAGCCTAGACTAAATACACACGCCTGCACATACACAATTGGTGACTTGTTCAGAGGTGGGGGGGTGGCTTGGCTGAGGGGAAAGGAGGGAGGAGGGTTAGCAAAATTTCCTGCTGGCCTCCCTTTAAAAAGAAGAAGGTGTGCTGTTTGTTCAAGGCTATCCAAACATTTGCAAAAGCTCTGGCAGCCAGGGAATGCGCGAGGCGGTGCGTCCTAGGCGTGGGAAACTGCTGCTCTCCTCAACCTTTGGAGAGCCTCGTCTCTCTCTCCCCAACCTCCTCCCTCAGGCAAGCAAGCGGTTCAATTTTTTTTAAAACAGAACAAGAACCCAGTGCCAAGAGATTTATTGAGCTGATAATGACAGCTTCAGTCAGCAGCAGTCAGCCGATGGAGAGGAGAGGAGGAGGGGAGACAGTCTCCAGATCACAGGAGAAAGAAAGAGATGAAGTGTGTACGTACATGAGAGCCCGGAAGGATCTGGTGTCAGAAGAAGGTTAGAGAATGGAGAAGCAGGCCTGCTGTTGTGAGCCAGGTTTCGATGGTTAATCTCTAGGATGAAAGCTGTCAGGAGGAGGGTAGGGTTGCCACTGTTCTGGCCGGGCCTCCTGGTATTTTTGAAAGCCAGAGTCCCCCCCCCCCACGGGTTATGTTGGGGGTTTGTGTGGGTTTTTTTTCCCCCTGAGAGGCCTAGTTCACTCTTACACCTGCATTAAAAAGGGGGGGAAAGTTTGCTTTTAGAATGATTCACTTCCCTGTGTTTCTGAGTCACTATTCTGCGATTGGAAGGCAGCTGGAGCAGTGACTTGTAAGAGACACAACAGGCATCCTCCTCCTAAGGCAGATGATCTGACAGACCCAACCTTTGCCAACCTTGTACCCTCTAGATGTTTCTGACTGTGTACACACAGCACATTTAAAATGCATTATTTTCCTCAAAGGATCCTGGGAATTGTAGCTTGTTAAGGGTGCTGGGAACTGTAGCTCTGTGAGGAAGAAACTACATTCCCAGGATTCTTTGAGGGAAATAATGTGCCTTAAATGTATGGTGTGTACATAGCCTGCAACTCCCACTGCATCAGCGTCAGCCAATTTCACAGAAGGCTTGCCCACCGGCTTCACATAGGAACCTAATTGGAGGAGGCCAGCCCAGAGCAGTACCTCTCACAGAAACACAGTGGGCATCCTCCTCTGAGGACAGGTAATCCTGCTATATCAGGAGTGACTGGATGATCTAATCACACCTGATTTCACGGAAGGCTTACCCACCTCCACAGTGGAAGCTGATTGGAGGAGGCCAGCCCAGAGCAATGACTCATACAGAAAAACAATGAGCATCCTTCTGCTACGTGAGGAGCAGGTGAATGATGCAATCCTGCCTGATTTCAAAAGCATGGCAGAATTGCCTGTCTTCTCCTCCATGGAGGCTGATGCAAGGAGGCAAGACCAGAACCTTTCATTATTTAAGTAATGTATTGCTTCAAGATGCTCCAGAGGCAAATCTGCTGTAAGCACATCTCCTTATTAGGGGAAGGTACATAGCCCATAGCTCAGTGTTAGAGCGCCTGCTTTGGATGCAGAAGGTCCCAAATTCAACCCCCTATCGCATATCCAGGGAGGGCTGGGAAAGATTCCCTGCCTGAAACCCTGGAGAGCCGCTGCCAGTCAGTGCAGACAGTACTGAGCTAGATGGACCAATGTTCTGATTCAGTAGAAGGCGGCTTCTTCTGTTCTTATCTATCAGAAGTTTGAAAAAACACCAATTCCATTGTCATGGCATCCAGTACTTGGACCACCAGAGATCTGACACTGAGCATGGGGTTTTCAAATCTCCTCCTTAAATGCAATTCTTCAGACCCTCCAACACATCAGAGAGGAAAACAGGAACATTGTTGTTTTATGTAAATGCCCCTATCCTCATACCAAGGGCCACACCACTGCATGCCACTGTTCTCCACTTTATTTTATTGTGTTTATGATTGCATTTATATCCTACTTTTTTCCTCCAAGGAGGAAAAAGCATGGCTCTCCTCTCTCTCCATTTTACCCTCACAACAACCCTGAGAGGTAGGTTAGGCTGAGAGGAAGTGACTTTGACCATGGTCACCCAGCAAGCCTCATGGCCAAGTGGGCAGTTGAACCTTGGTCTCCCAGGTCCCAGTCCAGCACTCAGTCTTACCACTACCTGTATTTTAACCCAAAGCATATTCTTTCCCCAGGCATTTCAAATCATTTTAAATCATTTTAACCTTTTAAATCTTAAAATTTTGTATCTTGTATCTTTGTATCTGTATTTGATATTATTTAAGTTGGCTGTGTTTTGTCTGCTTGTTTATTGTGTTTTTAAGGATTGTTTTAAAAATTGAAATGTAATTATATGTCGTATTGATTGTACACCGCCCAGAGAGCTTGCTACAGGCGGTATAGAAATCGAATTAAATAAATAAATAAATAAATTTCCTGCAAACAAATGTGGGAACTGTGGTTTACCACTCACAGAGCTACTATTCCCAGCACCCTTAACAAACTACATTTCCCAGGGTTCCTTGCAGGAAATAGCTTTCAATGAGCTTTAAAAGTATGGTATGTACACAGCCACAAGCTGAAAATCAAAGAAAAATAGGAGATGGAACCTTTCCCTTGATTTCCAATGTAAATTGTGCCCTGACAGAGGCCAGCTCACACATTCATCTGCCAGTATGGTGTAATGGATGGAGAGTGTTTGACTAGGAGCTGGGAGACCAGGATTCAAATCCCCATTCAGTCATGAAGCTCACTGGGGGTGACCTCAGGCCAGTCACTATCACTCTAACCTACCTCACGGGGTTGTTGTGAGGATGGAATGGGGACTAGGCATGCCACCTTGTGCTCCTGGCAGTAAAGGCAGGATATAAATGTAATAAATAAATACAAATAATCCAGTATGTGGAGAACCCAAGGGCGTTGGATCAATATTTGCTTGGATTGGCTGGGTTACAGTAAATTGTGCCTCAACTGTTTCATTGTGCTTCTGTATTTCTATGACAGTGTCTGTAGATCTATCATTTATTTACTGTAAATATGCATGCTGTATATATTATCCACAGGCAATGCAAACTGAGTTAACCAAATAGCCTGGGGGTATGAGGAACTCTCTCTCTCTCTCAGGAGTAGCCACTCTGTAGAGAAAAATAAAATTATTCTTCCAAATCCTAGGATGAAGAATATGAAGTGGAGGGCCCACACTCCCACAGCCCATCTACACCTTTGCATGCTCTGTGCTGCGGGCCTCTCTACTGTTATTAGGCAGGGTTTCTGCTTATTTAAGCAATTTTCTATCCTACCCTACAGTACAAGGGCTCTCTCAGGACAGCTAACCAACCCAGAGGTTCTCCATCCTCAGAACAATCCTGTGAGGTAGGTTAGACTGAGAGAGTGTGTGACTGGTCCAAGGTCAACCAGCAAGCTTCACAGGGAGTCGAACCGGGATATCTCCAGTCCTAGATTCTGATCCCTGCACCACGCTATGTCTCTATGCCAGGGCTGTGGAACCTGTGGCCTTTCAGATGTTGTTGGACTTCAACTCCCATCAGCCTCAGCAAACAGGCAACAGGTGGTGGGAAAGACTTGAGTCTCACACCCTGGAGATTTGCTGCTTCCAATTAGTGGTACTGGGCTGCAGGGGAGGCTGGCCCATTTGGGCATGTGGGGCATTGCCCCACCAGACACAGTCTGCCCTAAGCTACCCCACACACCTGCCCATCTTCTTACTTATAGCCAGCCCATGGGTAGTGCTATGGGCTGTCAGCTTCCTCCTCCTCCATGTCAGTGTAACCCTTGCAGAACTCAGCAAGGAGGAGCGTGAGGACAAAGCTAGAATGAGTATGCTCTGCCTGTCATTGGCTCTGGTGCCACCTACTGTTGGTCTCCCAGCTTTCCGCCCCACCAAATGGGCACCAGCTGGATGGAGATATGGTCTGACCGGATATAAGGCAGTTTCCTACATTTAGAAGACACATGTCCACACTAACATATTTTTTTTAAAAAGCATCCCAAAAAGTCCAAATAAAAACAAAAATGGGACAGTCTTATACCAGGAACAAGCACCATAAAACACAGATTTATCTCTAATAAATGGAGGGACTTGGGAGCATATTGCAGTTCCTGTAAGAACATAATAAAGGAGAGAGGTTCTGTATTGATGATTTTACCCCGGCAATTTTATCTTGCAATGTTATTTTATTTTTTGTACAGCTTGGGATTGTAAGTGACAAACAGTGAGGGCCCCATTGTGTGTTGATGTCATCATCTGTGGGAATGATCGCAATCTCCACATCTTTACCTCAGTGCACTTTTGGGCCACCAAGTCACCAGCTAGGCAAAGTTTGCAATAAAGTACAACTGCTGAATTGATATCCTGCTTTTCCTCCTTCTAGATATATGATGCTAAAGGCCCCAGGCTCTGTCTCATGGCGATGAATGAAAAGAATAACTCAGTAAGCAAGGTAAGCAAGAGGCTGTGATGGCCACCAACTTGGATGGCTTTAAATTCATGGAGGATAAGGCTACCAATGGCTACTAGCCATGATGGCTGTGCTCTGCCACCATAGTCAGAGGCAGAATGCTTCTGAAAACCAGTTGCAGCCACGGGAGGGGAGAGTGCTCTTGCACTCAGGTCCTGCTTGTGGGCTTCCCATGGGCATCTGGTTGGCCACTGTGAGAACAGGATGCTGGACTAGATGGGCCACTGGCTTGATCCAGCCTGCTCTTCTTATATTAAGGTTTTTATAGGACTGAGTGTGCCTATCTATCTACCCCAGGTGTGGGGAATCTTTGGTTCTCCAAATATTGCTGAACTACAACTCCCATCAACCCCAGCAAGCATGGCCAATGGTCAAGGATAATGGGAGTTGTAGTTCAGCAACATCTGGAGGGCCAGAGGTTCCCCACACCTGATCTACACGGACATATGCAAGGAGAGGTGTTGCGGGGGATGGACCTCTAGAGAATGGACCCCCCATAGCCAAGCTGGGAGTAACTATCACTATTCCTGGGTGACTGATGGAAAGGAGGATATTTATGATTGATTGATTGATTTTAATATTTCTACCCCGCCTTCCGGCCAAAAGGTCCTCAAGGCGGCTTACAAAAAATATAAAAATACACTAATAAAACATCAATAAAATATCAATAAAACATCAATAATACATCAATAAACAATAAAAACAATACAATTTGTAATACAATTCAAAGTTAACACAAACTACCTCCCCCCTCACTTTGGCAAAATAGGTGTTATAGACATTGGGCTACTTTGCAAGACTAGCCACACTCTCTCAGTCATAGTCCTATCCCCATAGTTCTGGGAGTGGCGTGGCCCTCTCAGCCGGTGGAAGTTCTGGCCCTGGAGCTGCCAGTTCACCTTGCGAGGGTCCCAAAGGTGCATAAAGGTGGATTCCAGACTATGGTCTGAAGGCACAGGAGGCCACCACCTTGCTGCATCTGAGTCTGGTCAGTGCTTGGTTGGAAGACCTCTTGTGAACCGGATGTATCCTTCCTTGGATTCTGTGATGGAAGAAAGGTGAAATAAAGTAGATAAAGGTATGGAGAAAGTAGACAGGGTGAAAACTTTCGTCCCTCTCTCATAACACAGAACTTGAGGCCACCCAGCGAAGCGGAAGATTGAGGACAAACAGAAGAAAGGCCTTTTTTTCACTCAGTGCATAGATGAACTGTGGAATTCTCTCCCACAAGGTGCAGTGATGGACTCCAACTTGGGTGGCTTCAAAAGAGGATTAGACAAATTTATGGAGGATGAGGCTCTCAGTGGCAACTAGCCACTCAGGCTATGTTTTCCCTCCACTGTTAGAGGCAGTATGCCTCCAAATACCAGTTGCTGGGAATCACAAGTGGAGAGAGAGTTGCTTTTGCACTCAGGTCCTGCTTGCAGGCTTCCAAAGAGATATCAGGCTGGCCACTGTGAGAACCAGATGTTGGACTGGATGGGCCTTTGCCCTGGTCTGGCAGCTAGGCTCTTCTTATGTTCTTATGATAGGGAAAAAGAACAGGGGTTGGTCATCAAGTCCATCACTTTGCTTGTGCTTGTCAGATTCTCAGGCGCATCTGGCCAGCAGCTCTTGCCATCAGAATCCCGGGTTAGATGGACCTTGGTCTGGCCCAGCAAGGTGATTCTTTCATTTCTTGGTTTTTAGGGAATATGGCCAAGAACACACATGATAGCTGGGTCATCAAGACCCTGGGAAGCCCAGTCAAAGACAGCTGTGTTTGCTCAAAAAAAGAAAAAGAAAATTACACATTGCATCCTGACTTGGCAGGATCCTCTCGAGGTCATGTCTTCCCGTTGCACATGACACCCCCAACTTTCCACACATGTGAGCCACCTGCTTGTTAGCCAAGAGAGGCTAGATTCACAAGTTGCATTGACTGATTGACTGAGTTTATTTATATGCCATCTTTCCACACTGAACAGCGCTGAAACTGGCTTACAACAAGCATTCAAAATATCAAAAGGCAAAGCATTGGGATAGGGGGGAGAAGTCAGTTTACAAAAAGAAACAACTTCAAAGAAGACAAAAATCAACAATTTAGCAAATGTAGAATAAATTGTATTACAAAAGAAACAATCTAGACTTAGATACAGTGAGCAGACAATAGGTATATAAAGCTCTTAACAGCTTGGGACTAGTCTTCTTGCAGGCTCACCTTACCCAATATGCACCCACTCGGACCATTTAGATTTCTGGAACTGGCACTGTTACAGGTGCCACAAAATACTGATTCCGCACTTGTAAGAAATCGATGTTTTAGTGTGGCAGCAACTACTCTTTGGAACTCCCTACCTATTGACAACAGGCAGGCCGCCTTCTCTGCATTCCTTTCAGTGCCTGCTTAAATTTTTTTGTTTAGGCAAGCCTACCCAGACGAGTAAATACTGACCTCTGTTTTAATATCTTTTTTTTTTTTAGTTTAATGTTAACTATCTTTTAAATGCTTTTCATTACTTACTTTTAATTAAGAATTTTAATATTTCTCGTAAACCACTAACAATAGTTCCTAAACTTTTTTCCCCATGGATCACATGAAAACTGTAAATTGGTGAGGGTCCTGCTGGACCACCTAACAATTTTTTCTGCCCGTTGCAGCAATTGTAATGCGCTGTGCTATATGCTGTATGGTTTTTAATTGAATTTTGATTGCTTCTTTTATTTCATAGACAGTAGTATCTCAGGGTTCGAATCCCCACATAGCCATGAACCATGCGCTTGGGCTAGTCACTGCCTCTCAGCCTCAGAGGGAGGCAATAGTAAACTCCTTCTGAATACCGCTTACCATGAAAACCCTATTCGTAGGGTCGCCATAAGTCAGGATCGACTTGAAGGCAGTACATTCACATTTAGTATCTCAGTTGAGGAAGTACATGTGTTCCTGGACATTACTTCTTTAACAGACTCTACTGGACGTAGGAATAACATGGAAAAAACAGGAATGGGTTCCCAAACCACAAAAAAGAAGAGCAGTTCAACATATTTCAGCAAACTTTTTATTCAAAACTAACAAAATGCATGTCTGAAATGAAACAACCAGGCCCAGTAAGACTTGCATGCAGACCACTTGAAGGCTTCTTCCAAAATGCATACAGGGACTTTCCTTGCCTTTTTTATTTTATCATGTAGCATCTTGCTATAGCAATCTAAAGCTTTGAGCAAAGTTCTCCTCTCCGTTCACTCGAGCAGGCAGGCAAGGGGCAAGCACCACCACCCTGTGCTTGGTCTCTCTCTCTCTCTGCCACCCTCCCCTGCACTCGAGCAGACACGTCTGCAGTAAACAGTGCTTCCAGGGCACCCAAAGCACTGTTTACTGCAGAGGCGCCTGTGCCACAAGGCAAGAAGCGCCATTCCAGCCACGCATGAGGGAGCTGCCTATGGCAGCTGCAGTCCAGTAGACAAGGAACCACATTCTGTGTCAGAGTGTGTTCCCACCCCACATCCCCTGCACCCAAAAAAGACTTTGTTAAAAGGAGCTTCTTTCCAGGAGGATTTATTAGCTGCGGTGTTACTGTATTGTATTTTATTGTATTACCATTTGAATTCTATGGAATGAAAATTTTTATTTGAATTCTATGCAACACTTATTATTATCATCATCATCATCTCACCTTCCTTCCAAGGAGCTCAAGGTGGTGTACATGGTTCTCCCTTTCCTCATTTTATCCTCACAACACCCCTGTTAGGTAGGTTACGCTGAGAGGGTTTGACTTGCCCCAGGTCATCCAGTGGGGATTTGAACCTTGCTCTCCCAGGCCCTGTCCAGCTCGCTAACCACTACACCCCACTGGCTCTCAGTGCCATGGACCACCTGAATGGAGCTCAAGGGTAGGCTGGTGGTCCACAGACCACAGTTTGGAAACGCCTGGCTTAGAGGTTCTGTTACAGTCAAGTGGTATATAAGTTTTGTTAATTAATTCATTGAGTGATTAAAATTTAGTCACAAAAAAGGCATCCTACAAGGAGAGCTGGGGGAGAATACCAGCCAAGTCGATCCATCCATTTGGGGTTCCCCTTGGTGCAGAACAGAGGGAGGCAATGGTAAACCACCTCTGAATACCGCTTACCATGAACACCCTGTTCATAGGGTCGCCATAAGTCGGGATCGACTTGAAGGCAGTCCATTGCCATTTTTTTGGTGCAGGAAACACAGGCATCTTTCTCTTACAGATTTACAGACTTGGAATATTATGAGTCATTTTGGAAGCCATTTCCTGAGGAGGGAAGCCAGTTTATCAATTATTGTTTTTTAAAAACAATCCTCTCCCTTGTTGCTATATATATGTATATCTTTATTTTCTCTTCCCCCCTCCAGTTGTTTGTTTTTTGTTGCATAAACGCATCGGGCTGGGCAGACAGTTTTCGTCCCACGCTTAAAGCTTAAGTGCCCCACTTCAGACTGGAAAAAAACTGTTAGATTTATTTACAGTAAGCAAGCTTGCAAACTCGGAAGGCCTGGGCATGTTTGCTATTGTGTGGCTGGCTGCTGGGATAGTTCTCACACGTGTGGCTCCTGTGGGCATCAAGATCTTGTGTGGCTGCCAACAGCCGCTCAGGGTTCCTGGTGCTAATTATACCCATGTCATCCCACAGGCCTAAAAATGGGGCAGACATAGAAAGCTGACTTATGCCAGATCAGACTAGTCATCCACCCAGCCCAGTATCATCAGCTCTGACTGGCAGCATCTCTCCAGACTAGGTTTTCCATGGTCTTAGTGATCCATCATCTGTGCACTCTGTGCTTGGCCGAACTTCAGTCCAAAGCACGTGGTAACCAGATCCTTAGAAGCACATCCAATATTAATAGCTACATCAACAGGAGAGAATCCAGCACTTCATCCCAGTGGTGGCTGGTGACCACTGGGATTGGTAGGGCGGAAGGCTGGGAGCCCAACAGTAGGTGGAGCCAGAGCCAATGACAGGCGTAGACAGGAGCCAATGACAGGCAGAGCCAAATCATCCCAGTTTTGTCCCCATCCTCCTCCCTGCTGAGTTCTACAAGTGCAAAAAACTCAGACTTAAGAAACTGTCTGGCAGTGCCACGCTGCTGGACCGGATGTAAGTAAGAAAGCAGGCAGGTGAGGGCAGGCTGAGTTTCTTGGGGCAGCACCCCATTTGCCCTAATAGACAGGCCTCTGTGGCCTCATCCTATACTTTCCAGGTAATTATAACCTCTCCCCCTGGTGCCAACTTGACAGGAAGGCCCAAGGGAAAACTTCAGTATAAAAACATTGTCCTCACCCATTTGGCACTAGGTGGGTTTGGATCCTGGGTCTCTAAGGCAGCAACCCTATATGTACTTGGAAAAAAGAAAGAAATGGACTGCCTTCAAGTCGATCCTTACTTATGTCTAGCTTACGAATAGGGTTTTCATGGTAAGCGGTATTCAGAGGGGGTTTACCATTGCCTCCCTCTGAGACTAGTCCTCCCCAGCTGGCTAGGGCCTGCTCAGCTTGCCACAGCTGCACCAGCCAGCCCGTCTTGTCCGCAACTGCCAGCTGGGGGGCAACTGGGCTCCTTGGGACTATGCAGCTTGCCCACGGCTGCACAGGAGGCAGGGCATGTAACCCCTGAGCCACTCACTGTGGGGGTGATCTTTAGCTGGCCCTTGACACCCAGGAGACACGAGCGGGGATTTGAACTCACAGACTCTGGACTCCCAGCCAGGCTCTCCTCCCCGCTGTGCTATGCCAGCTGTCTATACGTACTTACCTGGGAGCAAGTCCCAGCGTGCTCAACGAGAATTGCATGCATAGGTTTAGTGCAGGGGAAGCCTTTGCAGCCTGGGGGCCACATTCCCTTCAGGGTGCAACCTTCCAGGGGCCACATGGCAGCAGTGGGTGAGGCCAGAGACAAAAGTGGGCACAGCAACAAATGTACATTTGAGGGTGTGCAGTAAGGCCAGTGGAAGGTGTGTGGCCTGGGGAGAGAGGATCAAACAGAGAGGCTTGGAGGGCGGCACGTATGAGGTTCTCCACCTCTGGATTAGGCTACAACTTAGTGGTACAGCATATCCTTTGCATGCAGATAGCCCCAGTTTCTATAATCCCCGGCATCTCCAGGTAGGGCTGGGAATGTCCCCTGCCTGGAACCTTGGAGAACCGCTGCCAGTCAGTGCAGACAATGCTGACCTGGATGGACCAATGGTCTGACTTGCTATAAGGCGACTCCCTGTGTTCCTGTTGCACCGAAAAAAGCCCAAGAGACTATTGGCCTAGAAGAAAAGATTTTGTCCGTTGCGGCTTTCCACGCTGAGATGAGGACAAACTTTATTTGCAGGGTTTCTCCTCCCTGCTCAGCTTCACAATAAGAGGTATAGCATGGACAGGGAGGAAAGGTGTTGGCGGGGAGAGGGTGGGGGGAAATCACCTTGTCTGCTTGCAGTCTCTTAGTCCTCCTGAATGGACCCATTCACAGACTTGACAGCCACAGAACCTGTTATGTCTTGGGAGCACAGCCCAAGCTCAGATCCCTGGAGATTTAAAAAAAAAATAAAAGCAGAGCTAAACCGCACCTTTAATACCCCCTCAACACACACACACACACACACACATATTTTCTCTTTACTGTGTGGCAGAGAAAGTGGCAGAGCGATAAACAGGAGTTCTCTCTTGGCTTAAACAATGGGGAAAGTTGGCCAAGGTAGGGAGGGACTGTCCTGCTTCAATGTGGGTTCCACCTGTATACTTCACCCTCTCCCCACCACCACCTACGTAACATGCCTGCTGTATGCATGGAGGTGGAATGTGCTGCTTCGGCCAGGTCCACTCACCTACATTAGGGAGAGAGAGAGAGAGAGAGAGAAAGAGAGAGAGAGAGAGAGAGAGAGAAGGCAAAGTGTGGGAATTCTCCACCCTCCTTGACTCAAAGCCATATATTATGTCTGTCCTGGGGCACAGCCCAAGCACACCGGTTAATGAATTACACAGAAGTGTGTGCGCATTTGGGGGGAGGGAGAGAGAGGGAGACCGGCAGGCAGGCAGGCAGGCACAGCACCCAACACAAGGGCAGGGCAAGGCTGAGCTTCAGAAGTCAAGTATGCAGAGGCCTTTGACAAATTTTATGGTATGCGGTTATTCAGCCGCCTGTCTGACGAGGTCTTGCTCAACCCGGTACTCAGAAGTGTGGGAAAAAACCTTCCAAGTTGGCGGCAGCAAGCGGGTTTAACTCTTTCGCGCCCACTGCAATTCAGCAATCACTTCTAAAGCATTTTAAATATATATTAATGGGGGGAAAATTATGTCAAGATTATCAGGGCGATGGACATAGTTCTTGGTCAGGGCCAGCTCTAGCATTAGGCTAGATGTGGGGAGCTTTTGGCCCTCCTATTGTTGCTGAACAACTCCTATCAGCCCCAGCAAGCATTAGGTGGCAGATGCAGGGAGGTTGTCAGTGGATATTGGATGACAGGCCTGTGGATGCTACAGTGCTGGGGGTAGGGGGGGAAATCATTTTGATTAGGATTTTAATGTGAACCTACCTAATTCACTTTCCAGAACAATATGATCATCTCTTTTGAGATTCGTGTTTCTCTGAATTTTGTGATGTGGTTCTCTAACCAAATCATATGAACAAAAATGTGTATATGGAAAGGGGGAAAATTCATATATTAGTGGAAATTACACACATGCACACACACACGCACACACACTCATTATATTAGGGGAAATTGATTGCAATAATGTGGATATCAAGCAAAATTGCCTGCAGAAATGTGCATAGTGGGAGAAATTAGCACTAAACTGCTGACAAATTTTCATGAGGACTTTTTCAAAAATGGCAAACAGATGTGAAAATGTGGAGAACTGAAGCTTGGAAAAATGAAAAATGGAGAGAAACCAGTATGGTCATATTCTTCCATCCCTAAACACAGCCTGCCTTGCACCCCTGATCATAGCGAGATTTGGTCACTTCCAGGCTGCCACTGTTTTGTGGGTAGGATTCAATCAAATGCCATTTTTAATTCCATCTAAGTGAGTGGATCTGAACAGGGTGGTTCATGACAGATGCTATTAGAGGTCGCTGATTCATAGGGTCCTCATAAGTCGTTATCAACTAGAAGGCACATAACAACAATAAATGAGTGGTATGACCCCTGCACACCGCAAGGCAATGAAATCCCCCAAATACACCTGTATCAGTTTCTGCCTGTGCTGTTTAAAGGCCCAGGAGCAGGGTTGGTTTAAACAAACAAACAAACAAACAAACAAACAAACAAACAAACAAACAAACAAACAAACAAACAAACAAACAAACAGAGTTGGATACCCCAATTTTTTCTTGGCATAAATATAGTGGCAAAACTGTTAGATGTAACATTAATATTATTGGTTGTATCCAATATTAGTCCTACTCGGAGTCGATAGGGAAAAACGTCCCAACTGTTAAAGTGGTACCACAATGGAATTGATTACCTAGGAAGGTGGTGGGCTGTCCAACCCTGGAGGCATTCAAGAGGCAGCTAAACAGCCATCTGGATTCCTGCATTGGGCTGGAGGTTGGACTTGATGGCGTTACAGGCCTTTTCCAACTCTACAATTCTATGACCCATTGAAATTAATGGACATGACTCACTGAAGTGTATTGATTTCAGTGAGTACAACTTAGTTGGATAAAACCCTATGAATTTACTGCTCCCCACACCTGGGTAGGGCTGCTGTGCCTTTAACAGCTGAGTAGCTGACAGAAGTTCAATGGGTGCAGTATCTTCCTGGCATTATCCTTCATCAGCCAGCAGCGTGTTCCCAAGGCACTTCAGGAGGGTGCACAGCCCTCCTAAAGGTTCCACCCAAGGAGTAGGCTGACCTCGGATCATCATCACCAGAAGACGTAGCTAATTGTATTGTTAATTGGTGTGCCGTGGGACAAGCTAAAAGCTGCAGGCAAGTCAGGGCATTATCTCAGATCCTGGTGCCACTCCTGCCGTGGACGGCAAGGCCTTCCCTAATAATCCTGCAATTACAGTGGCTGCCTCGTGGCTTCCAGCTGCTTGTGACAACAGGGTGGAGGAGGTTATTGAGTAAACCACTTATATGCACCTCCCTTTTCAAACAGGGGTATACTTGGCATCTGCAGCAAAGTACTTCGTTGCTGAGTTAGTTCTTACTGTCCATCTTTGCTTTGGCTCTGTGCTGAGAAGCAGAAGGTGTGATTAATTCAGAGGAAACTGTTCCATGTGGGCAGATGGGGCACTGCCCCACCAACCTCAGTGTGGTCTTTCCCAGTCCGTACCTGCCTGCCCTCTTCCTTACAACCAGTGCAAGGGGGATGGCCCTTGGAGGTGGCTTTCAGCTTCCTGCTTCTTGGTCTCAGTGCTGCCCCTTGAAGAACTCTGCAGGGAAGAAAATGGGTCAAAACTAGGAATTAGTTGGCTCTGGCTCCACTTACTGTTTGGGCTGCCTGCTTTCCACCCTGCCATTCTCAACGGGCACCAGCCATTACTGGTGATTAGGGATGGGGTAGAAATTAGATTCAGTTTCATATAAAGCCAAATCTATCAAATTCGCACTTTCCAAAACAATATGAGATCCAAACCACAGCCATTCTTCAAAATGTGCACTTATCCAAATGTTGTGACGCAGTCCTCCAATCAAACAATGTTTACAAAAATGCATCTATTAGGGAGAAATGTGCATAAAAGTGAATATATTGGTGAAAATAACATACGATGACGCATTGTATTCAGAGAAACTGCTTGCAAAAATGTGCACATTAGTCAAAACTGCATACAAAAATGTGTTTATCGGGAGAGGTTTGTATTAAAATGCTGGAGGATTTCATTAGGATTTTTTTTTGCAAAAATTCGCAGAAATATGGAGGACTGAATTTAAGACTGGAAAAATTAGAAACAAAGAGAACTGAAACTGACAGACCCATCCACTCCTACGGGTGATTATCCCATATTCCTTTGCACTGCACTGATGACTGGTGCTATGGAGTGTGCAACCTTTGAAGAAGCCACTCTAGCCAATTCTTTCTGCTCTGGAGGACTGTCCTCCACTTTGGCTTAACATCTTAGTCCTTGTCTTCCACTGTGTCAGAGCCTGCTGCATATAATTGCATTTGCTCATATTCATCACTCACAACAACCTTTATTTCTCTCTTCCTCCCTCCTGCTGTTTTCACTGTGCAAATATGTATCACAAGCTCCTTAGGAGGAGCAGGGAGGTCTTTTTCAGTTTATGAAAAGCCCTTGGTTTGTACCATGCGTGTGATGTTACCCTTAGATAATCTCTACAACAATAGTGGGAGAGGGCCGTTGCCATCATGTCCTGTTTGAGGGATTCCCGGAGGCATCCGGTTGGCCACTGTAGGAAACAGGATGTTGGACTAGAAGAACCTTTGGTTTGATCCAGCAGGGCTATTATGAGTAGCAGGGAGGGAGGGCCATGAAATGGGCCTTTGGTCTGATTCAGCCAGAGATCTTTTTACTCCTGAATTCAGGATAAGCTGCAAGTTTCCTATTAATAATCATTCTTTCTAATACTGGACTTGGGTGGTCCTGTGCCTATCAGTTTAGAAGCAAAACAGGGCCACTGAACATAAGGTAGCAATTTCTGCGTACTCAGTATTAGGGATGGGCAAATCTGTCAATCTCGGTTTCTCTTTCTTTCTCATTTTTTCAATCCTAAATTCAAGTCTGCAGATTTCCACATTACTTTGTGATTTATGTGTGTGTGTGAGCCCTCATGAAAATTCATTAGTATTTTAGTGTAAATTTCTCCTAATATACACTTTTTTTCTGTGCAGTTTCACATAATATATACACATTTTTGCAATCTTGCCTAATATAATGCATTTCCCCCATAAGTTATTTTCACTTAACATATGGATTTTTTATGCAAACGTTGTACACATTACTTAGCTGGAAAACTGCATTGCAAAATTGCACTGGCTGAAAAGCAGCCCCTTGTAAAAAAAGGAAAAGTTTTGCACAGGGTCTTTCAAAACTCTTTTCTTTTGTGAAGCTTGGCCCTCTGGCAAACAATAGCAGGAAGGAAAGAGGAAGCTCCGATTGTCTTTGTTCCAAGGTTTAAGCCTGGGGGTTTAATACATTAACACCTTGGCACCAAAAAAGGCAGCATTCCCTGAGGGGTACACTACAGTTTCCAGGATTGGAAGAAGCCCTGAGCATTAAATGTGCATTGAATGTGCCTTAAAAGTATGGTGTACATGTGACTTCTGGCTGCTTGCACACCATACATTTAAAACACATTGAAAACACGTGGCTTCCCCCAAAGAATCATGGGCAATGAAGTTTACTCCTCACGGTGCTACAATACCCAGTACTCTTAACAAACCACAGTTCCTAAGATTCTTTGGGGCTGGAGAGATGTGCTTTAAAGGTATGGTATATATGCAGCCCAAGACTCTGGTTGCCCACATACCATACATTTAAAGCACATGACTTCCCCCCAAGAATTCAAGAAACTGTAGTTTACCCTTCCCACGGAGCTATAATTCTCAATACCCTTAACAAACGACAATTCCCATGATTGCTTGGGAGAAGCCATGTGCTTTAAATGTATAGGGAGGATGTGACCCAAGCCTTTCTCTTAGGAGTAGCAACCAGGTACTAAAATGGTTTCATGTTTGGCCTCCAGCAAAGTCCCATGCTGGTAGCTCCAAGCCTGGCTCCCGTGGCCGGCTCTATTGTTAGGCAGAGTGAGGCAGCTACCTTGGGCAGCAGATGCTGAGGACGGTGGCAGCCACCACCCCCAGGAGTGGAGGCTGGTGGCTCCGATGTCAGTGGGACGGGGAATCCGCTCTCGGTTTTAGTCCAAATTTTCAAGGAGCTGTACAAAGTGCACCCAGGAATGGTAGACAAAGCTCTCCCATCATCGTGCTTGAGGTAAAGCCACATCTGTACCATGCATTCAATGAGCCATTATACCACTTTCAACAGCCATGGCTTCCCGCCAAGAATCCTGGGAACTGTAGTTTGTGAAAGGTGTTAGGAGGCCCCTATGCCCCTCACAGAGCTACAATCCCCAGAGTGGCTTAACAATCAATCCCTCTTCCCAGGGAACTGTGGGAACTGTAGCTCTCTGAAGGAACCAGGGGTGCAGATGTGGCCTGCGAACAAACTGCCAGACTGTTTAGATTCAGTACATGGAATGAGGGAGGGCGCCATGTTATCCTTTGACTCAGGCAGTAAGCTATCATCGGTCACCTCAGTTGGCTGGGCTGGATAGTATTTTTCTGAGGCATCATAGCAAGGACCTTGACAGCACCCTCAACAAACCTGCCAGAGTGTGCATTTCCCGTCAACTTGTTTTCTAGACCTCTTGACATCCATCCACCACCCTCTCCTTGTCTGTGCATCATCGACTTACTAGGTCAAGCTTCTCCCAAGATGATGGTTGGTTTCTCCTGGTCCCCTTTCATTATTTCTTTGCTGGTAACATTTAATCCTCTTGGGACACTGTTAGGTCTTAGTCTGAGCTGGATTCAGCTGTGAATGTGTTTGTCAGTGCTAGCCCTTATTCATCACATTCCCATCACACCCACACACCTATAGCCTAAATTGGGTGTCTTTAAAAGAAGATTAGACACATATATGAAGGAGGCTATCATTGGCTACTAGCCACGATGGCTGTGTTCTATCTCGTCTGTCGGAGGTGGTATGCCTCTGAATACTAGTTGCTGGGAATCGCAAGTGGGGAGAGCACTGTTGTGCTCAGGTCTTGCTTTCAGGCTTCCCATCAGCATCTGGTTGGCCACTGTGAGAACAGGATGCTGGACTTAGATGGGCCTTTGGCTCGGTCCAGCAGGCTGCTCTTATGTTCTTATCCAAGTAGGGCCTTCACCAGAATCCTGCTGGGCTCCTGCTGGGAGGAAGGGAAGGATATAAATAAAATAATAAATTAATAAACAGAATGTTGCAGCATGGAATGCTTCTGTTCAGGATGCCAGACCTTTTCTAGGATACTCCATTTCCTTCCTCCTCCTCCTCCTCCTCCTCCTTCTTCCACCTCAGAATTTTCCTGCTTCATTCTGCGGAATGTGCAAATCCAACTTCAAAGGTTTAACTTCTAAAGACCCAAAGGGACATTGGGAAGAAACTTGAACAACCCTGAATAATTGGTAAAATTGTAAAGAAAGCATCCTCCCCCAACCCCACAGTATGGTGCAGTGCACAGAATGTTGGACTTAAACTGAGGGGAGGGAGGACCCCAGTTGAAATCCCTGTTTAACCATGAATCTCACCTGGTGACTGTGGGCTACTTGCAGTCTTTACATTTTAAAAAACTCTGCAGGGTCATTGTTAGGGTAAAATGTTGAGGGAGGACCATGTTTGCAGACGTGAGCTGGAACCACTCACAGTGTCTTTCCACTGAAACTACTTTGCAGGGTTGTTGCTGTGAGGATAAGGTGCTGATGCACACCATCCTGAACATCTAGGAGACTGGGTAGTTTTAAAAAAAAATCTAAGAAATCTTAGATTGTCCCTGGCAAGCAGGGCTTATGGGGTTGCATATGCTGCCTTAAGGTAAGTTAATAATTAACTGCTGCTAGAAAACAATCCCTTCAAAAGGGTCCAGGGTGTGGCTGGTGATGGGTTTTTCACAAACCTGTTGAGCATCAAAGGGCAAACAGTAGCCTTGGAAATTTAACGAGGCAGCTCTCTCGTTTGCAGCCGGAGGCTCTCCTCAGGATGATTAACTGAAGTGCTAAGCAGTTAACTTTTTTCACACTCGCAGCCTCTAATCTGCCCAACGTAACTCAGAAGGGCGACAGATTTGCTGTTTATTTATACAGGTTACTAAAGTGTGCGGAGAATGGCACACTCCAGGATTTATGGCTGGGTTTCATGATAGGCCCTAGAAAGGAAAGGCACGTGGGGATCTTCAAATGCAGTGGGCCAAACCATTGCTGGCAGGTGTAGAGACAACAAACAAGGGTTTATCATTTAGTGTGTTACAAAGCACCTCCAGACTTGTGGGATTATTATCATTATTATTTGCTGGTGTAATCTGCAACATGTCATTGACACAATAATATTGCATTAGTGGTAGATTTATACTGGATCATCCACACACCATTTCCCTTTGGCCTTATCTGCACTATACATTTAAAACAGTATCCAACCACTTTAAACAGTAATGGCTGCCCCCAAAGAATTCTGGGCACTAAGTGCTGCAGCAGCTGAAATTATGGTTCCTCAGTGGGGCATTGCCATGCTTTCTGCTGAATCCCTTTTTGTATGATTTATTCCCTGCTGTCCTAGAGCTCTGTCCGGGCAATTAGAAAGAACACTGAGAATTGCTCGGTTCAAATTTACCCAGGGACCTTTCCCCAAAAGGCCTGAGTCATTGTTGTCAAAGATCAGCAGCAGGTCAAAGATGGCTGCTAAAGTCAGATACAAATACATTAATTAATAGGATGATTTTTTTGGCAGATTTATCTATGCAAAGCTGAGGCATTCAAACCATTGGCTGCAGTCCAGCCCACTGTTATGCTGGTGCTTACATCCCACTGAAATTGATGGGATGGAAAAGCATGTAATAATGGGTTGAAAAATTTGTCTCCCTGAGAGTCGATTGTACCACCACCCTGTCTACACCCTACCCTGCATTCGTCATCAGAGGCCATTCTTAATGTGTGCCCTCCACAGGAGGCTCAGAGGATGGCAACACAAAAGCAGTCTTTTCAGTGGTGGCCCCCATGGCTGTGGAATGTTCTCCCCAGGGAGGCATGCCTGGCACCTTCTTTATCCATCTTTAGGCACCAGGCTAAGACTTTCCCTTTAGCTCAGGCCTTTGACCCTTGATGTGGGCTGTTTTAGTTATTTCTTTTTATTTGGGTTCTAAGTTTTTATATTGTATGTTATTAATTCTGTTGCAAGTTGCCTAGAGACTGCTGGGTATGAGGTGACTAACAAATGAAAATGATGATGACATTATTGTTGTTGTTGTTGTCAACAACAACAACAATAATATAGCTTGAAGGTGTCAATAACACCTTGATGGAGCGATGGAGGGATAGATCTGTTTCTAGCCCCTGCTACTTTTGAACGTGTAAATGCACATTTTCAAAATGCATTTGAGGCTGCCATCCTACCCAGCATACCTGGGACTAACCCTCCATTGAATTCAATAGGTCTTACTTCTAAGCAGACAAAAAATGGGGAACAGCCTTAGCTTAGTGGTAGAGCATCTGGTTTGCATGCAGAAGGTCCCAGGTTTGATCCTAGAAAGTATCTCTAAGCTAGGGCTGGGAAAGACTCCGCCTAGAATCCTTGAGAGCTGCTGCCAGTCAGTGCAGACAATAATGAGCTAGATGGGCCAATGGCCTGACTCAGTATACAAATTCCCCCAAACATCCCTTCCTTAACAGCAACTCTTCTTTTCTTCAAGCTGTAAATCTATAAACCAATTTATTATTATTATTATTATTAGTAGTAGTAGTAGTAGTAGTAAATTTACAATGGAAGAAAGAGCAAACAAAAAAAGATATATAAAATAGAAAATATTGAAGGTACAAAAATTAAAAAGAAATGAAAGAAAAAGAAATAATATATGAATACTAATCATAACAATAAATCACCATCAGTTTACATTATGGATACAGTACTCATCAGTACATACACCTTGAATTAAGCATATAAATTAATATAGGCCTTGCAGATGTCCAAACAGGTGTCCACTTGAAATTGACGCCTCTATGAAATATCTTCAAATATAGCCAGGGCAGAAAGTTTTAATTTTAAACATGAGTTTGCTTTGCTTTTCATCCCCCCCCACTCCACCCTTCTCTTTTCCCCCAAGGTTTCCCCCACAAAAAAAATTCAAAGCACTTAAAGGACCCCATGGCTTTTTTTCCATTTGTGGGTTTACTTTAATCTCCGTTACAGCCGTTTAGACTCCATCCCTCCTGCTATTTTCCTGAGCGGTAAGACAAAAGCGGCGTTTACACTAATAGAGCCACTGCCCCCCCTTCCGAACCCCCCCCCCATATTGACGAAAAAGACCCCTGCGTTGTTGCTTTTAGTCAGAAGTTTTAGCATGCCAAATTAAAGTTGATTTTTTTTTTTTTTTTACAGAGTCAGTTCCCCAAAAGGGTTGACTCTGAGGGGAGATGAAGACAATACCCTTTTCAGGATGGAAGACAACCCCACTGGGACGGCAAAGGAACCTCACTTCCTCGGATGGTCTCCAAGAGGCCTTTTCTCCTTCATGAAAAAAAATTTGGCCCATCCAACCTGCCCCACGAGAAAAGATAGAAGATAATTTCGTGTCTCCTCATGAACCGGGTTGCCTAAATAGAACTGGAGAGGGCGAAAGATTTGGGATTTGAGGTCTGTAGGGGGGGAAGTTGTGTTCTTTTTCCCGTAAAAAAGCAAAAGATTATGTTCAATTAAGAAGCATTAATGGGGGTTGGAACTTATGCCAAGCTGGAGGGGCGAAGAAGAAAAAACGAGACCAGGGTCATGGCAGAACAATGTCTTGTTGACATCACTTGAAGGAGCAATTCATGAAGTGGGAAGTGAATGAGGGCTTGCTGAAATATCTTTCCCTCCCTCTAAATTCATCAAAGAAGACTCTGAACTCTTCTGTCTCCATCCTCCTCATCCCCCCCTTCTCCCTCATCTCCATGAGGAGCATCATGAGAGGAGGCTAATAGGGGAGGGTGGTGGCCATTTTGCCTCCCTCTCGCCAGCTGAGGAAAGAAGCCACATTCTTTTGTGAGGGGGAGTGTGAGGCAAATAGGGCTGAGGTGGCTGCTGTGGGGGGGGGTCGCGGGAAGACGGCTGGGAGGGGGCAGGATTTGGTTAACCCATCTCATTAGTGGCCACATGACATCATTATCTCACATTAGTGACACTCTTGCCACAGTAATTGGGAAGTCTCTGGAATGGCCTAGATGACCTTTAATTATCGTGGCGGGCTTTTTCACCCTCTTTAATGCGATTCCTCTTTCTTATTTTTTATTTTTTTTAGCCAATTCAGCACCAGACCTTGTTAAGATGCCAACGGGGGAGGGGACAGGCAGAGAGAGGACAAAATGCATGTAGAGATGTTCTAAAGAAAAAAGGATAGGGGGAAAGGTACATTAACAAGCCTATTTCCTTGGACTCTACTGTAACACAGCGCCCAAATCTTGACCGCAAGCAACTGGCTGAGGAATGACTTCCAGCTGCCCCACAGCCGCGTTGATTAGCAAAGCTATCTGCCAGTTCTGAATGGATCCCCATTGAGCTCTATGGTGGCAGGAGGGCAGGGAAACAAAGCAGGCCACCGAACCCTCTGTGCAGAACCAGGATCAAAAGGTGGCACAGTCAGGCTTCTGCCGAGCGCCCTCACCCCCGCAGGGGGCCCATTGATAAGAGCCTCCTGGATTTTCTGCAGCGACGAGGTAGACACGCTGAGAGAGATGAGGCCACGGAGGGTTTCTTGTCCACAGGGGTGTAAGAAGGCCTGGTTTTCCATTCCGCCCTGTGTTTGTCGCATGCTGCAGCACCGTTTCCGTTCTGCTGCAGTTCATCTTTTGCCAAAAACTACGTTATCCATTTCGCTATTGGCTGTGGTGAGACTTATGTAATTTAGGTAAGTTCTGTAGTAATTATGTTATTCTGTCTCATTCATTGCAGTGCAAAGGAAACCCAATGCAAATTGTAATCTATTATGTATCGTTGTGTATCGTATTCACTGGATTGATTTCTGCTGCTCTCCAGACATGGAATGATTGTGCAAACATTGGCAATTTCCAGCCCTGTTTTTGTGTTCATCGGAATTCTTTGACATTCATTTATTTTATTTATTTATGGGCTCCTACCGGGAGAAAGAGCGGGATATAAACAAACAAAGAAACTCATCTTTCAAGATGTAGCATTTGGGAAGGCGTGAGAGAGGAGAATGTCTCCTGCCTGAAACTTTGGAGAGCAGCTGCTAGTTTGTGTAGACAACGGTAAGACAGATTCCCATGTTCCTATGTCTTAAGAGAAAGGCTGTAGCTCAGAGGCAGAGCATGTGCTTTGCATGCAGAAGGTCCCAGGTTCAATCTCCGGCATCTCCAGGGAGGGCTGGGAATATTCCCTTCCTGAAAGCAGGAAGAGCTGCTGCCAGTCAGTGTAGACACTACTGAAATCAGGATAAGGCAGATTCCTGCATTCCTGTAAGGTATCAGCAGGAGCAGGGGAACGTCAAGTTTTACAAAAGTTAAAAACAACAGCCACAACAAAATGAATGGGGAGGGGACTTGACAACAGACTAAAGAGGACTGAGCATGCTCAGTGACCACAGAACGTTGCATGACTGTTGGTGCGTGGATGTGTGTAAACCTGGGTGGGAGGGGGGAATGGAATGGAGTATTGTGGAGGAGGACATGGCTGACTGGGACAATGGGGAGTAACACTCCGGACTGCAACATTTTATTGCGGATTCCAGTATTGTGCCAGTATCATTGCTTTGTTCTTGGGCGGGGGGTGGGGAGAACCCCAGCATTTCCCAGGTTAAATCGATCCCACTCCACCACAACCCATCACCCCAATCTCTCTTTTTGAACTGCCTGCTTAATTCAAGTCAGATTCAGTTTTGGAAGGAAGCAGCTGCTGCTTCTCCAGGGAAACCTTCTTCTTTGCTCTTGCCCAGGATTTGGTGCTGAAGCGATCTGCTGGGCTACCTGCCGTGAAGATTGCAATCTGACTTTTCTCCCAGGGTTCCACTTTGAACCCAGAGGCCATAGGTGGGCCAGGGAGGGGTGGAGAGAGAAAGATCAGCATGGCGTTAAGCCCGCCACGAGTTGGAATAACAAGCTTCAAACTGCAACCCTGCCCAGTAGGCCTTGGCAAGAGTCGGGAGGCTGGAAAGCGGAGGAGGGAGCATTGCATGAGGACTAATTGACTCCTGCAGATGTGGAACAGATTTTTGCTCCGGTAGAGGTTGCAGCCAGCAAGGGGAGTGTTCCAGCCTTCAGAGATATTAATCAGCTGCGTTAGGAAGGGGGCTGCCCAGCCTTACCTCTGGTCTAGGCTCTCAGCCACAGGCAGCCAAAATCTTCTGGGTGGGGAACATGTGGTCCTCCAGATGTTGCTGCACTCCGACCCACAATCATCCCAGACCACATCGGTCATGCTGGCTGAGGCTGACAGGAGTTGGAGGATAACCACACCTTCCGGAGGGCTACCCAGCTTCCCCAATCCTGTTCCGAAAAGCACGAGGATTAGTTTGGCCCTCTAGATTACAGAGATATGCTGGGGGGCTCCGTGAGAGGTGCAGAGCCCCAAGGGCCTTGCAAGAGCCCCCGGAGGATAAGGAAGCTGCCTTTTGCTGAGTCAGACTTTTGGTCTGATGCTGATGGGCAGTGGCTCCCAAGGATTTCAGACAAGGGACATTCCCAGCCTTGCCCGGAGATGTCAGGACTTTTTGCATGCAAAGCAGGTGCTCTACAAATGAGCTATGGATATTCTTCCTAACCAACATAGGAAGTTGCCTTATACTGAATCAGAACTTTGGTCCATCTAGCTGAGTATTGTCTGCACTGACTGGCAGTGGCTCTCCAGGACTTCAGACGGGCGTTTCCCAACCCTCCTTGGAGATGCCGGCGATTGAACCCGGGACCTTCTGCATGTGTTTGTGCTTTCACTGATCACTATTAGTGATCCTGGAGAGCTGCTGCCAGTCAGAGTGGACAATACTGGGTGAGCAGGACTAATGTTCCAACTTAATACAAAGCAGCTTTATACATTCAAGAGCTTGCGTGCTCCACCCTTGCAGCAGCATTCCCATTAGGAACAGGGTATTTGGGTTAGATTGTTCCAGCCCCGGAACTAGCATCTGGGAAAGAAAGTGTGTTTGCACCTGCATGCAAGCACTGCACCCACCCCAAATGGGTGCTCCTGGACCCTAATCTATTTATCTGTCCTTGAGTGACACCTAGTGGCCAAGTCATAAATTATAATTGCGAACATTCACTTCCTTTTGCATTGGCGATGGTGATGCCTTACCTGACCTCTCAACCAGGTGTGTGGAACCTTTGGCCCTCCAGATGTTGCTGAACTACAACTCCCATCAGCCCAAGCAATCATGGCCAATGGCAAGGGATTATGGCAGCTGTAGTTCAGCAACATCTGGAGGGCCAAAGGTTCCACACACCTGGTCTACATCACCAAAAAATGCCTTCCTGGATCAGAACAAAGGCTGGCCTAGTCCAGCACCCAGTGGCTGGAAGCTTACGACAGAAGCAAGATTCTCTCCCAGCCTTACCTATGGATGCCAGGAAATGGACCCAAGATCTGTTGCATTTAGTGCAGGTGCTCTGCCATTGAGCTACAGCCCTTCCCTTAGTGCAGCAGGGGTAGCCAACATGGTGCCCTCCAGATGTTCTAGACTATATCTCCCATCATCCCTGATCATTAGCCATTCTGGCTGGGGGCTGGGGGCAGTTGTAGTCCAAAAGATTTGGAGGGCACAACATTGGCAACCCCTTCCCCAGCAGGTCACAGGAGCTGTAGGGAATTGTGCCAAATGCTTTGCAGAAAAGGTGGGTTTTGAAGAGAGGTAGCCAGTCCCAGGCACAAGGAGAGAGTCTTCTCAGTGGCAACTAGCCACAGTGGCTATTTTCTACCAATTTACTGTCGGAGGCAGTAAACCTGTGAATACCAGTTGCTGCCAGAAATCACAAGTGGGAAGAGTGCTCTTGCGCTCATGTCCTGCTTATAGGCTTCCCATAGGCATGTCGTTGGCCACTGTGAAGACAGGACGCTGGACTAGATGATAGGCCCTGGGCGTGATCCGGCTTCTGGGCTTTTCTTACGTTATCTCCTATATATGTTCCTTATCCCTGAGATGACTGATGAGAAATTGTATATGCAAGTAGATCATGTCTTAAAATGGGTTGGGCATAGTTAAACAATGGGATTTCTATCACAAGGGTGCTGGAAATTGTAGCACTGTGAGGAGTTCCCGGGATTCTTGGGGGACAGCCATGGCTGTGTACACACCATACATTTAAAGCACGTGGCTTCCTCCCCAAAGAATCCTAGGAGCTGTAGTTTGCCCCTTGCAGAGCTGCAATTCCCAGCACCTTTACAAATGACAGTTCCCAGGATCCTTTAGGGGAAGCCACATACTGTGTATGCAGACATAGTCCCCTCCCCCCCAGCAACTGTTGCATACAACAACAAAAGGGGGGATTAATGCTTGCTTAGTGTAAGACAGCAAAATAAGCTTGAGCTAGACACCTGGGTAGCTGTTTAGATGTTGAAGAATGTCCCAGCCATTTCAATGCTTACTGGAGAACAGGATCTGTGGCAAGGAACCCTGCTTTTCTGGAGCATGGCCAGCAGGTGGCAGCCTTCACCCACCTTTCTGTCACATTGTTTTTACTTTCCAGTCTTCCTAAGTGAGGATCAAGATTTTGAGGAAACATGGCCAGTGGTTGAAGAGAGTGGAGACTGGTCTATTAGGCCTAGAGGGGCTCTGCCCCACGAACACCAGCCAGCTCCCCACTGCCTCCCTTTTTACTTATATCCAATCAAGGGAATGGCACTGCCATCAGCTTCCTCCTCCTTAGTCTCTGTGTTGAGCTTGTAGAACTCAGCATGGGGGCTGAACTAGAATTAGTCGGCTCCGCCTGTCATTGGCTCTTGTTCTGCCTGTTGTTAGCTCTGGCTCCGCCTGCTGCTTGGCCTCCCCGTCTTCTGCCCTACAAATCCCAATAGGCAACAGCCACCACCCGTCAGGTATGATGGGAGCTGTAATTCAGCAGCATCTGGAGGGCCGCAGGTTCCCCATCCCTGTTTCAAAGACAACTGGTTTTCCGTTTGAAAATGGTTATTTCAGTGTATCAACCTTGTAAATAAGACTTCAAAAGTTGCTAGTCTGCAAAAACAAAACAAATTACTAGCTTGTCACTTCCAAATTCTCAGTTTCTCTCTCTCTCTCACACACACACACACTGTACCCCTCTCCTCAACCAGAGAAATGGCACCTTTTCCAAGCCCAGATGGGTGTATCATTCAAAAACACAGCAAGATTCCCCACCTATCAGGAGACCATCTCCTTACCATTAGGTCCCACTGGTGAATAATCAACCCACCAGTATTTGATCACTGTTAACCAGCAATCTGCCTAACCAGGTAATGGTTGGTCAGCAGATCTAACAGATATTATTTATTTCATTTTTAACATATATACATCCAACTTCTTAATCTGAATTACGGCAGTTTACAAACAAATCAAAGCAAGAACAGGCCATTTGAAACACTGTTAAAACTGGAAGGAAAGGGTAACAACTAAATAAAAGCAGCATTAAAACAAGGTTAAAAGCAACAGCAAAAATATATGTACGCAAGGGGCCCTGGCTCCATTAAAGACCTCTGCAAATAGCAATGTTTTAAACTCATGTCTGAAAACAATAAAAGAGGAGGTTGAGCAAATAGGCAGGGGAAAGGAGTTCCACAGTTGAGGTGCCACAACTGAAAAGGACCTGTCCCTTATTATCACCCACCTCACTTCAGGAAGATTTGTCTTTTAGGGAACTCGAAAGAGTTTTGTGAGAGGTTTATCTTCTCATGGGGAACCCACATGTTCATTTCATCCCACCGTCGCCTCTTAAAGAGGCTTGGTAGGTTTCTGAAACAAATACAAGAACCTGTCACACCTGTTTACCATAGGTACTGATCCCTCTTTTCTCTGAGGAAACAACGACAAAATCTATCCCATTTATTTTTTAAAATCTTTACGGCATGTGTTGAATCCTGTGTGGTGTGAGTGGTATTGCGGTTTTTACGGTAACACTATTAATAGTATTTCCTGCTTTTAGCTTTTGAGTCTGGCTGGCTGCAAGACATGTCTTTGCTGTGTCTGGTGTCTGTGGCACATTGCAGGTTTCTCTAACTCATCCCTTTTACCCAAAAGTAAGTTTATCATAACTTTGGGGGGCAGGAAGTGGGTTAGTGGATGACAGTCACTGGGGCATATCCACATCCCATGTAAAATAAGGAGATAAGAAAAAAACATCATCCTTTACTCAGCAAACTCTTATTAGGGCCCCTCCAGACTTCATTATTATTATTAATTATTATTGTTGTTATTTAAATTTGTGTGCCACCTCTCCATATAAATATGCTCCAAGCGTCTCACAACAGAACAAAGATACAAATCACTACATCAATAATAATCAAATACGAAATCATTTTGAAACCTAACAATCCAAAAATTAACTCAGTTTGATTACATGAACATTACATTATTTAAAGTCATCATAAAATAAACTCTCAATCAATTAAAATATATCAACTGATGACAAACATAATAAATATTTCACCTCCTCCTTTCCAAACTACAACTCCCATCATCCCTAGTCATTGGCCATGCTAACAGGCTGATGGGAGTTGTAGTCCCAACAACACAGATTTCCTGTCCCTGGAATAGGCGGTTCTGAGGCAGGTGAACCGGAAGCAACATTCCGGCTTTGGGTAGCCTATATTTCACACGCATATATGCAGCATAACCTATGCACAGGTGAACAACATTTTTTTAAAGCATCCCCAAAATCAGGTATAGGGAACCTGTGGCCCTCCAAAAGTTGCTGAACTACAACTTCCATCATCCCTGGCCATCATTGGCAAAAGTTTCCCATCCCTCCCAAAATCTTCCCACCACCCAGGCAAGATAGGAACAGTGATTAACCAGATACCAGAAAACGGGGTGTTGTATTCAACTAAGTTTTATGCAGAGTAGACCCAGTGAATTTAATGGACATAAGTTAGCCATGGCCATTAATTTAAATGGGCTTACTCTGACTAGGGCCAGCATTGGCTGCAACCCAGGGTAAACAGGGTGAGTCAGAGAGGCTGCTTTGGTGCACCTGTGTGAAGGACTGCCTGTCTCCTATTTCTGGACTGGCCGTTTGCATTTATAGAATTTCATGTGATGAATTTGGGGAGGGAGGGGGCTATTTTTGGCCTGCGAGAGCAGTCTGTCCAAAGACTCACAGCCTCTGCTCTCAATGCCCAAGGTCCCGGGCACAGCACCATGCCGTGCCAGAAGAACTTTGCTGTGCTGTTCCAGGCATGGCCCTGGCGTAGGCTGTCTGCAAGGTAGGATACGTGGGGTTCTCCCTACCCGGTTGCCTTTGCCGCTGCACCCCTCCACAACAGCCCTTCTCTTTGCTTTTTTTCGCTGTGTGTCCTGCCTGCTTTACACCAGAGACGGTGCTTTTGCAGAGATGACCTCAAAGAGGTCCTTGGGAAATCCAAAAGGTCAGGCTCCCCTTTAGGGTAGAGACCACAGCCAAGGTAATAAATGGAGGGCTTTTATATACCACAGAAGGGGCAGGTCGCAGCAGAGGGAATGTGCTCAAACAGCCACCGGTGTTACTGCCCAATTGGGTGGCCCAGAGAACTCACACGGCAGAAGAGGCCTTGAAGGTCACCCTTGCTGATGATCATGACTTACTAGCAAACTACCTGTTATCATGATGGGTGTGTGTGTGGGGGGGTTTGTGGTGGGAAGGAAGGATTTCAGATAACTTCGACAAAAACAGCAACAGGAGTGGAAATTGGCAGTATTCAATTGTTTGTCCCATGTCCAGAATAGAAATCAATCTGGGAAATATGATCGGTATTCATTGTTGTTCTTGCTTTCAGTCCACAAACGATACATGATTGATTACATTCTCACCACCACCATTTTGTCGCACAGAAATGAATGGGATGGAATAATGTAACAACATGATTTATGAAATTTATAACATAAATTACATAAGTTACATATTTTTGTCACAGCAGACAGTGAGACAAATACCATAGTTTTTTGGTAGAAGGCGAGCTGCAGCAGAACAGAAATGGTGCTGCATGCAGCGAATACAGAGCGGAACAGAAATTATGCCTCCCTACATCCCTAGTGGGAAGATTTTTCTGTCAAAAGGACCCCAGGAGAGACAATGGTCTCTGAAGTTATGAGCACAGATCCACATTGCAAGATCCCCAACAGTCAGGGCAAGTGAATCCACCCGGCATCAGGACAAAGGGCAAGATTTCAGCTCACCTCAACTGTGCCCCCAAATGCAGCACTTTAGTAATGAATGGTAGCTGTACACTTACACAGAAGAAATTAAAGGAGTGGACTTGGGGATATTTCTGGGGGAGATTAACTTGATGCCTGCCTCTGGCACCCTTGGTCATTGGGAATTGAGCCTATATAGCTCTGACCTTACACTGTCAATCCTGGGAGGTGTTTCTTGATTGCGCTAGAGTGTAATGGGAACTTTGGGAGAGAGACCTCTATTCCCCTTCCAGAGCTACAATTTCCAGAGTGGTTGTACAAACCCTGTGCAAACTCTGGAAGGAGAATGTTCTAAGAAGAGCCTGGCTGCTGGATCAGGCCAAAGACCCAGCATAGTCCAACATCCTGTTCTCACAATGGCAATGTCCCAACGGGAAGCCCAAAACAAGCAGGACCTGAGTGCAACAGTGTAACCCCCCACTTGCGATTCCCAGCAACTGGTTTTCAGAGGCATAGAGCCTCCAATTGAAGAGGCAGAACATAGCCATCATGGCTAGTAGCCATTGATAGCCTAATCCTTTTAAAGATTCTTTTTCTTTAAACTAGACTTGGACCAGGCAGTCTTCCAAACAAAGGACTTTTTCAGAGGGGAAGGGCATCTGTGGTAGAGGATCTACTTTGCATGCAGATGATCTCCAGTCCCCAGCATCTCCAGGTGGGGCTGGACTGGGAAAGAATGCTGCCTGAATTCCTAGAGAGCTGTTGCTGCTACCAGTCAGTGTAGACAGTACTGAGGTAGATGGACCAATGGTCTGACTAAGTGTAAGGCAGCTTCCTGTGTTCCTAAAGGGGGCTCTTCTCTATTTGTGTCCTCTGTGTCCACCCTATTGCAAGGCAAAACATTCTCGTTTTTAAGACTCACTAAAACGTCTCCCTTTTCTGTCCCCTCTCCCTTGCAACCCCATCAACCTGTCCCTTTTCCAGATGGAAAATTTTGAGTACAGCATCCAGTTGAACGACCGGGATTGGGCTGAGTTCTACTTGGCCTCTGAAGAATGCAGCTTGATCCAGCCAGCCTTGGCCACAGCTGATGAGCAGCTCCTCAGTGACCTTGAGGAAGGGGAGACCGAGCAGAGCGGGTTGCTCCGGGTGAGGGTGGGCCCCATCCCAGTCAACGACTCGGCCAGCTGCCTCCCACGTGGAGCCCCGGATGGACACCTGCTTGCAAAAGAGTTTTGGTCTGGCAGCGAGGACGAAACAGATCTGGGCTCTGTCAGCAGGTTTCTGTGCAACAACAACAACGTTGGCAGAGGTTTTTCTCGGTCTTCCCGGACCCAGGAAAGTCAGCTGTCCCATGCTACTTTGAAGCCAATGAGAAGTCACTGCAGGCTGCCAGGATCTGCCGCAGAACGTGAAGCTGTATCTACTGCCAAGGAGGGAGAGACAGAGAGAGGAGATCAGCCCATAAATCCAGAGTGTTCCCTACCAGTGGTGGTAGCTACTGCTATCCAAGAGCAGGACTTGCAAGAGCAAAGCCAAAGGCAGGAGAGACTGGAAAGGCCTGCCTGCGCTGAGCGTACAAACTCGGATGCCACAGAGAGGATGGACAGCTCAGTGGGAGAAAACAGAAACAGACCCCTTTGCTTGAAGTTGCAACCCCCCAAGGACGATACACCCCAGGCTGCCTCTGCGGGCGTAAAATCGATGGAGAGCCCTGCAGTTTGTGAGGACCCAGAATCCCCCAAGCCAAGAGACCTAGCTGCGTATCCAAGTTCTGCACGTCTTCCTTCTTCTGTTTCTGCAGAGATCAGAGGGGCAGCACACCCAGAGAAGGGTACCAAGCACCCACAGATCGTCTTGAAGGCCCAGGCAGTGACACCATTCCAGGAAAATTCTCCCAAATCTCAAGGACGTTTGGTTCAAATAATGAGGGTGTCGGCACCTTCCCACCTGCCGTCGGAGAGCCACCATGGAGAAAGTATGCCAGGAAAAGTGAGCAGGGAAAAAGAAGGTTCAGCGAGCTTCAAAGATGAGAGGGGAACAACCCATAGCGAGGACTTAAAAGAGGGAGGCCTAATTCGCCAAGTAAGGGCTTCTCTCTCTGACAACCGGATGCGACAATTTCCAAAAGGACTGGAAGAAAACAGAGGTCCAAGGCCAACTCAAGCAACAGATTCCAGATGGGATGGGATATTGGGCAAAGGCAGAGGAACTCTTGCATCACCAGGAAGGGCGGAGATGGGCAAGAGCGGAGAGACGTGCCACCATCTTGGTAGGGCAGTCCCACTTGGAGAGGAACCTCGTACTCTCCTCCAAGGAGACCAGAGATCTGACTTCTTGGGGGGCTTGATGCCCGATTATCTGACAGAAGAGGACTCTCCGGAAAGTGACGTAACTGCCATGACGTGGCCGGAAGTGTATGACTATTTTTTCTGCGATGACAGCCAGAAGAAGGGGGAAAATATGTGCCAGGAGATAGGGAAGGAAGAACCAGATACTGGCCAGCAGCCGCCTGAAATGGATGGCCCTGAGATGTATGAATATTTCTTCCACGAAATGGATGAGGCCCAGGTGAGAAACAAAGACATAGCACAGGAGACATTATTCAGTTCTGGCCATCTGTCGGCGCCCCCTGATGGCTTGGAGGACCCAGATTTGGACAAAGACAAAAATGCCATGCAGATATCCATCCCTGAGGCGTATGAACACTTCTTTGCCCACAGCGCAAAGGACAAAAGAAATTGGAGGGCGGTTTTCCTGAGCATGCCGGCCTCAGAGGCGAGGAAGGTTGCCAGAGCTTTAAAGTCTCTCGTCAGCAGACCTGCACGCCTTTTCAGGTCACGGCCCACAACCCACGGAGCTCTGCTTCGGAGAGGATCCCAAGGGACGTTGGTGCTCCTATCTCCGGGGCTGCTGGATGAAAATCAGCCAAGACCTGAAGACCTAAGGATGGCCATGATGCAACCAGGTACTGCTTCTTTTCCCTGTTATGTGGGTGGGTTTCCGGTTCTAACGTCTTGCTATCCTGGTCATCAAAACCACCTCGCTAGTGCTTAATTTCTAAACAAAATTATTATTATTATTATTATTATTATTATTATCCACCTTTCCCCCAAGGAGCTCAAGGTGACATACAAACATGGTTCTCCCCCTCCCGATTTCATCCTCACAACAACCCTGTGAGGTAGGTTAGGCTGAGAGGCAGTGACTGACCCAAGGCCACACCTAGTGAGCTTCATGGCCAAGCAGGGATTTGAACCCTGGTCTCTCCCAGGTCCCAGTCTGATACTCTAACCACTATACTATGGTGGCTCTCCATGTGCCAGAGCTGAACACTTCTACATCTAAGGCACAGGTTGGGAATCTCAGGCCGGGGGGCCAAATATGACTGTCCAGATCTCTCTGTTTGACTATCCCCAGGCCACACCCCTCACCACGTCAGCCCTGTTTCACACCCTCTTTTTGCCTGGCTTGAATGCATCCTTGAACTCCGATCATGCCTCCTGCTTGCCTGGATGGAGGAGAGAGAGGAGTGTGTGTAGAAACTAGCAGACTGCACAAAGGTAAAATGTACATTGGTTGCTCTGTCTGCTTTTGCCTCTGGCCCTGCCCACCACTGGCATGTGGCCCCCAGAAGGTTGCCCAGAAGGGAATGTGGACTGACTCTAGAGTCTCAAGGAAATTCCAGAGGTTGTCATCTGGGCATTTGACATCTTTCTTGCTAATACACAAGAGTATACCCAGCTGCAGCATAATCTTAAGCTCTTTGTTAACACTCTTCAGGGGAAGGGGCACTCTGCACATGCTCAGAAGCCCTCTGTCTTAGGTCCATTTTATTGAAAGCAAAAGTTGGTTTAATTCTTTCAAAGTGAAAAAAACATCACCATGCATACCCAGAGGCACTATGTCTGAAGTGCTAGGACTTTTGGAAATAAATCTGACAACCCCTATTGTGGCTTGCAAGTTGTGCTGTGGGTTCAAGAGAAGCTAGGGAAATAATGGCTGACACAGTGGAGGTACATGAAATATATTCAGCTTTCCTGTGGAGCTGTAAATTCCTGACAAACGGAAAATTTCCTTAAATGCCATTATATATATATATATATATATATATGATCCAATCCTTCTTGCTATATCTCTTATGCTCAGTCAAACAGTAACCTCATTAGTTGCATAACAAAGCCCTCTTGCTGTGGTGGTGATTAATCAATCAGCCTTTGATTGATGGCCTAGAATAGATCAACCCACTGAGAAAATGAAAAGTCTGAAATTTTGCCATTTGCTGCAAAACATCAGAGTCTTGCAGCATTTCAAAGACCATCAAATTTATAATGGTATAAACAGTGGACGGTGGTCTCATGCATCTAGTAGAGTGGACTCTAGCCCACAAAAGCTTATGCCATCATAAATGCAGTCTTTTAAATGCTTTAAGACCCTTTAGTGTTTACTTTTTTTTTTTTACAACATGCTCTGAAGGTTAAAACCTTTGCAGTCTCATTGCAGGCATGTTTACTCTGAAATAAGCTTCACTGAGTCACTCCCAATTGAATTGGCATGAGACCGAACTTACATACCTTGGGTTGCAGGGAGGTCCAGTGGCCCCAAAGGAAAACTGTGTTCCAGAGACACTCAAGGGTCATGAGCAAACACACGTTGTTGACTGAATGCAGCTCCTCTCAAAGACTGATCTTCAACTGTTGGGAAGCCATTCTTTGCCCTAAGCCTCAAAGCAGAATAAGCATCACTGTTGACCCCTTGGTCTTCTGCAGGAGACAAGCATAAAGAGTGCAAGGGATGGGTGGTGTAAAATTAGAACTCAGGTCTTTGAGATGGGCCATATCTACACTACACTAACCAATTTACTTGGAAATTTGCTGGGCAATTGCCAAATGCTAATTATGACCACCACTCTGGCACTGTCGCTTTTGTGCAATTTGGGTCACATCCACACTACCAAGCATGTTTAAAGCACAAGGTTTCCTCCAAAGAATCCTGGGAACTGTTGTTTGTTAAGGATACATGGAACTGCAGCCCTTTGGGGGATAAACGACAGTTCCCAGGATTCTTTGGGAGAAGCCATGACTGCATCCATACAATGGGTGCGATGACCCGGGAGAGTGTCATGCCTCCATCGGATGAGTCCTCAGAGGAGGATGAGCAGTGGGAATTAGCACAGCAGACCCAGGAGAGAGAACAAGCAGACCCTCCCCAGAAGCAGCTCCAGACCCACCACTACTGGAAGATGTTCAGGATACAGCTGGGGCCCCTCAGTCAGACTCAAGGAGGGAACAGGAGGCCCCTCCACTCCCTGCAGAGGGAAGACGCCTGCGAGTAGCAGAGCAATGCAGGCATTCTGGCCATTTAAGGCTATAAGCTCCTGGGAGATGGAGGGCTGATTGCTAGCACCTGAACCAGGGAGGGGAGCTTAAAAGGCAGTGAGCCACCATTTGCCCTTTGCCGGAAGCATTGGCAAGACACCAGCGTCAGACCCTCGTCAGCTGTGCCTTGAACCCAGATTACCTTTGTTAAAATATTGGGCCTCGCTTTGTTCACTGACTTCCTTTTGGAAGATGACCTGGTACGTGCACTGAGACCCCTTGACCCCCTCCCTTGGTTATCTGCTTTACAACCAAGCCCCTGTTTAGGCAGCTGCCAGCTAATTGTTTACAGCACCATATATTACCTCAGTGCTGCCGGCAGAGAATAACAGCAAGGGCATTCTCTGTGGTGGCCCCTAAGTGCAGGGCCGGCTCCAAAGGGTGGCCAGGTGGGGTCCTGGCCAAGGGCCCTGTGGCCCACAGGACCCCCTGAAGGACCCCTCATTATGTTTGGGGAGTAGTGCTCCACTTCCACGGCAGGCTCCCTGCCATGGATTGCAAGGAGGGAGCTGCCTGCTTGCTCGCTTGCTATCCCTCTGCCTGCCTGCCCGCTTGCTTGGTCGATCTCCCTCTGCCCCTGCCCACCCTCCCTCCCCTGCCTGCTCTCCCTACCCCGCCTGCTCACTCGCCCTCTCCCTCCACTCGCTCGCCCTCTCCCCCTGCTCGCTTGCCTTCCCCGCTCACCCGCCCCCGCTCCCGCTTGCTCGCCCGCCTGACCTCCCACTCGCCCGCCCACCTGGTCGGTATGTAGGTAGGTGGGGCATGCGTGCTTGCGGGTGCCTGAGGCCAGCCCTGCCTAAGTGGTGGAACTCCCTTCCCACTGAGGTGGATCTGGCAACATTTTTTGTACAGTATTAGGTAAATGTTGAAGACTTACCTTCTTTACTCTTGCCTTAGACACCTGACATGTATTTGTAGGACCCACCCTATTTTGTTGTTTTTAAATTGTTTTAGTGTTGTATTTTAAAATTGTTGTCACCCACCCTGGGACCTTTGGGTGAAGGGTGGGTTAATAATAATAATAATAATAATAATGATCTGAAGCACATCTGTCCTCCAAGAACCTTGGGAACTGTCATTTGTTAAGGGTGCTGGGAACTGTACCTTTGTGAGGTTTCATTCCCAGGATTTTTTTGCAGGGGAGGATGTGCTTTGAATGTGTGGTGTGTATGCAGTCCATGGTTGTCAAAGTGCTATAAAATGTGCTTTAAATGTATTGATTACAGCAATACATTGCACTCTCTTGTGGGATGCCTTTCAGCTGAGACTGAGTGTCTAAAGCGTTCAAGAAAAAAAACACATTTGGGGGTTATTTGTCTTTTTGCTGCTTGCTTTCTCGTGAGTTGCATGGCACATTCACCAACCGGTAGTTATTCTACTACTTCTGCCTCTTCATTCTGGAATTTCTCAGACTAATTTTATGACAGCATTTTCATTCACTGCAGGCACAGAGACCTATGCTGGACTACAACTCCCATTATCCCTTACCATTGACAATGCTGGCTGGGGCTGATGGGACTTGTAGTCCAACAACATCCGGAAGGCACCCTCCCTGTTGGCTCTCCCTGTATTACAGTGTGGATTTCTGGCATTACAACAACCAACCTGATGACTCGACTGCACGGTTCTAACTAAAAGATGTACCCCGAAGCACCCTTTGAAAGTCCCTGAGAGGGAGTCAAAATCTCAGGGTGAAAAGCAGCTGAGAGGTTGATCCAAATACCAACACCAATACTATCCCCAACATCTGGGAATTATTTTTTTAAAGAAGCTTTGTGAGGCTCAAAGACAAAGGATGCATAACTTCAAAAAGTCAAAAGCGTTCGTGCTTCCCTAATGTGGTCCACCGACGAGTCGTGGTCTGTGAGCTTCACTCAGGCGGTCCGCATTGTATCTGTAATAGGGATGGGTGAGCATTTCCATGCAGTTCGCATTTCAAGCAGAATGTATCAAATTTGCAATTTCTGAAACGATACGAGAAACGAAACACAGCCATCCTTTGAAATGCGCATGTATTGGGGATGCAGTTAGCCAACTAAACAACATTTACAAAAATGCATATACAGTATTAGGGGAAAGTGTGCATAAAAATGAATACAGGAGTGAAAATTACATGCGTAATAGGTATGAAGTGATGAGAAATGGCTTACAAAAATGTGTCCCTTTGTCAAAACTGCCTGCAAAAATTTGCTTATTTGGAGAAATTCACACTGAAATGGTGGAGAATTTTCATGAGGATTTTTTTTAAAGACATTGTAGACATTGGAATTAAAACTGGAAAAATGAGAAACGGAGAGAACTGAGACAGACCTTTCCATCCCTAGTCTGTAAAAATACAATTAAAAATCATACAGCACCTAGCATAGCCCATTACAATTGTTACAACAGGCAGCCAAATAATTAAGTGGCCCACCAAGATCCTCAGTAATTTTCAAGTTGTCCGTGGGGGAAAAGGTTTGGGAACCGCTGCTTTCGATGGAATCCTGTATTGGGCCAATGTGATGGACTGAGGTACTTGCTTTATGATTCCTGGATATGGCCTTGTTGCTGTTTCAGTAGAAAAAGACATCTTGGTTCTTCCTCTTCCCCCAGAAAGGCCCTTCCAGCCAGTCTTCACGCAACGGGACATGTGCCTGGGCTTCATGGCGTTCGCTTCGTGGGCCGTGAAGACCTCCGATCTGCAGGCCCCGGATGCCTGGAAGATTGGTAACGTATTGCAGGGCCTTGTGTGGGAGGCGCGCAGCTTCTGGTGGATTTGGGTGGGGGCGGATTTAAGCCTCAGAGATAGCCCAGGAATGTTAGCATACTGATTCTGCTCTGGAACAGAGCAGAAGGGATGCCCGGAATAGTTTCTCTGTCTTTTTTCTTTACCCATTTTTCTTTTACTCTCTCCTTCTTTAACAGCCCTCCTTTTTCTTCCAAATCAGTTGTTCCTTGCTTCAGAAAGGAAGGCAAATTTAACTCTAACATATAAAATACAATTTATTTCTGGAGTGTGTACAGATAAGAATTACCCATCCTTGGTGACTTTCTGCAGTAATCATGGGCCTCACCATGAGCATCCTGATTCAAAAGGGGACGGCCCAGAGTAGTCACTCATACAGAAGCACAACAAGCAGCCTCCTCTGAGAAGGGATACTCCTGCTGAGTCTCTGCCTTTGGCAGGGTTGGATTGAACAACACCAATGGCACCTGGTGCAGAGAGGTGGCAGAATTACCCTGATTGAAAGACAGACAGCCCAGAGCTGTGGCTCCTGCAGGAATGCAGTGGTTATCCTCCTTTGATTCTGTTGCTTCTCTGCATTAGGAGTCACTAATTCATCCAGGCCTACCTAATGAAGAGAAATGACAGAGCCACCTGCCTTCAACAGAAGCTGATTGGAAGGAGGCAAAGGCAGAGCATTACATCATACAGAGACACAGTGGGCAGCCTCCTCAGAAGGGGCATACTTCAAACTCACAAAATCCTTTATATTAGTCATTTATTTATCCTGGAACACCGGCAGTTCTCCAACCAAGCAATGTTTACAAAACTGCATGTATTAGGGGAAAATGTGCCTAAAAGTTAATATATTGATGAAAACAACATACAAAAATGCATTATATGATGAGAAATTGCTTGCAAAAAATCTGTACATTAGTCAAAACTGCATAGAAAAGCGTATTAGGAGAAATTTGCATAATAATAATAAATTTTATTTCTAGGCCGCCTATCTGGCCGCACAAGCGGCCACTCTAGGTGGCGTACAAGATAAAGTAAAATACAACATACGAACTACATAAAAACCCAAGAACTACAATATAAAAAGAAACCGAACCCACCCATAGCTAAAACCAATGGCACCCAAAAGAAAACAAAAACAAAACAAAAGACAAAACCCCAGGCCACCTCAGCCAGCCGGCTTATGTATCCCTCCAAAGAGGGACAGGTGATGGAAATTAGTCACAGCTGGCTGGGTACCTAGGACCTGGTCCTGCAGGAGGCACATCTGCCAGGCAGCAGTCCCACTGGGAAGGGTGGTGGAGGTGGTGTTCCAACAGCAGCAGCAACAGCAGCCTCTCCTTCCCTGGGTGGCGATGTTCTCCTTCTTCCTGCAGGCCCTGGGTCTCCCAGGCCACCTCAGCCAGCCGGCTTATGTATCCCTCTCGAGAGGGACAGGTGATGGGAATTAGTCACAGCTGGCTGGGTGCCTGGGACCTGGTCCTGCAGGAGGCACGTCTGCCAGGCAGCAGTCCCACTGGGAAGGGTGGTGGAGGTGGTGTTCCAACAGCAGCAGCAACAGCAGCCTCTCCTTCCCTGGGTGGCGATGTTCTCCTTCTTCCTGCAGGCACTGGGTCTCCCAGGCCACCTCAGCCAGCCGGCTTATGTATCCCTCCCAAGAGGGACAGGTGATGGAAATTAGTCACAGCTGGCTGGGTACCTAGGACCTGGTCCTGCAGGAGGCACGTCTGCCAGGCAGCAGTCCCACTGGGAAGGGTGGTGGAGGTGGTGTTCCAACAGCAGCAGCAACAGCAGGCTCTCCTTCCCTGGGTGGCAATGTTCTCCTTCTTCCTACAGGCCCTGGGTCATTAAAATGCTGGAAGATTTTATCAGGATTTTTTTTTTAATTGCAAATTGCTACGTAAATGTGGAGATCTGAATTTAAGATTAGAAACATGAGACAAGGAGAGAACCAAAACTGGCAGATCTTTCCATCCCTTTCCCTACCGGAAGATGCCAGGGATTAAACCTGGGACCTTCTGCATGCAAAGCAGATGCTCTGCAATGAGCTGTGGGCATCACTTCCCCAACACCCTTGAAGAACATCATTTTTCCCCCACTGATTTGATCACCAACCAGCCCGAGCACAGAGAATCAATTTCAGCTGCTTCCTATCTCCCCATCTGTATCAGCCCAGCTTTGCACGCCCTCTCTGCTAGGTGGGGTCAGTGTATCTTCCCTGCGTCTGCATTGCCTAATAATGCCTTCAAGCCCTGGGGCTTAATTTGACACAGCACAGAATGTGTGTGTGCACGGGAAGACTCTTGTCTCCAGCCATAGTCCAGCAACCCTGCTCCTGTGACATGCTAACAAAGGCAGCCAAGGCCAGGGCTCCCCCCCCCCAATTCATTGGTATGGTCTGTAGATCCAGAGTAAGCAAAAGTAAAGGGAAAATAGAAAAGCAGCCATCCTAAACATGTAAGAGCCCTACTGGATCAAGAACTCTATAACCTGGCATCTTATAACAGAGGGCACCCAGATGCATCTGGAAAAAGCCTCCAAGGCAATAAATCTCTCCTGTTTTATTCTCCAAATGATGACATTTGATGGTAGTGTGCCTCTGAACAGAGAGATTCCATTAAACTGTTAAAGCTAATTGCCATGAATAGGGCTATCGTATCTGAATTTGTTTTTAAAAAAACCCAACCCTCGAAGCCAATGGGCATCTCCACATCTTTTTTATTTTATTTCATTTCATTGCATTCATATCCCACTTTTTCTCCAAGGAGCTCAAGGTGGTATACATTGTTCTCCCCTTCCTCATTTAATTCTCACAAGAATCCTGTGAGGTAGGTTAGACTGAGAGGTAGTGACTGGCCCAAGGTCACCTAGGGAGTTTCATGGCTGTGGGGGGATTTGAACCCTGGTCTCCCAGGTCCTAGTCCAGCACCCTAACTGCTACACCACACTGGATCTCTTCTTGTGGCATTACCATATGAATAATGTGTTGCATGAAGAAATACTTTGTTTTGCAGCCCTGAATCTATGGTTAAATGATCTTCACCAAGCAACCCAGTCCTCTGCTGTTCTAACAGTTTCCATCCATCAAACCCCATACATTTAAAGCACATATAAAGCACATGGCTTTCCCCAAAGAATATGGGAATTGTAGTTTGTTAAGGTTGTTGGGAAGTGTAGCGCCGTGAGGGATAAACTACAGGTCCTAGGATTCTTTGGGGGAAGCCATGACTGTTCAAGTGCTATAAGTGTCCTTTCAATGTATGCTGTGGATGTGACCCCCTAAGTCTGGAGCTGACCTTACTGCACTGTTGGTGTTTGTGAAAGAGCTCCTCTGCAATAAAAACTGCAATTGGCTTGGTGACAGCTGAACTTACTAGATCAAGGGTAGAACATAGCTTGTTGCATAGAACATCCGTTTCTTTGCAAGTCATTTATAATAAGGTTCCTGACACTTGCTAAGGAAACCACTTTGCATGACCATAGCTCCTTTACCAACTATCTCTGCCAATCATAGGTATGGAGACTATGATAAAACTTGAATGTACTCTTCAGTATTCAGACACAGCAAAGAATAAATATATAAATATAAATGTTTGGGTGCACTTTAAAAACAACAACAACAGGCATTTAGGAGTGTAAATGTCACAATTCAGCAAAGTTTACTTTTGCTGTGGTTCCACTAGTGGAACTTTTAGAAGTAGGGGAGAAAGTCTGCATTTTCCTCTTTCAAATTTTCAGACATTTGCAAGTGTTTGTGAAGAGGGATTTGTGTGCCATACATCATGAATGTATATCCTGGCCTACAGTTGGATTTGATTGTTGTTTTTATACAATAGAAGAGCCCCAAGCTGGATAGCAATTAACACCGTTCTGAGGGCCAATCTAGTGCCTGCTAGTTGATGAGATTCTTGCAACGGATGCAGGATTAGGTGGACTTTGATCTGATCCAGCAAGGCAGTTCTTAAATAAGAGAGCAGTACTCAGGATCAATTTTTAGAAAATGCAATTTCATTAAGAGAGAAGGGGAAAAAGTGAAACAAAACAAAAACCTTGTCAGCTCACATTAACAGAACATTTAACATCCATACATCCATTTTAGTTTACCCAAATTCCAAATGTCCAAATATGTATCCAGACGAAGTTGGTGTTTATAGAAAAGTACACTCAAATGCAACAAGGGCATTTAGGTCATAAAAGCAGTGTATAATAGTTGACGGGTATTTGTTCTTCCAGACTCAAAGTAGAAGTCTCTTTGCAACCATTAGGGCACACAAAATCCATTCTTGCTGTAGCACACATCAGTGGGCTGTGGGGGTTAAGCAAAGATGAGCAAACAATTTGCATAACCACCTGCCTTTCTTTGATGCATCCACCCAGTGTTGCTGGCAAACTTCGGCACCCTCTCAGCTATCCGCTACTTCAGACGGCAGGTGGTCACGGAAGCTCAGCATGGAACCTAATGGGAAGCAGGTCGATTCCACCCAATTCCTGGTGGTCCATCGAGGATGCTTTGGAATGGACACCATGGTTTCTTTGGAGGCAGGAGAACCAACTTTTGGACATCTTGTATTGCTGGACTCACTAGTATAATGCCCTACTGGGTGCTAACAAAGTGAATTAAGTAACACAGATGGAGTTGGGAAAGAAAAGATCCTGATAACACTTTACTGGGAAGACTGAACAAAAACAGTGTATAATTCAAGGAGAAATAAGCAGAGAGGTTTTGTCTTTCTTGGTTCAGGCCTTGTACAGAGTAGGGAGACATATCATCAAACTTAAAGGGGGGAAAGTTCCCTCAGAACTACCTAGCCAACCAAAGCACCTGCTACCTCAGCAAAGTTCATGCCACTCTACCTGGTTGCTAAGGAACATCTCCACCACCCTCTTGGTTTGCTGACTTACTGATAACAGAATTAATCCTTAAATTACAAACGGAATGATTTCTGCTGTTGCACTTCTAACACTGGGGAAGAAAGCAAAAAAGGGTGACAGGGAAGATGGAGGCTTCCACAGAAATTTGAGTCCGGTTCCAAAGTTGTTGGTGCTCCAAGGTGCACCAGGCTGAAACCTGCATTTCACTTCTTTGTCTCTTGGTCGGTAACTCACCTTGAAACCATGGAAGAAGGCAGACTATAAATAACTAAACAAACAAACAAATAATCCAGCTGCCAGCTAGCTAGTTTAACTAGCTGCTCATGCAACAGACCAGATGGCTGAGAGATAATTGGAAAGTGTTATCCTTTTTAGAGAAGAATATTGAAAGGATTTAGATGTGAGTTTTGTTGAAAAATAAATAAATCTAGGAGGCACATGACAAGATGACAGTGGTACAGTGGTGCAACTAGGGAATTTTTAGACTCTGGACTTTAATGGTCATATGTATTGTTTTAAAATCTGGATTTGGAGTTCCGTTGCTCATTCTGCTGAATGGGGTCCCCAAAGCATGCCCTCAAATCCTACCCTGAAAGCACCACTGCTAGAAGGACATTCTGACCGAACTGGGTGTCTTTAATTGAGAGAAGATGATGTTTAGGACAGAGACGAGATGCTCACATTGACGGCTTCCATATATTTAAGTGAACATTGAAAAAGAAGAGTGAAAGGAAGGTGGCTGCACCCACATTTAAAGCCCATGGCTTTTCCCAAAGAATCCTAGGAATTGTAGTTTGTTATGGTTGCTGGGGGTCGTGGCTAAGTGAAGGATAAACTACCATGCCTTTAAAGCACGTAGGTTCTCCCAAAGAATCCTAGGAACTCTGTCTGTGTACGCACCATATATTGAAAGCACATTTAAAACACATGGCTTCTGCCAAAGAATCCTGGGATCTGGAGTTTACCCCCACAGACCTACAATTCCCAGTACCCTTAACAAATTACAATTCCCAGAGTTCTTTGGGAGATGTCATGTGCTTTAAATGTATTCTATGTTTACACAGCCACAGTTCCCAGGAATCTGTGGGGGAAGTCATGTGCTTTAAATTGGTGGTGGCCGGTGGCTCCATGTCAGTGGGGCAGTGGAATCCACTCTGGGTTTTCATCCAAACTCTAAATGACTAAAACCCGGAGCAGATTCCACTGCCCCACTGACATGGAGCCACCGGCCACCACTGCTTTAAATGTATGGCGGCTATGCAGATGGTGGTTCACTGTATCCACTGACAGAAGCAACAGGCTGAAAAGGAAAGGAAGTGCAGTTTGGTTTAAGTAAGAGAGAAAATATCCTCAATGTAAGATCCTTTCAAGGATTCTAAAATGCCTAAGGGGCATATAGCCATAGGAGGGATAAAGTTGACATATTTATGTTTTAAAATACCAATACCTCAGCACTGGCCAACCTTTCAATGATAAGTTTCCTGTCTTTTTCGTAGTTGTGTAGGTGATTGGCAAAATCTTGGTTGTATAGCCTTGATTATTACAAAAGACAATAGATGGAGCAGACACTGCTGGGACGTTACAGCAGCGTGTGATTCTCTTATGCGTGTGTTGAAGAGCTCAGTGATTTATGTTCAAGGCCAGAAATCTCTGCCCACATGTGCCTTAGTAAATGTCCTTCCTCACTGGATAAGTGAGAAGTTACTAATGGAACAAAGCTGCCTGGCAAAGAGTTCTGTGTAACTTTAACGTTTGCAAATTCTTGTTCCAACAGATGTTGGGCCAATAAAACATAGCACTTTACACGTTTGGAGTGTTGTTTTTAGCCTCAGCCTTCTATGACTTGGAAGAAAGGTTAGATCAAGTCTAATAGTCTTCAGGATTCCAACACATTCTTGGAACTACTTAGTTCATCACCATCATGACGCTTAACATGATTTTTCATTGTACACCTGAGTGTTCAAAACACTTCACATACATTGCTGAGATACAATAATCCTAAAAGGTAGACAAGTGTTGTTATTCCCTAAATGGGGTAGGATTGAGGCTGGAACCACGGCTTGCCTAAGGCCACCATTTTGGAAGTGAGATTAGAATTCACAACTGCCTAGTTTCCAGAGGCTCACCAATTACACTAAAATGGCATCTCCATCTATTTTGCAGTTGATGTCCTTCACAACCTCCTTTCTGATCCTTCTCTGGCTAGAGTTGTGAATTTTGTTTTTGGCCCTGTTGGTATGCCATTAACACAGGGGTGGGGAGCCTCTTTTGGCCCAAGGGCCACATTCCCTTCTGGACTTCCTTCAAAGGGGTCATATGCCAGTGTGGGCGGGTTTAGAGGCAAAAGTGGGTGGAGCAATAAATATACATTTTTACCTTTGTACAGTTGGCTTTTTTCTGCACACACTCACACACCCCTCTCTGTCCTCCATCCAGGCAAACAAGAGACATCAGTGTGGAAGGACACATTCCAGCAAGCAAAAACATTTGAGGAGGGTATGAAGTTGGGCCGGGGAGGGTGTGTGGCCTGGGAGAGTTCTGAGGGCCAAATAGAGAGGCATGGAGGGCCACATTCAGCCTCCCTAGTCTGAGCTCCTCACTCCTGCTTTAAAATTCAGCCAAAAATTCAGCAAGTGAAACTTTTTTAAAAATAAAAATGGAAAGATAAAAATACGTGTATATGAAAGGAAATTTGCAATGTACTAAAAAGTGCTGAATGCATGTACACTTAAGTGATCTTTTGTTTCCTTGGTCTGCTTCTCTTCTCTTTACATATTTGGTTAACTTTGTCATTTCAGCTGTATGTTTTGGCAGCCGCTCTGTGACAGTCAGGATGTTACGACCCTGCAATTGACTAACAATTAGCCCTGTGCAAATATTAATGTGCATGTATGTTGTATGTGCACATGTACAAGTGGTTGTCAGAGAATCAATTCATGCACCTTCATGCCTGAAATACATACGTGGGTCAAACTAAGTAAATCTGGGGTAGCCATTTTGCGTTCACATGTAGTACGTTAACTGGATATTCACATGGCTGTGTAAACTATTGACTGACCTGAGTTTGCATGCCACGGTAAGCCAGGGTTCATAATTTAAAAAAATGTAATAAATGAGAAAATAATCACAACACTGCAAGAACCAAGTGGACCTGACTTATCAACACATCCTTATATTGGGAGCTTTCTATCCTGAATCTGCTGAAAGCACAGGCAGTGGAGAACAGAGGAAAACTTGATTCAGTTCACCTTTCAAGCCGAAGCTATCAATTTGTACTTTCCAAAAAACACGAAAACTGAGACACGGCCATCCTTTGAAATTTACACTTATCTGAATTTTGTGATGTAGTTCTCCAGCAAAACAATGTTTGCAAAAATGCATTTATTAGGGGAAAAGTGTACATAAAAAGCAATATATTCATGAAAATAACATACTAAAGTGCATTATATTATGGAAAATTGCTTGCAAAAATGGGTACATGAGTTAAAACTGCAATATGTTCATTAGGATAAATTCACAGTAAAATGCTAATGAATTTTCATGAGGATGTTCTTTTTTTAAAAAATCGCAAATTGCTGCAGAAATATGGAGAACTGAATTCGGCACAGGTTAGGCCTCATCTCGAGTATTGCATCCAGTTCTGGACACCTCACTTTAAGAAGGGTGCAGACAAACTGGAACAGGTTCAGAGGAGGAAGATCAGGGGACTGGAAACAAAGCCCTGTGAGGAGAGATTGAAATAACCAGGCATGCTTAGCCTTGAGAAGAGAAATGATAGCACTCTTTAAGTACTAGAAAGGTTGCCACACAGAGGAGGGCCAGGATCTCTTCTTGAACATCCCAGAGACACGGAATAATGGGCTCAAGTTACAGGAAGCCAGATTTCAATTGAACATCGGGAAAACCTTCCTAACTGTTAGAGCGGTACGACAGTGGAAGCAATGACCTAGGGAGGTGGTGGGCTCTCCGGCTCTGGAGGCATTCAAGAGGCAGCTGGACAGCCATCTGTCAGGTATGCTTTTAAGTTGGATTCCTGCACTGAGCAGGGGGTGGACTCGATGGCCTTGTAGGCCCCTTCCAACTCTACTGTTCTATTATGCCTAGTTTGGAAAAACTGAGAAACTCAGACAGCTCCTTCCATTCCTGGTGGAGGCTGGTCCATTAGGGCAAATGTGGCACTGCCCCACCAGCCTCACTCTGCTGTGCGCCAGCTGCTGCCTGCCTGTGTTCTTACTTCCAACTTGGAGGGGGAGCATTGCCTCTCACTGTTGTCCCTTTGCAGAACTCATCAGGGAGACGGATGGGACCAAAACTAGCATTAGCTGGCTCTGGCTCTCATTGGGTCAGGCTCCACCTACTGTTGGGCTCCCTGCCTTCCGCTCCACTAGTTCCAGCGTCCACCAGCCACCACTGAGGACAGCAGCCCTGGCAGAAAGAAAGGGCTGGTAACCCTAACCTCTACCTAGATTAAAAACAGATTGCTACAAAAATGCTTGGAATGACTCCAGTTTCTGTTTGCAGCCAAGCCCTGCGGGATAGGGAGGGAAGGAAGGGCCTACAATGCATCCCACTGCTTCGGGAAGACAGAGCAAGGCTGTCTTCATGGAGATCTTATTGGAACAGCATCGTTTAGTTAGCATGATTGCTGCTTTGTTCTCCAGAGGGAAGTGACGACGAGCGAAATATAGCTATATTAGAGGCGAGTTAACAGCCACCCTCTGCGTGACCAGATCCAGATGAAATGTGGGCCCTGGATGAGGGAAGGAGTCAGGAGAGTATCAGAAACTGCAGCCAGAAACATGAAAAACCCAGGAATTTCTGCTGGGGTTGTCATGATACAGCAAAGATGTGAGACAGGGAATATCCAGCCCTGCCTTGCTTTATTGATTTCCCTTGGCCTGTCAAAGAAGGGTTGAGGGTTCTCCATGTTTGTCCTGAAATGCTGTGGGGGTTTTTCTCTGGATCTCCAAGGGAAGGAGTAAAATCTTAGGGCCAAAAGAGATGTGATGTTAATTGTGTGTAGATGCAATTAATGTGCATGACTGTTGTTCTTGCTGGGAAAATAGCCTAGAGGAAGCCTGAGCATCCTCAGAACCTGAGAGGTTCTTAACACCTTCTTTCCTTGCCACAAGAGAAGGGCTGTAGCTCAGTGGTTAGAGCACCTGCTTTGCATGCAGAAGATCCCAGGTTCAATCCTTGGCGTCTCTAGGTAGGGCTGGGAGACAACCCTGTCTGAAACTCTGGAAAGCTGCTACCAGTCCATGCGGACAGTACTGAGGTTGAATGACTGACGGCCTGACTCTGTATACAACAGCTTCCTACGTAGGCAAATCTCTCTGAAGCTGCTATTTGCATTTCAAGGAAAATGCCCATTCCCTTGAAAAAGAGGGTGGGAGAACAATTTTGCAGCTTAGTGAGGGGCTTTTGCAATTAGGTCCACGCCCCCTTGTCCATCAGGCTCCACCCTTCAGGCACAGGTCTCCCCCCCTGATTTACCAGACGTCACGAGGTTCTACCCCTACCTCGTTAGGCTCCACCCCTGATCTGCTAAGTAACGCCCCCTGCACATCTCCAGGCGTCTGAAAGGGCTTCTTCTATTGTAGAGGGCTGGACTTGCAGGCAGACAAGAGACCCAGCTATCTCTAAGTTTAGAATATGATTGCTAACCCCAATTCTCTCCCCTTCCACGTCAAGGCATTTTTAAAGTATTGGTTGTGTGTCCAAATGGTCACCCAGCCCTAGAGTTTGGATATCCAGTGGACACATAAAATTTAACCAATGAACCAAGTGTCCAGGTCACTCATATCTGAACGCTTCGTATTGTCAACACTGTTCTTAGATGCAGAATACACTCGTAACCTTACGAGCTATGAGTGCCTGAAGGATTCTTGGGAGTGAAAAGGTTGTTTGTCCCAGAGAGGGAGCCGTAGACGTGGGAAGAAGAGAGTCAATACCTCTATCCACAGGGTCGAAATCCCCCTTTGTACAGCAAAACAGAGCAATTTTTCAGCCAGTGGGGGGCGCTCATGGAACAGGAGACTTAATTATTGATTAGTTAATTAGCTGAGCAGCAGCATATTGGGCCTGCAACTCTCTTGTGGCAGTGGCTCTCTTGGTTGGATGTCTCTTTGATGGTCACCTCCCCAAGCTGTAAGTTATTGTTTGTTCGATAATGTGTGATTATCTGCTTTATTGAAGAGTGCCACCCCATCCCATGCGTTGTTGCTTTTTTACTTTTTGGTTAGGGTTACTTTCTTTGATATGGGAAGGGAATTCTTTATACAGTATGGTCAGAGGCCAGGCCTTAATTCCTAAGGAAAATGTTAGAGCTCAAAAGTTTAAAGCTGCCTGAAGACCATGCCGTCTGCCCTGGAAACCCCGCTGCTTAATTTGATCTAAGGTATAGGTCCATATGGCTATGTATTTGGGGGGTGGGAGAGAGCCTGCCCTCCGAACATGCTCAGAGGTCCAGAGAGATTTTATTATTTTATTAGTGACTCAGTCCGGTGTTGAAATCACGTTGCTCCAGGACTGAAACCCAGCACAAATTAAGCCCATACATGTATTGAGAAAAATGATACATTGTGTGTGTGTTCGTGTATGCAGATGTCTAGATTCAATTGCAAACCTTTGCTTTTCTAAATAGATTGCGGGCGGGAGAGAGAAAGCCTCTGCTGCAGAAAGGTAAAGCATTCCTCTTTTACTACAAAATATAAAAATGAAATAACAAATATTTTATTGTCAGGCCTGTCTAATCCCAGAACAAATTCCCTGTTGTTAGAAATATCACACTGTGATCTTAAAGTTCTGGCATTAGAGGATTCCGTGTTTTTAGTTTTTATTGTGTGCTATGCAGTTTTTTTGAATACCTCCTTTAAATTGCTGCAAAGCAAAAATAAAAATAATCCCTAATTTCCTTTTTCTTTTTTCTTTTGGTAATACCAAAAAACAGTTGGTTTTTAACCATTTCCTAAATTTTGAAATTAGAGTATTACAGGTGATTATTTTGCTTTTTAATTCATGTGTTTACTGGCCGGTGACCAGGGTAATAAGAATTTTGCTAGGCTATGTGTAAATGCATTTACAAGGCTGTATTCAATCCCTGCTTTCTCTTTTTTTAGTTTGAACTTTCTCCTCCATCCAAATGTCAGGGGCTTGTATATGGTAGAGAAGTTTTCACTTGCAAGCCGTGTGAATTACAAATGGACAGTCAGTAACAATTCCTTAAAAAATGCCCTGCTCCTCAAAATCTCAAAACAAAATCTGGAGTGAAGAGGTAGAGCTGCATTGGTTAACCCCAGGCCTAGGGGCAAAATTCGGCCCCCCAGGACCCTTGGGACTTTCCCAGGCCACACCCCTGTCAAGCCACACTCCTCTTCCCAGACCACACCCCAAATTGACCCACCTTTGCACTCCCCTTGAGTATTTTTCGAGTATTATCCCAATCTGCATCTGTGTTGGAATTGTTTTGTTTTTAAGATGTTTTTAGTGCGTTGTCATTTGTTTGCCCCTTTGGGAGGAGGGGTGGGATATAAATTTTACTGTTTTTATTATTATTATTGTTAACAACAACAATAATTTTGTCCGCATAAAATGTCTCGAACTCTGGTAATCCTTCTTGCTTGCCTGGATGGAGGATAGAGGGGGGTATGTGCATGTGTAGAAACTAACCTAAGGCAGAAAGGAAAACTTTGCACTCATTCCTCTGCCCGCGTTTGCCTGTGGCCTTGCCTACCACTGGCACGTGGCCCCCACAAAGTTGCCTAAAGGAAATGCAGCTCTCAGGCTGAGAAATGTTCCCTATTGCTGAGGAAGAGATTCAATGCTCTCTCTCTGTGGTTTTTTTAGTTCTTAAGCACAGACAACAGAGGTTGCCCATGCTATACCAGCAGTGACCTTGGTGAGTTTATCCCAAGCCGTGTGTGTGTGCTCGTGCGCCTGCGCTAACCCTGCCAAGACAAGTGCAGTTGGCTGGCATTTAGAGACAGCAGTGGGGGTATCGTGCTGCCCTACACAGCCTCTGCCCTGATCAAGCATCTGATGGCAACTTTACTGCCAAGGAAATGAAAAAGTCAAACAGGTGCGCTTCCAGCCGTTATTATCCCCAAATTTCAGTTCACAGTCTGTGCCAGCAGCCTTTCTCCAAATTTCCCCGAAATGTAACCCTGAAGGTTGGTGGTGGGCAAACAGCCACCAGGATTTATTCTGCCTATGGGTTAAATATATATAAATATCTATATTTGAGTGGAAATTTAAAGTGTAAAAAGAAAGGAAGGTGTTCCTTTTCCAACAAGCCTTTTAAGTGGAGATTTTTAAGGGTGCTTCCAGATAACTTGTTTATTGAGAACCCATCGTGATTTGTTTGCAGAGGCAACGCTGGCTATTTAATGAGCACTCATTCTGGCTCGTTTGCAGGGAGTTTAGATGACATTCTGTCAAAGCAAATGCTGTCCTGTACTTTCCAGTGCATTTCCCCATCACTTCCCTTATCCCCAAAAGCCCAATCTTTCGGGAAAACAGGTTTGTTGTGCAAGACTGTAACTGTGCAACCTTAATTTGCTGGGATGTGATTGAATCCCATCTGAAAATACCGACAGTTTATTATATAATTTTTGATGTTTATATCATTAAATTGCTCGGGGATGTTTAATGGGAAGCGATTCATAAATGAAATGAAACAAAATAAATAGAGAGACCCACGGTTGGCTTTATTCTTTCTGAACCCTGGAGGTTAAATTCATACCCGTAAAGGGTGAGCATGCATGCTGTGAGTTCCTTTGTGGCTTGCAAAGTCAGAGCCCTGAATCCACTTCAGTAAACAGGGGAGGCGTTTTTATGTTTCTGCCATGGGAGTTTGCAAATATGTAGGCAGTATACTGATGAACCTCAAGAGGACTCAGTGGTAGAGCATCTGCTTTGCATGCAGAAGGTCCCAGGTTCAATCCCTGGCATCTCCAAGTAGGGCTGGGAGAGAGCCCTGCCTGAAACTTTGGAGAGCTGCTGCCAGTCAGTGTGGACAGTACTGAACTAGATGGGCCAATAGTCTGACTGTGTAAGGCAGCTCCCTATATCCCTATGAAAGCTCAGTTGTGGAACATCTGCTTTGCATGCAAAAGGTTCCTGGTTCAATCCCTGTATAGGGTTGGGAATGTCCCACCTGAAACTCTGGACAGCTGCTGCCGCCACTCAGTCCAGTGGTCTGACTCAGTATAAAGCAGTTTCCTGTTTTCCTGTGTCTTAAGGGTAGGCCCCCATTTCAGTTTTGCACGTCGAAGGTCCCAAGTTCAATCCCTGGCATCTCCAGCTAAGGGAATCTCCAATAGCAGGTCTGGGGAGAGGCTTATCACTCAGTAGCAGAGCACATGATTTCATCAAATAAAGCGAGCCTTCCTGACATGCTGGCTTACTGTACAAACTGTAACTGGGTTTTAGCATGTTTTTAACTTTTTAGAATGCTTTGTTTGTTGTTACTGGTAATTTTTTGTTTGGCGCTGTGGGCTCTTTTGGGAGGAAGGGTGGGATATAAATTTAATAATAAATAGATGAAGGGAGGGATCTCAAATAGGTGGAGGAGGGAGGGATCCCCCCCACACTACAGAAGCGTTAACTCCTGTGAGCCCTCAGCTACTCTCTGAAGCAGGACAGGCCCAACACAGGGCGACTTCCTCAGAAAGACGGTCCATCCATGGCAAAACAGTGCCTTTACACACACCCGGGCTTATTACACCATTGCCTCCTCCTTCTTTGCCTTAAGGGTAGTGTGTGGGTTTTTGTTTTAATGTGCTTGAGAAGCAGTAACACTACAGTAGGTGTAAGGGAACCGTGATCGTGTAGATAAAATGACCCCGAAACTGGGCAACTAATCAGTGCTCCTGTGAGTCACGTTTTTATTTGCAGAACCAGCAAAATACATATAATGATGACAGTCAAAGAAGGTATGGGAGGAGGGCCCAAATATTACAAGTTGCAGTCTGTTATTGGAAGATTCAGGACAGACAAAAGAAAGGACTTCTTCACACAACGCGTAGTTAAACTATGGAATTTGCTCCCACAAGAGGCGGTAATGGCCACCAACTTGGATCACTTTTAAAGAGGTTTAGACAAATTCATGGAGGATAAGGCTATCAGTGGCTACTAACTCTGATGGCTATGTTCTGCCTCCATAGTTGGAGGCAGTAAATGTTTCTGAATACCAGTTGCTGGAAACTGCAGGAGGGGAGAGTGCTCTCGTGCTCAGGTCCTGTTGGTTGGCTTTCCATAGAGGTATCTGGTTGACCAGTATGAGTACAGGATGCTGGACTAGATGGGCCACTGGTCTGATCCAGCAGGCTCTTCTTTTATTCTTATGTTTACTCTGCCCCACAGAACTCAAGGCAAGCATGGAGAATTGAGCAGGTCCTCATCTGCATTTGGGTAGCAATTCCCCCAGTTTCCAGAATGCAGGCTGTGCATGCCATGGTTTATATAGCCAAAGCAGCATCACCCATGCAGAAGAGAGAGGTGGCAATGACCACTCCCCTCCAAAAAAGGCAGCCCAGTGGAAGTCTGAATCAGGGAGCTGGGCGGGGTATGAAAACTGGGTAGGTGAGAATGGAGTGGGCATGCATGAGTGGCTGGAACGCTAACATGAAGCACTTCACGCTAAAACATTTTGTTGCAGATCCTGCCAAGAGATGTGATGGCCTGGAAAAAAACACACAGAAAAATGGGGGGGGGAGAGAGGTTTTTCACCAGGGAAAAACAAGTCCCCCCTCATTTTCCAGTTTTTTCTGGGCCATCATATCTCTAATCTGTCTGTGCTCTCACCGCCAAGACAAATCTGACCATTTCAGTTTCTCACCTCTTTCAATCTTAAGTTGTTGTCCACATTAGTTTGCAAATTCTTTTTTTAAAAAACAAGCTCCTCATGAAAATTCAGCCACTTTTTAGTATGTTCTCCTAATATACAAATCTTTGCATTTGCAGTTTTGCCTAATACAGCAGGGCCCCGCTCATGCAGCAGGTTCCGTTCCGGAAGCAAAATCCACCGTAAAGCGGAACGCTTTGACTAACATTGTCTAAAACGGCGCCCGACGCCCGAGAAACGCCGTAAAAGTGGAACAAGCTCCGTAGGAGCGGGGCCTCTCTGCAATTGACAACCGCCTTATCGGTGGAACGCTGCAAAGCGGGGCCCTACTGTAGACTCATCTTTACAAAGTACATTTCCCCTGATACTTATATTTGCCCACATTTGTGTATGTCATTTTCAGAAATATGTGCATTTTAATGCACACTTCACCCCTAGGATAGCAATTTCGGTGCACGTGAATTTCCTGGAGAACAGCGCTGCAATATTTGGGGATGTGCAAATTTCAAAGGATGGCTGTGATTTGGTTCACACATTGTTTCAGAAGGTGCGGATTAGGTAGATTCGCCTTTACATGTGAACTGGGTCGAATTTCTCCCCCATCCGTAACACCAGTGAAGCTCCAACGCTGGAGGCGTTTGAGAGGCAGCTGGACAGTCACCTGTTAGGTATGCTTTAAGTTGGATTCCTGCACTGAGCAGGGGGTTGGACTTGATGGCCATATAGGCCCCTTCCAACTCTACAGTTCTACGATTATAATTTTAAACACATTTATCTTTTACAGACTACATCTGAAATCTGTCTACACTTTCCAAAAAACCCAGATGACAGGGGTGATAGTAGTTTTAACTGGGTGACCTGGAAACACAGTCTCAGGATATTGGGTTTCTCCAGCAAGCCTGGGCCCCTTTGATTTCTGCGGAAATCACTTGCTTTACCTCTACTTATTTGGGTAGGAAATGTGAGAGGAGTAACCCAAGCCAGCTCCAGTCAAACAATGTCACGCCACAAAGTTAGGATTCGACCGTGGGTGTGAGTTGAATTGTGAAACCCTTTGATATTCGATATAGGCTTGAAACACTTTAATGTGACCAGCTCCTGGAGGTCACATCCACACCATACATTCAAAGCCCTCTTACACCATTTTAACAGGCATGGAGAATCCTGGGAACTGTAGCTTGTTAAGTGTGCTGACGTCACAGAACTACAATTCCCAGCACCCTTAACAAATGTCAGTTCCCAGGTGACTGTTAAAGTGGTATAAAAGTGCTTCAAATGTATGGTGCAGATGTGAATAACATCCTGGTGGATCATGCCCTCTGTCAAATCAATACAGAGGAAAAACATTTAGATTATTTCCACCTTTGTTGCAGAACTGTCTTGGATAGGCCAGGAGATGGAGCCCATTCAGAACTACACACCCAAGAAGACCAAGTTAAATCAGGGAGCAGCAAACTCTTCAGATATATTAACTTTATTAGCAGTATGGTCTTGAAAGAAATTGTCAAGAGACCTGTACAGCATGTCGATTGTATACATTTGCAACCTTGCTGCAATAACCTCTTATACAAACACACACACACACACAAACACAGTCTCCTCCAAGATCTTTGAACATGGCTCTAATACAGCTGTGGTCTGAGCCCTGTACATTCTGACACCCATCATCCTTATACAAGCTCTGTTAAAAAAAATACCCAAAACCTCCTGCTCTCCCACTAAGGCCGCATTCACACCATACATTTATTCTGCTATTATTCCACTTTAAACAGTTATGGCTTCCCACAAAGAATCCTGGGAAGTGTAGTTAGCGAAGGGCACTGAGAGACATCTATTCCCCTCACAGAGCTCCAATTCCCAGAGTCCTCTGTTAAACCACTCTGGGAACTGTAGCTCTGGGAGGAGAACAGGGGTCTCCTAACAACTCTCAGCACCCCTTCACAAACTGCAGTTCCCAGGATTCTTTTGGGGAATCCACAGTTGTTTAAAGTGGAATAATAGTGGAATAAATGCATGGTGTGGATGTGGCCTAGGTCTAAACCTTCCTTCTTTCTTGAAAATACACACAAAAAAGGGGGGATAACTTGGAATTTAAAATACTGCCAGAAACATCAGTCCTTAAGTTGGTGTAACTCTGGACAGAGGAGGCTGCTCTAGTGGGGCCCACCAACCTCAGCCAGGTGTTGCCTGCCTGCCTGCCTGTTTATTTATAACCAGTCCAGGGGTGGCACTGGCTGTCAGCTTCTCCTCCCTTAGTCTCAGTATTGCCCTTGTAGAACTCGGCTGGGAGGAGGAAGATGGGGACAGACCTAGCATCAATTGGCACTGCCTGTCGTTGGCTCTGGCTAGACCTGCTGTGGAGCTCCCTGCCTTCTGCCCCACCAGTCCCAAGGGGCATCAGCCACCACTGACTCTGGACCGGCTGAAAAGGGCAGGTCCAAGAACAATCCAGAGTTTTGTCAACAATTAAACAGCATTAGTTCCTCCTCCCACCTCCCAAAGGCACACGCGTTTAGGTATTAAATAGAACATATCATGAAAAAGCTACATGTAAACTTTGCTGGTTGTTCTTTGTTTAAAATAATCTCTTAAAAAAAACATTCAAGTAAAGATGGGCACACCAGGCACTTTTCTGATACAATACCACCAGAACATAATCAAGCCTACAGTGAGGTGTCAATAGTTCAGAGTGCTGGACTAAGATTTGGGAACCCCAGGTTCAAATCTCCACTCAGTCATGAAGCTCACTGGATGACTTTGTCTCCCAGCCTACGCTACGTCACAGGGTTGTTGTGAGATTAAAGGGGAGGAAAAACTAGCACTGTTCTTCAGCCTTGGGTCCCCAGATGTTGTTGGACTACAACTCCCATCAACCCCAGCCAGCTTAGCCAGTGGCCAAGGATGATGGGAGCTGTAGTTCAGCAACATCTGGGGACCCAAAGGTTGAAGAATACTGTGCTACACCTTGAGCTCCTTGAAGGAATGGTGGGATATAAATGCAGTTTATAATAAATAATGATGATGATAATTAAAGCAGACTTGACCCAATTGCTTGTAGGCCATTGCTGTGGGTTCCCGAATTTGGAACCCAGAAAATTCTGGCCTTGCACTGTCTCTCTGTCTCACCAGGTCAGTACTGGTCTGATTCGGTAAATGGCAGTGTTCCTAATACTGCAGAGCCAAGTAAATCCAGTTTGCAGGCGGTCTGTCGTTCTATTGCTCTGTGGTATTTCCAAGCACATGACAAGCATCCTGTTCTTCTTCTACATCTTTTGGATCAAGCGGTGGGTTTTAAAAATACAGCCTCTCGCTTTTACACCTAAGTGTCCTGGCTAGGGAATGTGACTTCCCTCCCTGTTCTTCTTGCATAGGAGAATGGCAAGATCCGTCAGCCAGATGCAAAATGAAGGCTTCCATTTCGGCCTGCCCCAACAGTGACAAAGGCCTTTTCAGTCGTGGCACCTCTCTCCTGAGAGATCTGCCACACTCCCTCTGTTCAAAGGCAAAATGTACATTTTTTGCTTCATAACAGTTGCCAAGAGGCCAGGGTCCCAGCTGCAAATCCACAAATGCAGGCACAACAGATGGGATGGAGCTCTTGCTGGAATTTCAGGCTCCGTTTTCAGACCAGTTTCACAGAGCACCGTGTTGGCAAGTGAAGGGACAAAAGAAAACAAAGCTTGTCTAGAAACAAGGGCCATAACTTTCCCTAGGATACAGAAACTTGTTGCTTTTGTGGGGGGGGGATAAAGAAAACAGAAGGGGAGCCTGGGTAGCCTGGAACCCACTATCCAATCCTTATATTACCCAGCACAAAAGCAGAGGGCTGGAGAGGGCAGACAGTCATGTTTCTTTCTGGTGCTTTCAGTTGTCCTCCTTAGTGCTCCAAGCCCCTCCCCTTTCAACAATGGTAGATCTCGTTGTCAGAGACTGGCACCGTCCGTCGGGACCCGGACTTCTTCGCCTCGGTTTCCCAGATATTGTCGTAACTAAAGTCGCTCTGGAAACTCTGGAGTTCGGCGTAATCGTGATAGGCAGAGTCGAGCCGCTCTCGTCCGCTTTCAGGCAGGTCGTACGTTCCGATGCTTTCAACTATAGAATCAGGAGAGATAAAGACAGTGGGGTGGGGATGAGTATAGTCATATATAAACACATGACTCTGCCAGTCTTAAGGCACGCTTGCATCTACCTGAACCCCAGAACAGGCATAAGAGGCCTAATTCTCTGGTCTGTCACTAGCAAATGTATGATTGACAGATCCCAGGAACTAGGCCTTTTCAGTCGTGGCACCTCTCTCCTGAGAGATCTGCCACACTCCCTCTGTTCAAAGGCAAAATGTACATTTCTTGCTCTGCTCACATTTGCCTCTGGCCCTGCCCACCACTGGCATGCGGCCCTCGGAAGTGGCCCCTGGTCAGGCAAAACGTTTTCCACTCATGATTTATCCTTTTTAGGGCATTTAGGGCTGGGATTGCATTGGGAGAAGGCCCAGGAGACCAGGTCTCAGCCTTTCCCGAGGGACTCACCTGAAGCCAGCAAGGAAGTTGTCAGAAATTCATCCCTTGATAAGGTGCTCTGATTGGTGGAGAGAAAAGAGAGGAGATAAAGATGGACATTGTGAAAACAGCTTCATTTTTGGACTTTCCCTGCAGGGCATCCTCCAACTTTCTCTCTACCGTCTTTCCCCACTAGCAACTTTTATTTGGTGGTATACTGCCTCTGAACCGGGAAGTTCTACTTAGCTTCATGCACAGTAGCTGCTGATAGACCACTCTCCTCCATTAATTTGTCTTATTCAAGGTGTTAGTATTAATATATAAAGCCCTTAACAGCTTGGGACCAGTTTACTTGAAGAAGTTTGTTATAAAGTGGGGATCGGGAGCACAAAGGATGTGCCCTTGTTATAGGGCTTCCGCGTTACAACAAAAGCTGCATTCTCTAAACATTATTTTACTTGGGGGACATTGTCATCCCCATGGTTGAGCTGGTTCTGTGGTACAGCAAACCACATTATAACGAGCTTCCATTGTGGTATATTTTTTAAACTGCTGATTTTACGTATATGTGTGTGTGTGTGTGTGAGAAATATACACTGCCTTCAAGTCAATTTCGACTTACAGCAACCCTACAAATAGGGTTTTCATGGTAAGCGGTATTTAGAGGTGGTTTTACCACTGCCTTCCTCTGAGGCTGAGAGGCAGTGACTGGCCCAAGTGAGCTTCATGGCTATGTGGGGATTCGAACCCTGGTCTCCCAAGTCGTAGTCCAACACCTTAACAACTACACCACACTGGCTCTCATACATTTATGATTTTGTTAATCACAATTACATGCATATATTTTTAGGTGATTAATGGAATCCTTATAGGGATCCAGAGCAAGCTTGGGTGAAGTTCTGTTTGTTGCTTTCAAAACTGTCTCTCTCTCTCTCTCTGTAAGGTTAACTTGTTTTTAACATCTGATTTTATCAGTAATTGTAATGCCTATTTTGTAATTTATGTAAACCGCTAAAAGGTTTTGATGATTAAGTGGTATATAAATCCTGATAAATAAATAAATAGGGTTGTATCCAATGCCAGCACTATTCAGAGGATACCCATTAAGTTAATGGACATCGACTACTTTATGTTCATTCATTTCAGTGGGTCTACTCTGTGTAGGGCTTAGTTTGATACAACCCATAATTGCCTTTTCACTAAAGCCATCTAAGCTGATAGTCACCCACACACCTTGAGGCAATGGATTCCGCAGATTAACAAATAATGACTTGGGCAGTAAAGCATCAGATTCCTTCCGCTTTCCGACTGAGTAGTACAAAACAATTGCATATAAGTTTTTTTTAACAATAAAGAAAATAATAGTAATATCCCAAATGACAAACTATTCTGCACCCAGGAGTTGGAAAGGCCCAAACCCACAAAAGAGCACCCCCACTTCCAACTGCACTCACTGTGGTCAAATCAGTGTCTGAAGGAGGCATCACTGAGAAATTAAAAGCAGGCCCAAGGATGCTGCATCTATTTGGAGCACTTGGTTCTCTCCAGTGGTTGCCGGGCAATGGTTGGGAGTTCTTCTTATGCACCGGAGGATGATGGGAGACAGGGATGGACACTGGCATGGCCGGGTAGCCATTTTGCTGCTCCGAGGCATTCTTCCCATGGCATCTCATGAACTTGCAAGAAAAGGGAACATTGCTGGAATTAGATGGTTATTCCAAGTGAGAGACCCCTACCTCTCATGAAGTGCTGTTTAAGGCAAGGGCCAGGAACCTGCAGTCCTCCAGAGGCTGTTGGATTCCAACTCCCATCAGCCCCCACCAGCAGGGCCTATGGTCGTGAGATGAGAATTTGGGTCCAACAACATCTAGAGGCCCACAGGTTTCCCATTCCTGTGTAGCTGAATGCTCCACTCATCCCTGCCTCAGAGACGGGGGCAGACTAACTGGCCCTCAGTAGAGGCCAATTAAGAATATTGCAAGCCCTGAACAGTTAATCATGCAGAGAAGTAACAGGAAGCCTCCTTTGTGGATAAATTATTTAAACTCACAGGAGCCGTTACTTATTTCATTCATTCCTTTCACACCACCAGCTTTTTCCTGGCACGTAATTGGGAATTCCTGGGTTTAAACCTTTGGGCTCCTTTTCAAGGGATCTTCTACTGTCACCCTAATTAACATGCACAATACCTCTTCTAGGAAGTTGGTGTCTGCTGCTCCATGTGAAGAGGGGGAATTTGGCGTGTAGGGGTCGGCATACATAGGGGAGCAAGAGAGAGGCGTGTTCACGTTTTCGGGCGCCATGCAGTTCTGACTTCTAGGCAGGTTCCATTGTTTCAGCTAACGGAGAGAGAAAAAGGGGGTCATGAAGGCAATGCCTTGCTGCTGGCTCAGAAACTGGTTCCAGGAAAGGGCTTGCGTATTGACAAGGTTACGTGCAGTTCCATACGTCCATGGAACGTGGAATGAATTGGTCAGTACCGAAACACAGTATAACAGCCTTATACTGAGCCAGTCCACTGGTCTGTCTAGCTCAGGATTACTGATACTAGGACTGGAGAATCTCAAATGTGGCCCTCCAGGCCTCGTAGTTTGGCCCTCGGAACTCTCGCCATGCCACACCCATCCACAGCCCTGTTCTGCATCCTCCTTGAGTGCTCTTGCCCTCAATAAATACCCTGAGAAATGCTTCTCTATTGCCTGGATGGAGAGATGTGTGTTTGTTTGGAACCCTTTGCCTTTAGCTTGGCTGAAACGTCGCCTGCTGCGCAAAGGTCCGGGGTCCAAATGAGATGCTCCAGGCCTCTGTCTGGACTTTCCCCAGGCTACACCCCTCTTCAGGCCTCGCCTCTCACCAGCCCTGCTCTGCACCATCCTTCATTGCCTTTGCCAGGCTAGAATGTGTCCTTGGAACTGTGATGCTGCCCTATACCGAGTCAGACCATTGGTTCATCTAGTTCGGTGTTGGCTACGCTGACGGGCCACAGCTGCTCATGGTTTCAGATGGGCATTCCCAGCCCTACCTGGAGATGCCAGGGATTGAACCCGGGACCCTCTGCATGCAAAGTAGATGCTCTACCACTGAGCTACAGCCCTTCCTGTGGAGAAAAGTGGGTGGGTGTCAGAAATCTCTGGCTTTTGCATGTTGCTCAGTCTACTTTGGACTCTGGCCCTGCCCCACGACTGGCATGTGGCCCCTGAAAGGGACTGCGGCCCCCAAGCTGAAAAAGGTCCCCACTCCTGATCTATGCCAATGCTTGGAATGAGCTAGTTCAGTTTAACAAAGTTCAGACCATCAGTTCAAAAATATCTGAACTATACCTGACAGCAGTTCCCATAATTGCCGGGTGAACCGAATGTGAATTCAGTTTGTTTTGGGGTAGAATTTTGAGCAATTTCTAGTTCATCTTCAAGTTCATTCTCTTACATGTTTCTTGGGCCTTTAAGGTTAATGCTCATAATTGTTGGGGAAAATAAATTAAACGAGTCACATCCCACTTTGCTGATGTTTTGATATTTTCTTATTATGTTTTTATACTGAATGCTGGAAAGTATTTTGCTGAGGATCATTTGGATGAACTTAAATTGAATGTGAACTGAACATGGAGAAAGGCTGTGGCTCAGTGGGTAGAGCATCTGCCTTGCATGCAAAATGTCCTAGGTTCAATCCCTGGCATCTCCAGTTAGGACTGGGAAAGAATCCTGTCTGAACCCTGGAGAGCCGCTTACAGTCATTGTGGACAATGCCAAGCTAGATGGACTAATACGTGGGTTCCCAAACTGTGATCTGTGGACCATCAGTGGTCCATGAACTTCATTTAGGTGGTCCACAGTGTGACTGTGGATTTGTGGTTGGAGATGGAAGATGGCACATTCATTACACTGAATATTCATATTGGTTTTTAATTGTATTTAATTGTGCTTTTTTATTTCCTATACTGTACTGCATTACAATTTGAATTTTATGGAACCTACAATTGCTACAACAGGCAGAAAAAAAATCATTAAGTCATCCACCAAGACTCTTAGCAGTTTTGAAGTGGTTGATAGTTCATTTTGTAAAGGGGCAACCGTGAACTGGAAGGGGCTACTTTTGGACATGCTGAACTTGTAGCAGAACTAGTTCCTTTGGAAAACAGACTTTCAAAGCTCTGGTCTACACTGCAGGTTTTCAGGCAGATGCTTTTCCCAGCCCCAGCTGGATCTCTGCACGCAAAGCACATGGTTCTACCACTGCGACACAGTCCCTCCCCAATTCTAATCCAGGTGCCTTACGTTGTTCATGTCCAAATGCAGCGGGGGAACAGCAGGGTGGTGGTGGTGCTGGACTAGGGCTGAGTATGGCTCATTGTACACCGGAGATAAGACGTCTCCATTGGGATGCTCTGGGATGAGTTGGAAATGGTCCCTTTCCCCATCCTGGCTGTGGGGCTGCGGGTGCTGGGTCAGTGGGCCACACTTCCCTTTGGATTTTCGAGAGCTTCCTTTCCTTTTCAGCTCGGCATTCGGCATCCCTGTGCTTGTTGAGACTGGGTTTCCCGGACACTGCAACAAGAGGAGAAATAATGTGATTCTGTAGTTACTATTATTAATTACATTTATACGCCACCTTTCCTCCAAGGAGCTCAGAGTGGTGTACGTGGTTCTCCTCCCTCTCCATTCTAGCCCCACAACAACCCTGTGAGGTAGGGTAGGCTGAGAGACTGTGACTGGCCCAAGGTCACCCAGTTGAGCTTCATGGCCAGTGTGGTTAGAGTGTTGGATCGGGACCTGGGAGACCAGGGTTCAAATCCCTGCTCAGCCATCACTCTCACTGGGTGACCTTGGGCCAGTCACTGTCTCTCAGCATAAGCTACCTCACAGGGTTGTTATGAGGATAAAATCAGGAAGGGGAGAACCATGTTTGAAAACTGCCTAGAGGTCAAAGGCAGCCCCACAAAGCACAATCCAGTAGTCTTGTCTGCAAATGATTGAACTGACATCGCACGCACACCAGCTTCCAAGACACCTGAGCAAGAAATAAGCCATCCTTGTCAGGCATTTTTTCACTGTATAGTTCACAGCATTTGGGATTTGCATTTTGCCTTGAAGATGCACCCACCCATAAAGGAAACGGCATGAAGATCAAAGCTAGAAAGGTTTCCCTGAGCATCTACTACCCAAGATTCTTACTTACATGGACTGACTGGGGCTGGGAGTCATCATTTAGTCGGCTGTCTGGCGTGACACCAAATGGCTGCCTCTCGGAAAGAGAACCTGCGCTGTTCTGGGAGTGGTGCGTGGAGGCCGCCCCCTTCCCTCCAGATGCCCAGGAGTTCGTTCGGCCGTCAGAGGTGAGCGAGCCTCTCCCGCTTCCTGAGAACTAAACCGATGATCAAGGAAAAGTATGTTTATAAAGTTTTTCAAAATGCTCACAACAACCCTGCATGGTAGGCCAGAGTTACCTTTCCTCCTGTTGCAAATGGGGAGGGTGGTAAGCTAAGAGTGAGAGACAGTAGCTTTCCCAAGCCTACCTATGTAGGAACGTGGCAAAATCAAGATTTGGACTGGCTTCATTTCTTATAAACAGTATTTACATAATGCCCTCTTGCAAAACATCAGGGCAGTGTGCAACAACATGAAAACATTTAAAAACAATAAAAAACAATCATTAACATTTTAAACAGCTGCAAAGGCCTGTCGGCATAAAAAAGTCTTCAAGAGACACCTGAAAGCTAAAAGCGAGGGTGCCTGCTGAGAATCTCTGCCACAGAGCGTTCCACAGAATGGGTCCAGCAAAACTAAACACCCAACTTCTGGTTGAGGCCTGCTGGGCCTCTATAACATCGGGGCAACTGTCAGCGCTCTCTCAGATGATCTCAGTAATCAAGCTGGCATAAGAGGGCTCAGGTGTTCCTTAAGGTATCCTGGGCCCAAGTTGTATTTCAACATAAGAAACTTGCACCTGGCCCTGTTCATCCATCTATTGGCCTCTGTGTGCCCTGTCATGACCATTTTGGCTTGTGAAGGTGAATATCCACAACAGGTTGGACAAGTGGAATGTTTCAGTGGATGTTCATGTGGGGAACGTGTCCCCCATATTGCAATTCACACAGAATAACGTTCAGAAGACACATCCTCTGGATGCTGTTCCACTAAAACTGGACTTGTGGGAATCCACCATAACGAATCAAAACCATACATCAAAACTATAATTTGGGAAGCAAAGGGATGTTATTCTTCAAGAGAAGTCAGGGTCATGGTGCGTGACAAAAAGGAAACAAGGGTTGCCCCCAGGCTGTCGCTATTTTCCAGGAGGGATTCAGTTGCATGCTGGAAACTTCAGTTTGTGCAATTAAAGTTGGTTATAGTGCTCTATTGCATCAAACCGACTTTTTTAAACAAATGTTTGTGGTTAGGAAAGTGATGGGGAAATGCACAAAAAAGTGTGGAGTAACAGACGGAAGGGAAGACAAATAACCTCCGTGCAAACAAATCAGAACGGATGCTCAATAAAGAGCGGGTACTATATCACCTCAGCGTAAGTCTTGTGCAAGCAAATCGGGATCAATGCTCGATAAACAGGTCATCTGGAGGAGCCCATGGAACCTTACCTGAGCCAGGTGCGGTGGTTTTGGTCCCGAGAAGCTCTCTGATCCAGACAGGGAAGAATCAGCATTGTGGAACTGAGCTGTTTTAAGGCAGTACAGCCACTCTTGGTAATCGTCATAGCTGGGGCAAATCACCCGGATGGAGTTGATTAATCGGCCTGCAAGGAATGCAAATTGCATCTGCTTGACTATGGCTCAGTTGGGATATCACCCTAAACTGTGGTTTGCAAGATCACTTAAAGAAAAAAAAGCCATTGTTGGGAAGTTGTTTTATTTGCCTGTCTAGCCCAGTATTGTCTACTCTGACTGGCAGTGGCTCTCCAGGGCAGTCACTGCCTTTCCCATCACTGGCTACCTGATCCTTTTAACTGGAGATGCCAGGAATTGAACCTGGGGAACTTCTGCCTGCAAAGTATGTGCTTCACCACTGAGTTAGGCTAGTGGCTCTCTGATCGTTTCCAACTCGGGATTGCCAATTCCAACAATGCAACCAACCATGTTTAAGCTTCCTTAATCACATCCTGAACTGAGCCTACACTTCTCCACCCTCTTAGGAATGTTGTTTTTCTAATCCTTCCTTGTAAAGAAATGTCCCTTCACTATGTTGGGCTGCCTACATACCATACATTTTAAGCACATGACTTCCCCAAAGAATCCTGGGAATGGTTGTTTACCCCTCACAGAACTACCATTCCTAGCACCCTTAACAAAGTACAGTTCCCAGGATTCTTTGGGGGAAGTGCTTTAAATATATAGCTTATAGGCAAACTTTTATTATTATTTTATTATTATTACATTTATATTCCACCTTTCCTTCAAGGAGCTCGAGGTGCCATACAAACATGGTTTTCTCCCTCCTGATTTTATCCTTGCAACAGCCCTGTGAGGTAGGTTAGGCTGAGAGACAATGACTGGCCCAAGGTCACCCAGTAAGCTTCATGGCCAAACAGGGATTTGAACCCTGGTGCCAGTCTAACCACTACACCACCGGCTCTCTATTGGTTTGACTCCCTAAGACACCAGCTCCTCATCGTAACAGCTGCCCATTGTACTCCCCCTGAGCAAAACCATCACCACCTGCAGTAAGTTCTATGCTTGCAATTTGTGCCATACCTTCTATTAGGAAAGATGTTTTCTTGTTCTCTTCAAACTGCACCTGGATTGCATTCAGAGGCAATTCTCCCTGTTTGTAGGGAGAAAAAAATGAGAAAAATTAGCACGCACATACCCTGGTCTAGTGCAAATTAAGAATTTGTTTGAGCAGATTTAACTAAGAGCAATTCCAGACTCTCTTCAGAGGGGATTCAATCACATCTTGATAATTTATTTATTTATTTATTGGATGTATTAGTCACAAGGTCTCCAAGCAACTTACAACACTGTTAAAACCAGAAGTAAATATACCACACCATAAAAACAAAATAACAAAACAACAACCATCTGCATACAGCTACAGAAAGCTTTGGCAGCACACTGATACAAACATCATCTTAGTCCATCAAATACCTGCTGCCAAAGAGATATCAATAAAGGTGCCAGGTGGACTTCATTGGGGAGCGCATTCCACGGATGGAGAGCCACAACTGAAAAGACCCTCTCCCTTGTCACCACACTGTGAGCTTCCCCCACTGGGGGGACCTGGAGAAGGGCCTCAGAAGATGATCTAAGGGTCTGGAAAGGTATCCCAAAAGATATTGAGGTCCTGATCCGCAATTCTAGTTGATTGGGAGGACTTGCACAATAAACCCATTTCCACAAAAGATCAGTTTTTTTGCTATAAGGAAAATCACGGGAAAACATACTAAATAAGTGCAGGGATAGCACTTGCTTTGAAGCAACACAATCTAATCTCCCGCAAGCAAATCAGAATGGATGTTCAATGAAGAGCTGGCCTGGAAGTGCCACAAGGGTGCCTCCAGAGAGTCACTGTTTTACGGGAGGAATTCAAATGTTAGGTTTGTGCAATTGAGGATTAAAGCACTCTGGTCACCCTCGTGCAATAAATCTACTTTAAAAGAGAAAATGGCCTTTTTTGCTGTTAGGAAAGTGATAGGGAAATGGAATGAAAGATTAATGGAAAGTTGTATAAATACCTCACAAGCAAATCGGGATGAAGGCAGGACGAATGCTCATTGTTGCAGTATAATTGCCCCATAAACAAATCAGAACAAAGGCTCAATAAAGTCTGGATATGATCTAATCTCCGTGAAAGCTTTGTGCAAGCAAATCAGGATCGATGCTCAATGAGGAAGTTGTCTGCAGGAGCCCTAAAGAAGCTTTATAAATGTTGGTCTCTTTTTGTGACACAAAATTACAGAAGACTGGAACCAGGGGCTTTCTGATTTGTAGCGCACTGAGTAACCCTATAGGTGTCTATGACTGAGAAGGAAGTCCCAGTAGCTGTTTCATTGTTACAGTGCAATCCCATGCACATCTACTCAGAAGGAAGTTTCACTGAGTTCAGTAAAGCTTACTCCCAGGTAACTGGGAATACAGTCAGAAAAAATGGATGTGGAAAATTGGGCAAGGAGGAAAGGAATGGTGTGTCCTAGAAAAGGGCTGGTGCCCTGTACAGAGGCATTCCACACTGCAACATTTTGTTGCAGGTCCCACTTGGATAAGAACATAAGAAGAGCCTGCTGAATCAGGCCAGTGGCCCATCTAGTCCAGCATCCTGTTCTCACAATGGCCAACCAGGTGCCCTGAAGAAGAAGCCCACAAGCAGGACCTGAACACAATGGAGACCCTCCCCTCCTGTGGTTTCCAACAATTGGCATTGGAAGTATCCAACGGTGGGGGTAGAGCATAGCTGTCATGGCCAGTAGCCAGTGACAGCTTTATCCTCCCAGAATTTTTACTTTAAAACAGCTGCAAAAGAGAGCCTCTCTGCACAATGAAATCTAAGGGTTTGAAGGCCCGAGGGTTTGAGCTTCTGGCTACCGCACACCCATCACTGTCGCTAAAACACTACCCCTGGCGATCTATCACAAGGACCTTCAGCTGATGCAGTGTAAAGCCAGGGAATTCCATGACCCCAAAGGACTTTGTTCCCCAAGCCATCTGCGTAATCGTAGCAAGCCTCAGATGGTCCCCAAATACTGTTTACTCTCTCAAACAGTTTACTCAGGATATGGCACCGGATTCAGTTTGACTCTCCAAGTGACCTTGAGGAGATGAGGATCTTGTAAGGAACAAAGTTCTGCACAAAGATGGAACAAAACAAATGTGTGTGTGTGTCTGTGTGCATAAGAGGCAGTGGAGAAAGGGCTAATGCAGAAGAAGTGTGCGGCAGCTGTGAAAAAAGGCGGATTCCATGCTAGGAATCATTGGGAAAGGAATTGAGAAAAAAACCCTGCCAATATCATAATGCTGTTACACAAATTGGAATGCCGTTGCAGTTCTGGTCGCCTCACCTGATAAAGGATATTGCAGGTGACTCAGTTATTAATAGAGCCATTCCAGAACTGAGTATGTGGGCAGCGGGAAGTACATGCCAGTGAGCAGAACAACTCTGGTTGGCCATTGTGGAAAACAGGATGCTTGACTAGACAGGCCAGGGATGGAGAGCCTGCAGCCTTCCAGATGTTGTTGGACTCCAGTTGCCATCAGCCCCAGCCAGCACGACCAATGGACAGGAATGATGGGAGTTGGAGGCTAACATAATCCGGAGGGTCCCTACGGTAGGCCTTTGCTCCAATCCAGCAGCTTCTATCGTCCTAGATACCTCTGGGAAGCTTGCAAGCAGGGCCTGAAGGCAACAGCAGTCTCCACACTTGCCATTCTGAGCAACTGGCATTGAGGGGCATATTGTCTCCAGCTTTTAAAGCGATCCAGGTTGGTGGCCATCACTAGACCTTGCAGAAAGATAAAAAAAACTCTGCAAAACTGGTAAATCCGAATTAAATGGGAGGGGGAGAGAATATGGGATAGCATTATGATGAGAATTATTCTTATTTATGTTTGTTAGTTGCTTTCCTGGCAAAGCAACCCAAAGAGACTTACAACAAAACACTAAAACCAATTGTAAGAAACCCATTAAAAAACAACAAGAGCAACCCAACCTAAAAGCACATCAGTCCGGATAAAGACAGGACTTGAAAGACCTGCCATGTTAAACGATACCTGGAACCCTTCAAATTAAGGGCCAAAAGCGAGGGTAAAAAGGAGAGGCTTTGCCGGGTGCCTAAAAACAGGCTCCAAGCTTTGTTGTGTGGATGATAAGAAAAGAGGATGTGTGCTGAGCGAGCTCGCAATAAACTGCTGTGTCTTGGCGAGAGGGCACCCATTTTTTAGGGGCACCTTCTGCCTGCATTCCCACAGCTGCTCCCAGCTGTCCGGGGCCACCCCTTGACCTCTTTGCAATCCCTCGCCTCACGATGTCCCTCCCCTGGTACAACAACAAGCCATTCCTCACAGGGAGCGTGATGCTTCAACTAAGCCCAAATCCAAAATGTCATGAAAGGGTCGCTGCTGCTCCTACAGGAACACCCACACAGCCCTGGCAGTTCCTAACTGCTCCGCAAGTGGCTGCAGCTAGGAGAAGGCTTGCTGAGCAAGAGGCATTCTCTGCCATGGCATGCAAAGGCCTCCCTTCGACCTCAGTGCCGCCCCAGGGCAGATGTGAGGCAAGACTGACGAACCTCTGAGGATGCCTGGCGTGACTGTTCAAGAGGGCAAGCCTGAGGCACAGTGCCAGCTTTGGAAAGAGGAATGCTTCTGGAGAGTGCAGCTGCATTCCTGATAGAGCCTCCAGGTTCAGAGGCAGTATACCTGAGTACAAGATATGCCAAGTACCTCTGAGGCAGTATACCTCTGAATACCAGTTGCTGGGAATAGCAAGTGGGGAAAGCATTGTTGCACTCAGGTCCTGCTTGCGGGCTTCCCATTGGGATGTCTGGTTCCCTCCTATAAATGTCCACCTTTAGTGAGTCTATTGATGAGTATATTTATATGTAACTACTGGGCAGCAGCTTATCTCTCAAAACAGGTCACCCGCATATAGTTACACAATGGAATTTACTCCCTGAAGCAGCAGCAACGGCCACCAACTTTGATGGCTTTAGAAACATAAGAAGAGCCTGTTGCATCAGGGCAGTGGCCCATCTAGTCCAGCATCCTGTTCAGACAGTGGCCAGCCAGATGCCTGTGGGAAGCCCGCAAGCAGGACCTGAGTGCAAAGGGCACTCTCCCCTCCTGCGGTTTCCAGCAACTGGCTTTAGAAGAGGACTAGATGAATTCATGGAGGATAAAGCTGTTGACGGCTACTAGCCAGGATGGCTATGTTCTCCCTCCACTGTTGGAGGCAGTATTCCTCTAAATACCAGGCACTGGGAATCACAAATGGGGAGAAGACTGTTCCTGCTTCAGGTCCTGCTTCATCCTGAACCCATTAAAAAAAAAGTTTATTTACTCTCCCAGCCACCTTGCAGTGCTGTCTGGTTGATTCTCAATTGGCCAGTGCGAGGCCACCACCAAGAAACCCCTGTTGGGGGTGCCCACCAGCAGGGATTAAACTCCTAGTTAAAATCCCCACTCAGCCATGAAGCTCACTGGGGCACCTTGGGCCAGGCACTCACCGTAACCTACCTCACAGGGTTGTTGTGAGGTGAAAAGAGGAGAAGTATATACATTGCTTTGAAATGTCTGGGAGAAGAGTAGGCTAAAAATGAAATGAGTTAGAATTATTAAAATAAAGTGCATTATGTTAACTACTTGATTTCTAGTGACACTGGATGGACTATGTTTACTGTAACACAGACCAGTGCTTCCACCAAACCCAAGGGACCTCATTTTGTTTGCTTCCTTCTGGTTTGCAATACATAGATCGGTCTGGATTCCAGCATTGCTGGGCAGGAATGGAGAACTGAAATGCAGAAGGGTGATTCTAAGCCCAGACATGCGCCTGCAGTGGCATCACAGGCCTATGAATCACTGGGCATCACAGGGCTGGTTGCTTGCAGAAGCCTATCTCTTCATCGAGCTCCTCTACAAAGTCAAAATACAGAGAGCTGACATGACTGCCTGTGGAGGCTGGCCCATTAGGTCAAATGGTGCGCTGCCCCGCCAACTTCAGTTGGCCTTCATAGCCAGTCTCCGCCAGCCTGCTTTCTTACAACCAATCAAGGGGTGGCTCTGTCTGTCATTGGCTCTGTCTCCACCTACTGTTGGTCCCCATGCCTTCTGCCCTACCAGTCCCAATGGGCACAAAGCCACAACTGACGACCGCTATCCTTCACGCCCCTTGGGATCATCAGGTCTTCCCCAGGTCCAAATCCATATTATTCAAAGGCAAGGCAAAGCTGTCCAGCTGTGCATAAAAATCCCCAGGGTGAAACCTTTAGCATTTCCAGCAATGATGTGGTAGAAATGTTTCCAGTGCCAGAGATTGAACCTGGAACCTTTTGAATGCAAAACAGAAGCTCTACCAGTAAGATACAGCCCTTTACCGTCACTGCTGTGAGGATTTGCTCTTTGGTGGTCAGTAGGGAAACAAAGACCCCTGCCTCAAATCCTGGAGAGCTGCTGCTAGTCAGTGGAGACAATGCTGAGATAGATGAACCAACTGCCTTATTCAGTATTGGACAGTTTCCTATATTCCTATGCTCCTAAGAGCGGAAACTCAGGCTTCTAGCTTCAAAAGAGGTTTCTGTCTCTGCTGTTGGAGACGGTATGCCTCTGAATGCCAGTTGCTGGGAACTGCATGTGGGGAAAGTGCGTTGCACTCAGGTCCTGCTTGTGAGCTTCCCACAGGCATCAGGGTTAGACACTGTGAGAACAGGATGCTGGACTAGGTGGCCCATTGGCCTGATCCAGCAGCCAGGCTCTTCTTATGTTCTTCATCATTAAATTATCTCTTTGCTGTTGCAATCTCTAGCTTCATGCTGAAGGGTGCAAAGATGACTCTTGGGAGTGGGAAGCCACCCAATTCAGCCAGCTGTCAAGTGACATTTGGGCCCTAGCTTATTAACCCTACAAAACCACAGGCATTTTTTCCCCCTGTAACAACTGCCTAAGAATGTGATCAGAGAATCCCCAGAGGGCCCAACTACTGTGAGGATTTGCTATTCTGAAAGGAATTCCAAGATTGCCTCTGGTTACAGGAGGCAGAACCAATGTGAAGACTTCATTGAATCTGAGGGGATGATCCTCAAGCGTACATTGTGTGCTCAGTTCTGGAAGTCGGAGTATAAAATATACAAGCCTTTGGTCAAGTATGAACCAGGCACATGCAAAAGGCCATGTGTGTCTCATTTAAAAATATATATATGCTGAAACAGCAAAAGAGTAAAAAGGACCCCCAGCTCCATTTCCATACTGTACTTTCAGGAATATTTAAAAAGGTAGATGACCTGAATTTATTTAGTTTATAAACTGGAGTCACTGTTCCACTGAAATCAGAACAATTTACAATATAAACTGTTAAGGAATCCTAAAAAAAGTTCAATAATATAAAACAAAATGGGTAAAACAGCAACAATTAAAACAGGCAGCTCAACGAAACATCCGAACGGAAGAGCTTGTGGGATCAGGCCGGTGGCCCATCTAGTCCAGCATCCTGTTCTCACAGTGGCTAACTAGTTGCCTCTTCTGGGAAGCCCCACAAGCAGGACCTGAGTGCAACAGCAACTCTTCCCATTTGGGATGCCCAGCGACTGGCATTCAGATGCGTACTGCCGGCGACAGTGGAGGGAGAACGTACACCTTGTGGCTAGCAGCCATCGTGGCCAGTCTCCCACGTCCTAGCCCAACACTCTAACCACTTCACCACACTGGTACCATGTAGACAGAGCAGCCTTCTGTTGTGCAAGACTCTACCTGCCGTCTGAAGCGATACAGCCAGGCAGGCACAGGTTTACTGCCTCTATGAGAACTAGGCCGCGGATGAGCTTGGCCTGAAAGCCTTCTCCAACTTCAAAGGAATGCAGATCTTGCCACCGCCCTGCAGGTTCTTCTGAGACAGCTTAACCACAAATATTCAGAAGCCACAACCTGCCTTCCAAGCAAGTGGACAAAAATATCTCCATGTTGGCCAACCTTCCACTCATTCTTTTCTTTTTTAAAAAAACACTAGCAAGGTACTTCCTGTGTCACGAGTGCTTACAACCCTCCCACGGCACAATGCTGCCCAGCTTGTTGGGCCTGGCTGCCAAAGCCAACTCACCACATGGCAAGAGAAGGCCAAGGCAGAAGAAGTGGAAGAGAGCTGGCAAAGCGTAGTGGGCCTCAGTTCACATTTCACCTTAGCCACGAACTCAGCCCCTCATCTGCCTTATCGGGCCATTAGCACCGAACTACCTTACAGGATTGTTGTAAGGAGGGTTTCAACAAGATAAAATGTACATTAAGTACTTCGAATGCTATAGAAACGCTACAAATTACTATTAAGGCTGCAGTGCTGAATTGGTTAGAGGTTCCCAAGCTGTGGTTATTGGACCACCAGTGGTCCACAAGCTTCATTCTGATAGTCTGCAGCATGTCTGCAGATTTGTGGTTGAAGATGGAAGGTGACACACCCATCGCACTGAATGTTCATATTGATTTTTTTACTTTTATTTTTATTTCTTATATTGTATTTTACTGTATACAGTCTGAATTCTATGGAATTAACAATTGCTATAAGAGGCAGAAAAATCATTAAGTGGCCCAACCAAGGCTCTCAGCAATTTTCAAGTGGTCCATGTGGGGAAAAAACTTTGAGAACTACTGGGTTAGGTTAATCCATTTTTTAAAAACCACACAAAACCCTTTTAACCAACTACAAAGATGTTCTTATTAACCAGGCAGCAAATGAATACATAAAAGATTTGTTTAAAAAATTACAAGTGCTTATAAAACCTACACATAGCAATCATCACCTTAAATGAGGCAGTCTCCCTTTTCTCAAATAAGAACATAAGAACATAAGAAGAGCCTGCTGGATCAGGCCAGTGGCCCATCTAGTCCAGCATCCTGTTCTCACAGTGGCCAACCAGGTGCCTGGGGGAAGCCCGCAAGCAGGACCCGAGTGCAAGAACACTCTCCCCTCCTGAGGCTTCCGGCAACTGGTTTTCAGAAGCATGCTGCCTCTGACTAGGGTGGCAGAGCACAGCCATCATGGCTAGTAGCCATTGATAGCCCTGTCCTCCATGAATTTGTCTAATCTTCTTTTAAAGCCGTCCAAGCTGGTGGCCATTACTGCATCTTGTGGGAGCAAATTCCATAGTTTAACTATGCGCTGAGTAAAGAAGGACTTCCTTTTGTCTGTCCTGAATCTTCCAACATTCAGCTTCTTTGAATGTCCACGAGTTCTAGTATTATGAGAGAGGGAGAAGAACTTTTCTCTATCCACTTTCTCAATGCCATGCATAATTTTATACACTTCTATCATGTCTCCTCTGACCCGCCTTTTCTCTAAACTAAAAAGCCCCAAATACTGCAACCTTTCCTCGTAAGGGAGTCGCTCCATCCCCTTGATCATTCTGGTTGCCCTCCTCTGAACCTTTTCCAACTCTATAATATCCTTTTTGAGATGAGGCGACCAGAACTGTACACAGTATTCCAAATGCGGCCGCACCATAGATTTATACAATGGCATTATGATATCGGCTGTTTTATTTTCAATACCTTTCCTAATTATCGCTAGCATGGAATTTGCCTTTTTCACAGCTGCCGCACACTGGGTCGACATTTTCATCGTGCTGTCCACTACAACCCCGAGGTTGGTTGGTCACCGCCAGTTCAGACCCCATGAGCGTATATGTGAAATTAAGATTTTTTGCTCCAATATGCATAATTTTACACTTGTTTATATTGAATTGCATTTGCCATTTTTCTGCCCATTCACTCAGTTTGGAGAGGTCTTTTTGGAGCTCTTCGCAATCTCTTTTTGTTTTAACAACCCTGAACAATTTAGTGTCATCAGCAAACTTGGCCACTTCACTGCTCACTCCTAATTCTAGGTCATTAATTAACAAGTTGAAAAGTACAGGTCCCAATACCGATCCTTGAGGGACTCCACGTTCTACAGCCCTCCATTGGGAGAACTGTCCGTTTATTCCTACTCTCTGCTTTCTGCTTCTTAACCAATTTCTTATCCACAAGAGGACCTCTCCTCTTATTCCATGACTGCTAAGCTTCCTCAGAAGCCTTTGGTGAGGTACCTTGTCAAACGCTTTTTGAAAGTCTAAGTACACTATGTCCACTGGATCACCTCTATCTATATGCTTGTTGACACTCTCAAAGAATTCTAATAGGTTACTGAGACAGGACTTTCCCTTGCAGAAGCCATGCTGGCTCTGCTTCAGCAAGGCTTGTTCTTCTATGTGCTTAGTTAATCTAGCTTTAATAATACTTTCTATGAGTTTTCCAGGGACAGAAGTTAAGCTAACTGGCCTGTAATTTCCGGGATCCCCTCTGGATCCCTTTTTGAAGATTGGCGTTACATTTGCCACTTTCCAGTCCTCAGGCACGGAGGAGGACCCGAGGGACAAGTTACATATTTTAGTTAGCAGATCAGCAATTTCACCTTTGAGTTCTTTGAGAACTCTCGGGGGGATGCCATCCGGGCCCGGTGATTTGTCAGTTTTTATATTGTCCATTAAGCTTAGAACTTCCTCTCTCGTTACCACTATTTGTCTCAGTTCCTCAGAATCCCTTCCTGCAAATACATGCCAAATACATCTTCTAAGATGACACAATTTTGCATCACATAAAACCAAGGTCTGCATCTTGTTTCAGAAATACTGTTTCCCCGCATATTCAGATTTAAAATGAATAGCTTAATTGACAAAACTCATATGATGAATTGATTAAAGTTTATCACATGCAATAAGCCCTACTCAGAATAGACCTATTAAAATTAATGGACCTAAGTCAGTAATGTTCATTAAATATATATATAGTATATGTATGTATTAGGGATGGGGGAAAATATTTGCTAAATCGGATTTATTACTGGATTTTGAAATAATCCAACAATCTGCATTGTTTTCGGACCAGCATTGATTTCTTGCGGCGGGTCATGGCTGTCATTGGCACAGTTTTTTTAAAATAACCACTCTGAATTTTACATTATTGACTTTGTAATCAGCTTTTCTCTAAGCTGATGCAAATTGGTGGAAAAGTGTATACATACATAAAATTAAATGTTCATGAACTCCAATGGGTTTGCTATGAGTAGGATTAGCACTGGCTACAACCTGAAGTCTGCTTCTTGGTTCAGAAAAATTCTTCTCACCCGTAAGTGGATTTAAAATCAATAGATTGACAAAAACTCATACGATGAATTCATCAGCATGTCAGAGGAGGGCAACGAGGATGATCAGGGGACTGGAAACAAAGCCCTTTGAGGAGAGACGGAAACTACTGGACATGTTTAGAGAAGAGAAGAGAAGAGTAGGCTGAGGGGAGATATGATAGCACTCTTCAAGTATTTGAAAGGTTGTCACACAGAGGAGGGCTAGGATCTCTTCTCAATCATCCCAGAGTGCAGGACACGGAATAATGGGCTCAAGTTGCAGGAAGCCGGATTTCGATGGAACATCAGGAAAAACTTTGTAACTGTTAGAGCCATACGACAATGGAACCAATGACCTAGAGAGGTAGTGGGCTGCCCGACACTGGAGGCATTCAAGAGGCAGCTGGACAGCCATCTGTTGGGAATGCTTTGATTTGGATTCCTGCATTGAGCAGGGGGTTGGACTTGATGGCCTTATAGGCCCCTTCCAACTCTACTATTCTGTGATTCTATGTCTTTAAACGTTAATTAATTTAATAAGTTCTTAATGAAAACATTGAAGACTTATGTTATATAGGCCACATTAGATAAAGGGGGGGTGCAGGGACACATAGGACATAGCGGGGGAGAAGCTCTTACCTTAAAGTAGAGGCCATTGCGTTCTTCGGATACGATGACCAGGGTGGAAGGATAGAGGATCAACAGTCGGTCATGCTGTTCCTGTTGGAGACCAAGAAGAACAACGTTCATATGGAGTAACAAATTGTAGATTCAACCTGCCTAACTCTATTTGGTGAAACCGCAACAACAGAAAGCATAGGAAGCTACCTTATGCAGAGACAGACCATTGGTCCATCTGGCTCAGTAGTGTTGACACTGACTGGCAGTGTCTCTCAAGGATTTCAGACGGGAGACTTCCAGCCCTGTTTGGAGATGCTGGGGACTGGACCTGGGTCCTTCTGCATGCAAAGCAGGTGCTCTAACCTCTGAGCTATGGATATTCCTAATTTACATAGGAAGTTGCCTTACGCTGAATCAGACTATTGATCACCTAGCTCAGTACTATCTGTTGACACTGACTGGCAGCGGGGGATTTCAGACAGGGGACACTGCCAGCCATAAGTGGAGATGCCGGGATCTTCTGCATCCAAGCAGGTGCTCCACCACTGAGCTATGGATACACCTAACGAAGAAGAAGCTGCCGTACACTGAGGTGAAACCACTGGTCCATCTAGCTCAGTATTGCCAACACTGAGTAGCAGCAGCTCTCTAGGGTTTCACACAAGAGTCTTTCCCAAGCTTATATAGAGATGCCAGGGATTGAACTTGAGACCTTCTGCTCAATAAACAGGTCATCTGGAGGAGTCTACTGGGTGATATTCAATGCTCATCCTACCCAGAGCAGATTCACTGGCGTTAATGGACACAACTAACTCAGGTTCATTCATTTCATTGGGTCTACCTAGTTGGATTCAACCCTTTCTCGTTGTTTCCAGAGGAAGAGGTCCCACCTGGAAGGGAAAATGCTGCAGCTTCACTTTGGAGACGCATAGGATGTCTCCCAAAGATTCCCGCTGGGTGCCTCTCCACTCCTTCACGGGGGCATGCTGCACAGAGCACCTCAGCTGCTCTCTCCCGATGGAGCTCTGCTTCCATTCGTTCTGAAGGGAAAAGGAAGCACAACCATCACACATGCACAGGTACCGACAGACCCACCCACCCTGGCTCACGGCTGGGCAGATTGTCCAGCACCACATGGATGGTTGGCCGGCTAAACTTCCATAGCAGTAAAGTGCCACTTTTGTTTTTCGCTTTATTTACTTAAGCCATTACGTAAACTGCTTAATTACGCAAGTCTCTAAATGGTGCGCATGCGCGTACACAAACACATAACAGATAAAATCAATTTAAAAGGCTTCCGTAAAATGCCTGCTGAAATAGGAAAGTCTTTCTCAAGTGGCTGAAGTTCAACAGGGAGGGGGCCTGTCTAATCAGAGCAGGGAGGGAGCTGCACAGACTTGGGACTCATGTGCATGGCTTCTGGTGCACACAAGGCGCGCATCTGAGCTATGGAGGCTCCCTAAATCGAGGGTCCTCTGAAGATCTCAGCAATCATGCCCAGGATATAAGGGATCAGGTGGGCCTCAAAGTATCCTGGATCCAAGCCATTAAGGACCTTGCAAATGAATACAAGAATCTTGCACTTGGGCCGGTAATATGTGGGCAGCCAGTGCAAGCTTTTAAGCACTGGTGTTATGTACTCTACTATTCTATGATTCTACTGGCAGTGGTCCGTCCCCATCAACATTTGACCTGCAGCATTTTGCACCAGCTGGAGCTTCTAAGGCCTTATGACTTAAGATTTTCTTTTTTATTTTCTTTCTTTATATTTTATTTATTCTGTTTGTTGCTTTCAAAACTGTCATATATATATACCCTTGCTGGATCATAACCTTGTAGTGGTGAGTGGGCTTGCGTGTTCCAATGAACCCTATGAGTGATGCCGTCGGGAGTCATGTACTCTCAACAGGGTCACCCATGGTGGTAAGGTCAAGGGAGAGGAACCAGACAAAGAATGATTCAAGAAAGTCCTCAACGGCAGAACAGGCGGAGGATAACAATGTATATGTTACAACAGCTGTGAAGGCGGATGAAGGCTGCAGCAGATAAAGGACTTCCAATCGTCATGGTACCCATGCCATTGGATCAAACCCTTTTTCTGTCAAGATTGTGTGTTGATCGTGGTGCACCGATCTCCCCACATAAAACAAATTCACACACAGGCGTCTTCCATAACAAAAGTCCCATGGCAATTGGCAAATGGCGACGGGGCAGGACTGTGAAATCCAGAAGCCCCTAGTCATGGTCTGGTACATCGGTGGTGGATACAGATTCAGACGGATCCATTGTTAAAGACTATATTTTGGAAGACAATCTTACTTGGTCATGAGTGATCGCCAAGAAGATATATATATACACACCGCCCCATAGCCGAAGCTCTCTGGGCGGTTTACAATAACGAAGGGCGGTTTTTACATTTTAACTTTTTATATTTCGGCAATCAGAATTATAACCCTTTTGCTTGCATTCTGATGCACAAGAGCACCCAACAAACAGCAATCGGGTTCCTGGTACTGATATTTCCCTGAAAGGAAGAAAAAATCACAAGAACATTGAGGCAATAAGGGGTCTTTGGGTGCCATTCTTATATGTATTCTCTATTTGTTGAAGAAGCAATAGGTTTCATTACAAGAGCTCTCATCTTGCATTTACTGGAGAATTATTTTGCTGCCCACATGTGCTGTACAATAATTTCAAGGTTTGTTGTGATTTTAGTGGCCTTCGTTTGTTGCTTATTCATTCAATATTGTTTACATTCGTTTGCTGTGACTTTGTCCCTTTTTTGTACACACTAGGGACCCCTCCTTTTTGTTATTCCGAGTCAGACCATTGATCCGTCTAGTTCAGTATTGTCTATACTGACTGGCAGCGGCTCTTCCAGGGTTTCAGGCAGGAAGAGGACCTTCCCACCCCTAACCTGGAGATGCCGGGGATTGAACCTGGAACCTTCTACATGCAAAGCAGGTGCTCCACCACTGAGCTACGGCCCTTCCCCTAACTGTTTCATCAATTTATTTTTGTGATAAGTATTTATACTTTGCTTTTAACATAAACTGCTTAGGGATCATGGATGTCAAGGGGCATAAAATATTATTAATAAACAAATCATTTAACGCTGCTGAGTGGAGTTAGGTGCATACCACGGAGCAGCCCAGGAAACTGGTTATTCCAGTTTCTCTTTTGAACTCTTGTGTGCCGAATTTTGTCAAACACTTTTGAGCCTGGATCATCTCCTTTACACAGACGGAAGCAGCAACAGCCACACAGTCTGAGCCGTCAGGAGCCAGACTGGAAATCATGATGGAGTGAGAAACCTCCATCAACTCACTGTGTCTCTCTTCCCCCAGATAGCCAAGTCCCCCTCCTCCTAGGCAGAATTACTCATGCTGGGAAACAGACTGAAAAGAGGCCAGTTTAACAGCAGAGGAGAAGGGCTCTTCTTGCTAAGGAATTTGCAGGCTCTGCTGATGCTTGGGCCAAAACAAAGACTTGAGCTGCCCCTCGTTCACCCCTCCTCTACCACCCGCACCTCATAGGTGCCGCTTCTGGGCTGGTGTCCAGTTTGCAGTTGCTAACTCATCGTTTCCCACGCTGACTAAAGCCTTTGTTTTAGGAAAAGATACAACCCCTTGAATCACTACCCAGAACAGGGCTGTTGCCTGAGGAATGTGTTGGGGGGTGCAAGTGAATGCAGGCTGAGCTGGCTTGCCCCAAGTGCTTTGAGACAAGACAGTTTTAGCATCCTGTTCCCTGAGCATTAGCTAGAAAGTGTTGATTAAGTTGAGCCCGTTTGTGAATCGCTTCCCATAAAATACCTTGAAGCGATTTCACAGTAAAACAACAACAATCAAAACAATTAAAAATGATTCCACATGTAAGAGCAATTCTGTATGTAAAAACTCAATTAAAATTTCATATTTAAAATCAATTTCAAATCCGATACAGCAATGGTGGGGAAGCTTTTCATCCCGGTGGGCCAAATCTTTATCTCCCACAACCCCAACTTTGACAGGTGGGCAGGGCCACCAACCTGTCAATCATCTGACATCATAATGACATCAGGTGACTGACAGATAGGCGATCCCACTCACCTGGAAAAGTGGGGGGGGGTCTACTTCACCAGTTTGTTCCTCGGAGAAAGCACACTGGCAGAACAGCACCCAGCAGGATTGAACTCACCAGCCAATGAGTAGAGGGTTCAATCCTGTTCTCTACAAAGGTCTGCTTTGCCAGCGCGTCCCCTACAGGAAATGTAGCCCTGACAGCAAGAACCAGTTGGATTTCCCCTCTCTCTGAAAGTATCCCTAAATGTACACACATATGTATAAATTAGCATATGAACATTTTATATAAATCTGTGCCATGGGCCTGCACCCAAAGCCATTTCAATACCTAGCAATGTGCACAGCAATGTGCCCAAGCACAGATTTTGTTATTTGGTAAAGAATGTGACATTCTAACAAACTTGCCTTGCTTTAATTTATTAAATTTATTTATTTATTAAATTTATTAGTTGCCCATCTGGCTGGTTGTCCAGCCACTCTGGGCGACGTACAAGATAAAAAAAACCAATACATTAAAATGTTAAAATTTAAAACTATAACAGTAAAAACCTAACCCACCCCAAAAGCCTGCCTGAAGAGCCAGGTCTTCAAGGCCCGGCGGAAGCTCATCATAGAAGGGGCATGGCGGAGATCATTTGGGAGAGAGTTCCACAGGGTGGGGGCCACTATTGAAAAAGCCCTCTCTCTAGTCCTCACCAGTCTAGCTGTTTTAACCGGTGGGATCAAGAGAAGGTCTTCTGAGGCTGATCTTGTTGAGCGGCATCCCTGACGATGCTGGAGGCGCTCCTTCAGATAGACTGGGCTAAAACCGTGTAGGGTTTTAAAGGTCAAAACCAACACCTTGAATTGGGCCCGGTAAACAACCGGTAGCCAGTGCAACTCCTTCAGCACTGGAGTGATGTGATCTTGCCGGCGGCTGCCTTTAATCAGTCGAGCCGCCGCATTCTGTACCAGTTGCAGCTTCCGGACCGTTTTCAAGGGTAACCCCACGTAGAGCGCATTACAGTAGTCTAGGCGAGAGGTGACCAGGGCATGTACCACCGGTGGGAGCAGATGGTTGGGAAGATAGGGGTGCAGCCTCCGTATCAGATGGAGTTGATACATCGCCACCCGGCTCACAGCCGAAACTTGAGCCTCCATGGACAGCTGGGAGTCAAGAATGACCCCCAGGCTGCGGACGTGGTCTTTCAGGGGCAATCGTACCCCATTGAGCACCAGGTCCACATCCCCCAGCCTTCCCTTGTCTCCCACAAACAGTACCTCGGTTTTGTCAGGGTTCAGCTTCAGCTTATTCCTTCCCATCCAGCCACTCACCGACTCCAGGCACTTGGACAGGGTTTCTACAGCCAACCTCGGTGAAGATTTAAATGAGAGATAGAGCTGCGTGTCATCCGCATACTGATGACATTGCTGCCCAAATCTCCTGATGATTGCCCCCAGCGGCGTTATATAGATGTTGAACAGCATCGGTGAGAGGATGGAACCCTGTGGCACCCCACAAGTGAGAGTCCAAGGATCCATTTTGTTGATGTTGCTGATTTTAGAGCAAGATTCTACAGCCAGGTGACATATGGCCAGTGCCAGGGTGAGGGAGGGAGGAGGGGTTGGATTAGGATAGGAATTATAATCTCAAACCGGCACTCCCATTGCACAAATTCACCCTTCTAACATGCAGATAATCTCCAAAGCACTCACCTGGGTCAGGAAGGGCAGGTCAAGGCTCCCTCCGTTTAAATGGATCTGCTTCTCCAAGTGATAGAGCCAACGCTTCAGCTCAGACCTGCTGGGGCAGTAGACAATCAGGGGGTTCAGCAAGGGACCTAGAAAGGCAAAGGACATGTTGGCGGCCTTCATACACTACACAAGTCAGAACGTTAGTCCATCTAGCTCAGTACTGTCGACACTGACTGGCAGCAGTTCTCCAGGATTTCAGACAGGATTCTCTTGTAGCCCCACCTCATCATCATCATCATCATCTTTATTGCCGGCCTTAGGCCATCACAACATACATACATACGAAATCAAATGTTAAAGTACTGAAGAACGTCTATTATGGTTCACAAATAAAATATAAAATTTATATTTATTGCAGAAATTTTTGCAGTAAGATTTTAATATAAAATCCATTCCAATGTAAGAGTGGCGGACCCCTAGAATTGCAGAACACTGTTTTTACTCACTTTTAAAATACCTATGCTACTAAAGTGGATATGTGTTTAGAAATTTAGCCCTCAGTTTTTGTGCCGCGATGGCATAGTGTGCCACCTGGTATGAGATCCAATAATCATTATCTGCTAAGAGAAAAGCAATAAACTGATCATCCATGCCGGTGCCTGAGCGATTAATTAATGTATCAAGGAACTTAGTTCTAGGATGCATATATATCGGGCATTCAAAAAGATAGTGAGGGAGGTCTTCCACTTTTCCAGTTCGGCAAATGCAAAGACGCTGTTCGTGCGGGAAATGTTGGTAACGGCCGGTTAGCATAGCGTGTGGCATGGTTTGAAATCTCAATGCTGTTAAGGCATATCGTAACTGTAGCGGGAATTGGCACGTTAAATAATTTGCCCTTTTATGATCGTGTTTAAAAAGGCGATACCATCTGGAAAATTTGGAGTTTGAGATAGTCATTCTATCTATCCACTCGCTATGTCTCACTATGTGTAGCCCCACCTAGAGAAGCCGGGGATTGAACCTGGGACTTTCTCCATGCAATGCAGATGCTCTGCCACTGAGCTACGGCCCTTCCCTTAAGGCACAGGAACATAATAGCTGTAAGCTATTGATTCCTCAAGCTCAGTACTCTTTACAACAGCTCTCCAGAGTTTCAGACAAGGAGTCTCTCCCAGCCCTACCTGGACATGCCGGGGACTGAACGTGGGACCTTCTCCATGCAAGGCAGATGCTCTGCCACTGAGCCACGGCCCTTCCCCAAAAGAAGGATGCTCTTACAAAACTCCCTTTGCGGGGAGACTGAGGGGATGAGCTAGGCCTGACTCTAAGATTTGCGTGCGCTCTCAGACTCTCGATATTCAGATTCTTGATATCGGCTAACTCAGGTTGAGCAATGACAGTTGACAGGGAAATCTTGTGCAACACACCCACTCCCTGCCCCCAAAAGAAAGAGAAGCCCAGACTTTTTGCAGTAAAGAGAATGACTGGGAAGTGTGGGGTAAAACAACACCTAACCATAACGATATAAGTAAAGCCTGCTGGATCAGGCCAGTGGCCGATCTAGTCCAGCTTCCTGCTCTCACAGTGGCCAACCAGATTCCGATGGGAAGCCCGCAAGCAGATTCTGAGCGCAACGGTGACTCTCCCCTTCTGTGGACTCCAGAAACTGGTGTCCCGGAAGCATCCTGCCACTACCCATGGAGGCAGAGCATAGCCATTATGGCTAGCTGCCATTGCCTAACATAGCCACGTGGCTCTTTTTGGAGGAAGGGTGGTATATGTAAATGGAGTAAATAACCTCCCCACAAACAAATGGGAAGGAATGCTCATTAAATAGCTGACATTGTCTAATCTCCCAGCAAACCAAATCAGGACAAATGCTCGACAAACAAGCTGTCTGGAAGCGCCCATGAAGCTACTGCACTCAGCAAATTACATGGTAGAAGCCTTCCTGCATTGCACCACCACAGATGGCCAAACTGCATAACTGAAGGCTCCCTCGCACTCATCTCCCTGCACACAGAGAAGCAGAACCCTGCAGATGTAAAGCGTCAGCTGTCCCAGGGACCAGTGGTCTGTACCTGTGGAACACCAGAGTCTGCCTTACACTGTGTCAGACCATTGGTCCATCTAAGTGAGTGCTGTCTACACTGACTGGCAGCAGCTCTCCATGGTTTATTGCAAGCGTCTCTCCCAAGCCCGACCTGGAGATGCGGGGATTGAACCTGGGACCTTCCGCATGCCAAGCAGGTGTTCCACCAACTGAGTGACAGCTCTTCCCCCAATGTTCCCCAGTTGTATTTGTTGTTGCTGGCCCTCCAGGCTGCAATAATGCAATGACATTGGAGAAGAACCGCAGAACAACGAATAAAGCAGAATGCTGTGTGGATGGCCCAGTATAAATCCAGCACTAATGCACTGTTGTTGTGCCAATTGCACGTTGCAGAATACACCTGCAGTAAAACCTGCCAGCCTGGAGGGGCCCACAGAATCTTTCAGCATGCTCTTTACAAAGGCCAGAACTAACCCAACCTGCCTGTCGGTTCCTGTCCTTCCAGCTGCCTCTGCTTGGCGCAGCCATTCACGCACCCTTGTTCGGTCGTTACAATAAACCCCAGAGCAACATTAACCGCCCACTTCCAGTCCGAGTGATGCTAAGTGATCCGTCATTCGTTACCCCGCCTCTTATTAAAACAAACACCAGGCACGCTTTGAAACGACCTCAGTGGTGGTGCTGGCAGCCCAGCGATAAGCTGGCGCTCAACAACCCGTCATAACAAATCATTATCAGCAGAACGAGCACTTTGGCTTTCTGGGGAGGCTTCCATCTTGCAGCATGCGCAGCACAAACACTGATTAATTAGACTTTGCTGTATCTCTGAGAGTCAGGGAAAAATACAATTTAGTTTACATTGTGCCAACTGGGAAACTGAGGCAGAGGGAGAGAGAGAGAGAGAGAGGGAGAGAGAGAGAAGGATGGCTGTTTTCTTCCAGTCCTTTGCCTCACAGGACCATATCAACTCTCAATGTATTGCCACCAGTTAGAAATGTGGGAACTTTGGCAAAATGTTGCAGCATAGATTGTGCCTGTTCAGTGTTCCAGCCAGCCATGCTCTTTTCTAAGATACTCCATTCCATTCCCACTTCCCCCAACACGTGCTCAGCATTCTATGGCCATTGAGTTTGCTCAGACCTCACTGTGGGGAAAGTATTCAATCGAGGTATGCAATTGAGTGATTGGAATGCTGAACAGAAGAAGCACTTCACACTGCACCATTTTGTTGCAAGTCCTTTGTTACTTTTAAAATAAAATAATAACAACAACAACTGTATTAATTATAATACATTATGGTATTATACCATAACAGATGGTCAGTTAGATTAACTCTCAATGATCAGTCAACTCTCATGGCAAGACTTAGGTTCAAATCCCCATCAACCATGAAGTTCACTGGGTGGTCTTAGGTCAGCCGCTTTCTCTCAGCCTAACCTATCTCACAGGGTTGCTGTGAGATTTTACTCACTTTATTGGAGATCCAGGAAAAAAGGTAAAAACCCTGCAAATAATCAGTTGAAACCTTGAGATCTGAGCATTCCTACTGGTCTGTCAACCTACATCAAGGATGGTGAAAAAGGAAAAAAAATCTTCCTAGAATTCCATATTAACTTCTTTTTTTTGGCTAGAGAAACAAGTCCCCCCTCTTTTTTTTTTACTTTCTTTTCCAATGGAATTGCCCTTAAGGGGAGGAGGAGGGTTAGCCTTGTGATTTTTTTAGATTGCAGAGGGGAAAAGTTCATGCCCTCTCAATGAGCCCAAATAACCACTTCTTATAACAGCGTCTGCAAAACCTCAGACTGTACCAAGTTTCTCTGCCCCATTTTGCAAAACCAGGATTATTTCAGAATTCGGGCGAGTGGCTGCAGCCTAGTGACTCGAAAGTTACCCAGGCAGTGTGGTGAATTCTCTCTCTGCTCCAGCTCGTCCCAAAGCCCTGATAGGGATTATTCTCTCTGTCTCAACATGTAGCTGAGTCTCTCCATGACTATTTTAAATAGATGCAAAACACAGGCTGCTTATATATTATACATGTAAAGCATATGACTGCCCCCAAAGAATGCTGGGAACTGTAGCTTGTTAAGGGTGCTGGGAATCGTAGCTCTGTGGGAGGTAAACTACAGCTCCCAAGAATCTTTGGAGTGGGGGGATGCCATGTGCTTTAAATGTGTGGCATGTACGCAACCAGAGATCACATCCGCACAATATGAATTCCTGCACTGAGCAAGGGGTTGGACTCAATGGCCTTATAGGCCCCTTCCAACTCTACAATTTTTTTGATTCTATGAATATTTTTAAACACATTCCATGCGCATTTAACGCACTGACTGCAGTGATTCTCCAGGGTTTCAGGCAGAGGATGTTTCTAGCCATACCTGGACATGCCAAGTACCAAACCTGGGACTTTCAGCATGCAAAGCAGGGGTTCTAACCACTGAGCAACACTCTCTTCTCCGAAAGTGTGCCTCTCCCTTTCCAGGGGCTCATCTGAGGACTGAACCCAGGACCTCTAATACACACAGCAAGAATCACAGGCTCTCCAGATGTGGCTGAACTAACACCTTGGCCATTGGCCATGCTTGCTGGGGCTGATAGGAGTTGTAGTTCAGCAGCATCTGGAGGGCCAGAGGTTCCCCACACCTGCCCTAGACCAACAAACCTTCAAGCTGATACCATCAGAACAGCAAGTTATGTGGTCACGTTGGTCAGAGACTCCCTTCCATACCTGTCCTCTTTTCCCTCTCTTTAACTTTGTTCTGAGTCATGATGACACTCTACAGAAACCCTTCCTGGGACAACAACCTGTCTGCGCAGTGGCTTGGAGGTCTTAGTCATTCCTGAATTACAACAACCACGTCTCAGCCACCGAGAGTGATGGTTTAAATGGCAGGGGAGGGAGGGAGGGAGAGAGAGAGAGAGAGAGAGAGAGAGAGAGACTTGATAAAGATTGCAGACTCAGCCAAGCCCCAGAGAGTGATTTTACCAGCATTGCCCAGCTACGTGCGTTCAGACCAGATGCATCTTATAACAGCAGAGGCTGGAATCGAATGTGCACGTGGAAGGAGGGACCCAGTGTGTCCAGACTAAAACAGTAGCTTTCAATCTGTGGGGTTTAGGGGAGATGCAGCATAGGTGAAAGAGGGAAGGGGCGGGGAGAATGAAGTTCCAAGGACAGGTAGGATCCTGAGGCATAGGAAGCTGCCTTATACCAAGTCAGATCATTGATCCATCCAGCTCTGTACTGTTTACACTGACTGGCAGCAGCTTTTCCAGTGTCTCAGGCAGAAGCCTCTGCCCAACCCTACCTGGAGATGCTGGGGATTGAACCTGGGCTTTTCTGCATGCAAGGCAGATGCTCTACCGGGAGAGGGCATTCTCTGTGGCAGCCCCTAAATTGTGGAACTCCCTCCCCACGGATGCGCACCTGGCATCTTCACCTTCATATGCTGGAAGACGCACCTCTTTACCCAGGCCTTTGACAGTTAAGGTATTTTGGCTTTGTGGGAAGCACCTCTTTTGTGGAAGTTATATTGTTCTATTCCATTTGGAGCGAGAGCCAGTGTGGTATAGTGGTTAGAGTGTTGGACTATGACCTGGGAGAATAGGATTCGAATCCCCACACAGCCATGAAGCTCAATGGGTGACCTTGGGCCAGTCATTTCCTCTCAGCCTCTGAGGGAGGCAATGGTAAACCCCTTCTGAATACCGCTAACCATGAAAACCCTATTCATAGGGTCGCCATAAGTCGGGATTGACTTGAAGGCAGTCCATTTCCATTTTTCATTCCATTTGGAGCAGTTTTACTAGTTTTTAGCAGCTGCAATGGATTTATTTGTTTTGATAATTGTGTGTTGCTGTGGCCCTGCCAACATCGGAACAACTCTGTATGATCTCACTTTGTGCTGCAAACATATTTTGTCACTACCATTGATTCTCTCTCACTCAAGAAAAAAAACACCTCCTATAGGAGAGCATTTTGTAGTCACCGCTGAAAATGACACCAACACAGAAAACTGATAAGGTCAAAGAGTAGTTCGCTCTCACCTGTAATTTGAAAAGCATGGATCTCCTGTTGGGCTCCCTTTGGGTTTTCAAGCTCATTCAGCTGGAGTTCTCTCAAAGGTAGCAATCCCTGCAGAAGCAGAATGGGACAGTCTCATAGCTGTCGACCGAATTTTGTTCCCCAAACCACCCTTTTCCAATCTAGAAAGGTGTGAGAATTGATTCTGACACTGACCCTCTTCCCATGTGACACTGAGCCAAACCATGGCTAAACATGAGTGAGTGAGTGAGTGAGCGAGTGAGTGAGTGAGTGTGTGAGTGTGTGAGTGTGTATTATTATTGGGTCGCTTTTCTCGCCAGGTGACCCAAAGTAACTGACATAACCAATTCAAAACAACAGGTGCCATAAAGCCTAAAAACACTTTGTTGACTAGGCAGTGTGTAAGAGACATGACTCAGCATTGCCAAAAGAGGTAAAGGGGGAGGGGGAATTTAATCCCTGAATGCACCCAAAAAAGGAAAGAGGCTTTGAAATACAAAAGCGATTCTTCCCTCGTCTTGGGTGGATTCATGAGCACGCAGTGACAAACGTAGTTGCCTCGCATAACCATGGTAAAGAGTAAGTCATTCCAGGGTTTGTTTCTGCAAGAGGAACTCAGAAATGGCTTATTTGGATCGGGGGCAAGAGTCTCATCAGGATGAGGCAGGCAACAAGGGAGTGAGACTTGGTGAGATTAGCAGCAAATGGGGGTCTCAGAAAATGGGTGAGGCACAAAGGAGCATCCATCTGCAGTACTGTAAACATTTAAAGCACCATTATGCCACTTTTAACAGCCACGACTTCCCCCAAAGAATCCTGGGAACTGTAGTTTGCTAAAGGTGTTGAGAGGCCTCTAGTCCCCTCACAGAGCTACAATTCCCAGAGTGGTTTAACAGTCCCTCTTCCCATGTCAGACCGTTGATCCATTTAGGTCAATACACTGACTGGCAGCAGCTATCCAGGATTTCAGGGAGGGGACATTCCCGGCCCTACCTGGAGATGCCAGCAACTGAACCTGGGACCATCCACATGCAAAACATGCTCTGCCACTGAATTGTCTTTGTTCAGCAGGAAGAAGTCCTTCGCACACTAAGGAGTTGTTGGGTTTTAGTTATGGGTAAACAGCACAGCTTCTAGCTAAGATTCTGCCCTCCTTTACCTGGTAGGTGAGTCCATTGGGACCAAGGGACTGAAAATAAAGGTAGGCTTGAAAGAGTTCCAGGTAGCAGTCATTCATCTCCTGCAAAAGGAAGGACACATTCAAAAAATGTTATTTCTGCGGAACAGAGACCTTTAACATTCTGTATTTCAAACATGTGTTTTGGGATCCCAATGTGGCTTATTATTATTATTATTATTATTATTATTATTATTATTATTATTATTATTATTATTATATTTATATCCTGCCCTTCCTTCCAGCAGGAGCTCAGGGCGCCAAACAAAAGCACTAAAAACATTAAAACATCATAAAAACAAACTTCAAAACACATTAAAACAACGCGTCTTCAAAAATGTTACTTAAAAAAAAGCTATCAAAACATCTTCTAAGATTAAAAACATTTTAAAAAAGAAAGTTTAGGAACATATTACAGTTACAGGCTTACAGTTAGTAAAAAGTTAATATCTAATAACAAAAGAGAAGGGAAAACTATATAATTCAACAGAAAAGGAGCCATCAAGACAACCAAGAAAAATAATTTCAGAGGCTGCTGAAGTTCTGAGTTAACACAGACATTATAAAGAGGTGTCTCAAGACCACTCCATGTGCTCCCAGCGCTGGTTTGGAAAGCGGGATACCCACATTAACCACAATGCACATCAATCAGTTCCTTTTTTATGAAATGGTATATCGTGATGCATTTCCCCCCAAAACAGTTCTGATGTAGAAAGAGAACTTAATCCACAATCAATTCACACTTCAGCTGTGGTGTACATACAACAGCATCTTGGAAAAGTACTGTTCTTCTGGGTGTGTATGTGTCCTACAATGTTGACACCAGTGTGGGTGTGTACAACCCACTTCCAACCTCCCACTTCCACCTGTCCCATGAGATCATTTAGCTTCCAGTTCTTTACTCACATAGGAACACAGGATGCTGCCTTACACTGTCAGACTATTGGCCCATCTAACTCAGTATTGTCTACACTGACTGGCAGCAACTCTCCAAGATTTCAGATGGGGAATCTCTCCCAGCCCTGCCTGAAGATGCTGGGGATTGAACCTGGGACCTTCTGCCTGTAAAGCAGATAATCTAACCACTGAGCTACAGCCCTTCCTTTAAGGCAAGGAGCTGTCTTATGCTGAGTCAGACCACTGGTCCATCTAGCTCAGTACTGTCTACACTGACTGGCAGGGGCTCTCCAGGGTTTCAGATTCCCAGCCCTACCTGGAGATGCCAGGAACTGAACCTGGAACCTTCTGCATGCAGAGCATGTGTGCTAACCACAGAGCTCTGGGAGCAGGAGTTTCAGGCTGGCGTCTCTCCCAGCTCTACCTGGAGATGCCATTGGGGATTGAACTTGAGACCTTCTACATGCAAGGCAGGTGCTCTGCCATTGAGCTACAGCCCTTTCCCTCCTCCGGCGCCTTAACCTTTGCTGTGCAAAAGGGCTGAGCAGCCGGTTACCAATACCGCTTCACGCAGTGGCCACAGCATGTCCTGGAAGCATGAGGAAACATTGCACTTTTGGGATGGGGAGGGCGGCAGAAGATCCAGGAGGATGGTTGCCCAGCAGTCATTGCAACAAGGGCACCTTGGCACAGGAGAGCTGTGCATGGGTCTGACAAATGCCCTTGGGGAGGGCGTTCCACAATCCGGGTGCCATTCTCCTGAGAAGGCCCCGCCCCTTGGGGCCACCCACCTCGCTTCGGAAAGTGAAACCATCCAGAGCAGGACTTCCCCAACGTACATCTCAATAGGCAGGCAAGTTCATATGGGGGCACAGTACAAGCAGCCATTCCAGGCAAAAACACTGGCCAGTGAAGAGTGCAGCATGGGGAGAGTTTCGAGAGCCATATACAGAAGCCTAAAGGGCCACATTCGGGCCCTAGCCGTAAGTCCCCAACCCCTGCTATACAGTAGGGCCCCGCTTCTCGGCGCCCCACTTTTCGGCATTCCACTAATACAGCGCCAGTGGGGCGATCAGCTGGAGGGGGGGCTGGAGCTCCCTGGACTCCAGCTGATTGCGCCGGAGGAGGGGAAGTTTAGACTCCCGCTCGAGCTGATCGCGCCCAAGGAGGGGAAGATCTGATCTCCTCCTCTGTTGTGATCAGCGGGTTAGGTTCCAGACCCCCGCGCTACAGCTGATCCGCTTTCCGGCAGTTTTTGTTTTCCGGTGGGGGTCTGGAACCTAACCTGCTGTATGAGTGGGGCCCTACTGTACAGCAATAAATCACTCAAATTCACAACAGGAATCCAGCCCACACCCTAAGCCCTTTGGTGCTATATTAGGGTGGAGGGGAGAAATGTCCTCTGCAAGTCCTAAACATCGCTACCAGATTCGTGTACCAGGCTGGCTGAAGCCCTGAACAGGATCCCTCCTCTTAGGGCAGGCGTGGGGAACGTTTGGACCTCCAGATGTTGCTGAACTACAGCTCCCATCAGCCCCAGCAAGCATGGCCAAAGACTACAGATGATGGGAGTTGTAGTTCAGCGACAACTGGAGGGCCAAAGATTCCCCATACCTGTTTTAGGGCCTGGGGGAATACATTGCAACATTTTGTTGCAGTGTCCTGCTTGCAACTCGGGTTTTACAAAGCTTCATTCTCAGTTCTCCCTTTGTAAAAGGCCTCGGTGTTCTTTCTCTCAAAGCAGCTTCTGGCATTTGACTTTCCTGCTATGCAGAACTCACCTGAGAGTGCTGAAATTTAAACTTGACTTTAGAGTAATAGATAATTTTCCCTAGGTTCCGCACCACTGTCTTCCTCCTCCCCTTCTTGAAAAGGCTTGGGAACCGCTGGTCAAAATTTTCCTTCTCATTTTCCTGGTTGGTGAGGTTCTGCAAAAAAAAAAAGAAGATGAAAAGAAACCATTACAAAAAAGAAGTAAAAACCTGGCTCATCACAACTAGAGACTGAACTCACAAATCCCTGAGACTGGAATGTTCAAAACCATCCACTTTTTAATGAATCCCAAAATTGATAAAATTAAGTTCAATGATAACCAGGATTAAGGGCAAAAAGCAAGATTTTCCCATGCTCCTTCCACACTGTTCCTGAATTTTACACTCCACACATACGTTGGCAACTTCATTTGCCAGGTTATTTGCATTATTAAGAGACTTCATGGGGAACATAAGAAGAGCCTTTTGGATCAGGCCAGTGGCCCATCTAGTCTGGCATCCTATTCTCACAGTGGCCAACCAGTTGCCCATGGGAAGCCTGAGTGCAAAGAGCACTCACCCCTCCTGTAGTTTCCAGCAACTGGTATTCGGAAGTATACTGCCTCTGACCATGGAGGCAGAGCATAGCCATCATGGCTAGCAGCCATTGATAGGCTTATCCTCCATGAATTTGTCTGATCCTCCTTTAAAGCCATACAAGTTGGTGGCTGTTTGGCCTCGTTGGAGGGAAAAGGGGGGTATCTGGAGACTAACAATAAATAGTTAATTTCCTGTGCCTTCCCTGAATACAACACATTTATTGCCTTTGTGAACAGGAAAAGGGCTAGCCTGTGGCTGGCCAATGTGGAAGGCTTGTTGTTGTTATGTGCCTTCAAGTCATTTATGACTTATGGCGACCCTATGAATCAGTGACCTCCAATAGCGTCTGTTATAAACCACCCTGTTCAGATCTTGTAAGTTCAGATCTGTGGCTTCCTTTATGCAATCAATCCATCTCTTCTTTGGCCTTCCTCTTTTTTTACTCCCTTCTGTTTTTCCCAGCATTATGGTCTTTTCTAGTGAATCATGTCTTCTCATGATGTGTCCAAAGTATGATAATCTCAGTTTCATCATTTTAGCTTCTAGTGACAGTTCTGGTTTAATTCGTTCTAACACCCAATTATTTGTCTTTTTCACAGTCCATGGTATGCGCAAAGCTCTCCTCCAACACCACATGTCAAGTGAGCCGATTTTTCCCTTATCCGCTTTTTTCACCGTCCAACTTTCACATCCATACGTAGAGATTGGGAATGATCCTGACTTTGGTGTTCAGTGATACATCTTTGCATTTGAGGACCTTTTCTAGTTCTTTCATAGCTGCCGTCCCCAGTCCTAGCCTTCTATCTAGTCTGGAAGTCAATTACGACTTATGGCAACCTTCAAGTCAATTATGACTTATGGCAACCTTATGAATCAGCAACCTCCAATAGCATCTGTTATAAATCACCCCATGCAGATCTTGTAAGTTCAGGTCTGTGGCTTCCTTTATGCAATCAATCCATCTCTTCTTTGGCCTTCCTCTTTTTCTACTCCCTTCTGTTTTCCCCAGCATTATTGTCTTTTCTAATGAATCATGTCTTCTCATGATGTGTCCAAAGTATGATGATCTCCGTTTCATCATTTTAGCTTCTAGTGATAGTTCTGGTTTAATAGACTCAAAGCAGGGTCACCCGAGGCCAAATGGTCAAAGCTGAGACACCAGACTAAGAGGCATTCAGACTCAGGCAATGGTAACCACCTCTGAATACCTCTTACCATGAAACCCTGTGAATAGACTGGAAGCTGGACAGCAACTTTATTATCTCTCTCTCAAACAAAAACAAAACAGCTACTCATGACTCCTTCCAGATACAAATTATTCAGGTGATTAAAGAAATATTACATTATCCAAGCGCTGGAATGTTTCTGCCTTTTGGACCAATGCATGTAAGAAAATTAGTGGTGTTTAGGTCTACAAACCACTGATCAGACTGCAAAACAGCGACTCCCATCGAGTCCAGTCCTCTGGTATGTTTCTAGTTTCAAAACATAGAGGAGGCGCATTACAGGTACCGATCAGTGTCGAATGCATCCCACTCCTACTACCACATGTTTCCAGGCAGGTATTTATTGTGAGATGGGTGCTCCTCATGCCTGCAACATGTGTGGTTGCAGTGCCCACACAATGTCATTGGCATCAAATTGCGAACCTGTTTTTTCTCTTTTAATCTACTTTTACTTTCTCTGCAGAAAATCCAATAAATTAAAAAAAATCTGTCGCCAATGATCCATTTGCAATCTCTGAAACTGTTTGCAGGATTAAGTCTCCCACTGGAAGGACCCTTAGTTATATTTTACAAGGTTTATATACAGCTTGCTGGAAGAGCCCTTAGTACAGGCCTGCATCACCTGATTCTTCAAGCCCAAGGGACCTCGGGGGGGGGGGATGGAGATTAGACATGGACAATTTACAGCATCCATAATCCAACACATTCAATTTGCCATAGTCTCCCACCAGGGCTCTCTCCTAGGTCAGCTTGCCCTGACTTTGCTCTCTGACCCTATAAGGTCAAGAACTGGGCAGCGCCAGCACCTGGCATCCTTGGGTAGATACCAGAGCCCCAGCAGCCTGAAAGGGCCCACTGCTGATGTCTATTCTGGCCCCTCCTTCATTTTGTTTTTTTTCCAGGCCCAGCATTCCCAAGTAGTGTCGGGTGGCTGGATCTAGCCCTCCTTTTAATGTCCCACAATACCCCCAATCTAGCTTTGCCCTGGGGCATTGTGGGGAATTTAAAGAGTGGCTACGCCCAGCTGCCCAGTACTGTAACTGCAGCCAGGCAAATCCACTAGTTGTGGCTCAGTGGTAGAGCACATGCCTGGTTGCTAAAGGTCCCAGGTTCAATCCCTGGTATCTCTAGGAAACACTCCCATCTTGGGGACCTGGGAGAGCTGCTGCCCGTCAGTGTGGACAATACTGAGCTAGATGGACCAACGGTCTAACTTGAGATAAAGCAGGTTCCTATGTTCCTCTACCTTAAGGGAAGGGCCGTAGCTCAGTGGCAGAGCATTTGGTTTGCCTGCAGGTCCCAGGTTCAGTCCCCAACGGCATCTCCAGGTAGGGCTGGGAAAGACTCCTGTCTGAAAGCCTAGGGAGCTGCTGCCAGTCAGTACTGAATCATGCTAAGCTAGACGGACCAATGGCCTGATTCAGTATAAGGCATCTTCCTAAATTCCACTTTGCCCAAGCCCTTCTAAAACCAGCAGCCAGCCCTAGACGAGGTAGCATTTACCGAATCAAAACCCTAAACTCATCATAGATGCCTTTCCTATAGGACAAGCGGCCTGGGGTGTGTGTTTGCTGCTGAGTCTCCATGCCAGCCACAAATTTTAAGATTTTACTACTGCAAGATGGACATTTTGTTTCCACCCTGGCGAGGATTCAATGAGGGAGCTTAAAAACAAACTACTGCTAATCTCCTCCCCAGCCTGGCATTGAACTAACCCAGCCCAGCTAAGTGGCTTGAGAAGGTGCTAACTTAGTTTGAACCCCAAATTTAGAGGTTACCAGACTTGGGTGAGAGTCAATTTCGGCAGCTGAGCTGCAAGTTTACACACCCCTCCTGATTTTCTGAGCTCAGCTGTTTATATAGCTCGCTCACTGGCTCTCCCTGGACACAGGGAGCCCTTTTTCCATACAGATCTTTACATGTATTAGCTCGCAGCCACACCTCATTCTCATCTGCTATGGTGTCTCTGCACAGGCTTGATAGAGTTCTTCTGTTTGTCATGGAGTTCTCATCTAGGGCCCTTCCAGACACCCTATTGATTGAGCATTCATCCGGATTTGCTTGCACAACAGTTACGCAGAGGTTACATTATATCCGGCCTTTATTGAACATTCTTTCTTATTTGTTTATACAGTAGTTATACGACAATGAGCATTCATCCTGCATTCATCTGGATTAGCTTGTAGGGTGTTTAAACATATTTCTGGGAGTCATTCATCCATCCAACACATTTCAGTGCATTTCCTCATCATTTTCCAAATCCATCCAAACACAGCCAGACGTTGATTGGTTGCATTAGAGCACCAGAGTCCTTTAATTCACTTAAACTCTGCAAACCTAAAGTCCTGGCATGTGAATGGCTCCTACAAGTGCCCCGTATGAAACAATCCTACTTTTTAAACTCCTGGAGTAATCATATCCTAATTCAGCACATACGGTGATTTGCACCCATGTGGACAAGCATAGAAAGCTGTGTTATATCGAGTCAGACCAACGGTGCATCTAGCTCAGTATGGACTCTCCCAGCCCTGACATGGTGAAGTCCCCCCCCCGTCTGACATGGTACAATCCAGACTTAGCTTTACCACCTCCTCTTCTGTTTGTGAGCCCTGAGCCTGTGTGAATTTAAATCCTTCCTTGAATAATGTTTACAGACACCCAACGCTGATTGCCATCGCTGGTGCAACTGTAGACTCAATTAACAGTTTTTGTTTTGCTTCCAAGATAGAGTTGAAGGATGGCTTTGAAAGAGCCATCATTTCCTACAGCATACACTCATTTTTTTGTCCCACTTTGGACTCTGATCAAGCAGGTTGGGTAGGTTTCTGAAGAGCCATTTAAAAAAAGAGCCTGCAGAACCTGTTTACCCTGGACTGAGCAACACACCATAGACAGCAAAGTCTCTCGCCATACTCTGCTTTCATTTGCACCCATCTTCTCCCATCAGAAAGCAACTGTACTATCCTTTCCTCTAATAATCACTGGAAGGCATGTAAAGCAGAGTATAAGCATCAACTAAAGTCCTTGTGCCAAAAAGAGAAAAAAGCTCTTCTACAGTCTGAAGGAGAGTGTGGGATCAAGTGGCAGGCAGATAGCACGATCCAGGGCGGACACGGCCCCCGTAAAGTTAGCTGGTTCTAATCCGTATGTGCCTGCTTTCTAATAACTGGTGCCAACGGAGACAGCTGCAAGAGCCCCCTTGATAGATGAAGGCTCAGCAGTTATTAACCAGACCAACATTGCCCCGGGTGGTTTGGTTACCTCACTTCTCGGGAATGGGCCTCACCTCCCTGCATCAGCCACTTGGGAGCCCGTCAACAGCTAGAGAGGAACTGGTTAACTGGTGACAAGGTGCTAATTATCTACAAGGCCTTTTTATCTTTGGTTTCTCTGACTTAAGCTGGGCCTAATTGGAGCAAGGCAGCGCAAAGCCTACTGATAGATAACACCCTTTGGGTAGTCTGGGAAAAGTGAAAAGAGCAGCCTAAGCCTTAGGACAGGGACTCCCAAACGGACCACCAGTGCTCCACAAGCTTCATTCAGTTGGTCTGTGGATTTGTGGTGTCTGGATTTGTGGTTGAAGGCAGGAGAAAACACGTCCATTGCATAAAATGTTCATATCGATTTTTAATTGTGTTCTGTTGCTACTTTTATTTCTTATATTTTATTGTATTGCAGTTTTGAAGAATAAAAGACAATATATAGGAAACAAAAGAAGCAATTAGAATACAGCACAGTGCACAGCGCATTACAGTTGCTACACCAGGCAGAAAAATCATTATGTGGTCCACCAAGACCATCAGCAATTCTCAAGTGGTCCCCAGTGTTAAAAAAAAATATGGTTGGAGTGTTTCCACAGACCAGCACCAGAAGCATAGCACTTAATGCATCCAATTGGTGCCATTCATGAAATCTCTACCATTCCAGAAGCACCGCTGGTATTATGGTGTCCTGTGCCGCCCTGTCCCCAGTCTTAAAATTACAATTAGTCCCTTGATTACTGAAGTTACGAACAGAAGAAGAGCCCTGCTAGATCAAGCCAGAGGCCCAAGTAGTCCAGCATTCTGTTGTCACAGTGACCAACTAGATGCCTATATGGGAAGCCCATAAGCAGGACCAGAGCGGAACAATAGTCACACACATACTGCCTCAGACAGCGGAGGCAGAACACAGCCATGTTGGCTAGTAGCTATTGCTAGCCTTTTCCTTCATGAATAATCCTCTTTTAAAGCCATCCAAGTTGGTGGCCATCACTGCTTCTTAGGAGAGCAGATGCCATAGCTGAACTATGAGCTGTGTGACAAAACACTTTTAGGTCTGGCCTGAATCTTCCACTGTTCATTGGATGTCCTCAAGTTCTAATGTTATTTTCAATTCCTGCTTTCCACACTGCAACACAGCCGCAGATGGTGCCTCACATCACGTGTAGGAGGTTGAGGACAGGTCTGTGGCTGTGAGTTTCAGGACTCTTCTAAATAATATCGTTTGGGCTTTTTCTGTTTAAAAGTGCCAAAACAATGCTGGGATGAGTATACGTCCCTGCAGCCGTGTCTGCCACGTCAGAGCTGCAGCCTCAGGAGGTGCAAACTAAAATACACAGTCCTAAGAACCATCTTATCATTTTAGGCTCTCAGTGGACCTAAAGATGAGGGAAGAGCAAAGGCAAGGCAGAGAAAGGAATTTATTGCATATGCAAGCCACAGACAGAAGCATTTAACCTAAAGTTTCTCAGTGCTTAATTATCAAGGGTAACCTTTAATTAGGGCAGCCATTGGTTGATGTGTTCCACTTTCCCTACAGTAGAAAGACTAAGCTGCCCAAAAGGGTCAGAACACATAATTAGAACATAATGTATCTTAGCTTAAGATACACATGGTTACAGATGTATAAAGCAGTGGTTTTTTCCATTGAATTCACAATTCTGGATTAAATGTTAGGCACTCATCTTCAGTCTTATACATGAAAAGTTGTATGTAACAGTATGACCCACCCATCCTGAGATGAGGCTACCCCCTTTATTTCTGTGCGAGTCACTATTCCAGTTGTGTCTCTGCTGTAGTCAGGCAATTCTTCTGCATCAGGAGTGACTGGGGCCCCTCCAGACATCCATTTTATTGTGCATTCATGATGATTTATGCTCATGATGCTATCAAGACAGACACAATCCCACTTTCAATGCTCTTTGCATCCACAAAAGTTTCAGGGGGGTCACACGGCTTCATTTCCAATCAGTGCATATCCAACAACTTCCCGTTGAAATCCCATAACTTTTTATACCATAAAAGTTCTGGTTTATTTTTGTCCTGCTTTTATTGCACTATAACATCTCTGGACAGCAATAATGTTGGGGAAAATCACAGGACAAATTAAGTAGAATAAACCCACCACAAATGCACTATCATTTTTTACGGTTCGGTATATCGCTTTGTGGGTTTTTTTGCAAGTAAAGTTAATAATAATAAAAGTCAAAAAGATGTTGCAAAATACACTTGCAATAAAACACCATTCTGAAGCGCTCCAAATGACCACAAACACACCCCAGACAGAAATAGGACAGTTATTACATGTCCCCAGTTAATGGGATTGGAAGGAGGAAAGGCCGCAACAGCAAATCATCCAGAGACACAGCAGGTAGCCTCCTCTATGGGTAGGCCCTGTTAATTATTCACAGTCCAAGCCTATGTATGTCTGCTCAAAAGAAACCCCCATTGAAGTCAGTGGGGCTTACTCTCGGGTAAGTGGGCATAAGATTATAGGCGTATTTAATTTTTGTATCGCAGTGCAGATGTTTTGACCTACCACTCCCACAGCTGTGCTGGTTGGAGCTGATAGGAGTTGTAGTCCAATACGTCTGGAGGGCAAGAGGTTGCTGGAGGCTGTCCTAGACACTACTGACAAAAGAATAAAGGAAAAGCCTAGCGCTTTCTGAAGAGCAGAACCTGGATTCATTTTTGAACAGCATCTTGCATCTCCTCTATACCCCAACGTGCCACTTATTTTGCATGTTACCACAGCGAGCCACACACCCAATTTTAATTAGACGCCCTTCTGGGCATTAAATGGCAACTAGATGTTCATCTTCTCCATGTTCCCAGGCTTTTCGAGCCAATAGGAATTCGCCTGCTTTACGCAGACCACAGGCAACTTCCTACTAACTCAACAAACCTGGCCTGGCTGGATTGCAGCTACGGATCATGCCCCAGTTGGAATGGAAGAAGTCTGATTAAGAATGGGTTTGTAAAGTTAAGTTAATGGACACACTAGAAGTTCCATCACATGGTGAAGGATGCAAATACAAGGGTATAAACTAAAACGTAGAGATGTCAAGCATTATTTCCCAAATTAGCTGTACTATTTGCCCTTGAATGTCTCCTGCATTCATTAACTCCTGTTGTGCCCAGTAATGACATGGGAAACTGCACAGATACTATACAATCCTGTTCACATGGAATTATGAAATGATTGTGACTCATCCCAGAAAAATCTCATGCTTCATCAGCCATTTCTGCAGATTATTCCTGCTTCTAGTTTCACAGCACACATCCTTCACCTCCTAAAAGGCTAATTTGTTGTTGTTGTTATTTTTAATAATTCCACAGGCAAAAAAAAAAATCAGCCCAAGTGATATTGTGAATAACTATAGGCGAGTAGCTTGTTGTGTTTGCAAATGTATCATCATGATGACTGACATATTGAAGGATCTAGGGTTAAGGGTCCCTCCCTCCCAAGAAGCTCCAGATACACTGACTATTAGGGGGGGATAATTTTTTTAAAGGACATTTATTTAAAATATTTGAAAGTCTCAAGTTCAGTCCCCAGCATCTCCAGGTAGGGAAGGGAATGTACCCAGTCTGAATCCTGCTAAGCTGCTGCCAGTCAGAGCAGACAATACTGAGCTTGACTGACCAATAATGTAGTCATATCCATACCATACATTTAAAGCACATGGCTTTCCTCACAGAATCCTTGGAACTGTAATTTACCTCTTTCAGAGGTATTCCCAGCACCTTTAACAAACTACAGTTCCCAGGATTCTTTGGAGGAAGCTGTGTAATTTAAATGTGCTTTAAATGTATGGTGTGGATGTGACCTAAGGCAGCTTCCAATGTATCTTTACCTATCAAAATGTTCTCAAGGCAGCTGACAAAATACAAAAAAATAAAAGTGGGAGACATGAAGTGTTCTAAATAAAAAAATGGTTCTTCAGAATGTTCTCGCTAGCCAGACAAGCTGAAACCTCATAACGGGTAAAAACAACGCAGAATCTTGTGGCAGCTGGAGGACTAAAAAATTTATTAGGAAACAAACTTTCATGGACTCAAGCTCACTCTTGCCAGATGCTTGAGTCAACGAAATCTCATGCCACCATAAATGTGTTTAAAGGGTGGCACAGGGCTCTTTCAGTTGTTTTGCTGCAGGAGAGTTACACGGCTACCCCTCTGGAAATTTTATCATAATATTACTACTTCGTAACAGTTTGCCTCATAAATAGGTAACTGAAAGCTTGGATTGAGGAAATTCCAGTACCAGCCTAGATAATTTATCACTGTATGCCTAATACAAGCTGAATGTAGTAGTATATTCTTCACACACATGTAGACACTCTCACACCAAGTAGTGTCGTACAGGCATATCATAACACCATCAATGGAAATCTGAGGTAATTTCCTGCTTCATCGCTTATCAAGATAAGCCAGGAGGGGGTATGGGCCAACAATGGCAAAGACAAGCCGAAAAGTGTGTGGGAAAAGACAAATAACTGCAAGCTCTTAACATGAATGTGTGAAGGCAGGGATCCTATGGCCTTCCAAAAGTCATTGGACTGCAACTCCCATCAGCCCCGGCCAGCACAGAGAATGGTCAGGGTCGTGGGAGTTGTAGTCTAGCAACACCTGGAGGGTGCTTGTGCTATCATAAGAGATAATTTACCATATTCCAATGGGTGACATCCAGCTAAGGCCCCCATCTGCACCATACATTGAAAGCATTATTACACCTCCAAAGAATCTTGGGAACTGTAGTTTGTTAAAGGTGCTGAGAGTTATCAGGAGCCCCCCGATTCCTTTCACAGAGCTACAATTCCTAGAGTTGCCTGGGAAGAGGGACTGATTATTATACCACTCTGGGAATTGTAGTTCTGTGCAGGGCAATAAGTGTCTCTTAGCAACTCTCAGCACCCTCAACAAACTACATTTCCCAGATTCTCTGGGGGAAGCCATGACTGTTTATAGAATGGTGCAGATGGAGCCTTAAGTCCTACTTAACGTCTACTAATTTCAGTGGCTCTACTTAGAGTAGGATGAACATTGGCAACAACCCATGGATTCCAAAACCCCAGTTTATTGGGCTGTGACCAGCCAAGTCTTGCTGAGAGTAGGCCACTGAAATGGATTTGCCTAGTGAGTCATGTCTATTAACTTAAATGGGTCTACTCTGAGTAGGACTAGCATTGAATACCACCCATTATGCCCAAAATGTGCAAAGCTCCAACCAACTTCACAATCTTTTTTTTTTTTTTTCAAAATATTCTCAAGGTCCCCGAGGCAGAAACCATTCAATCATTAGGCTTGTGGCCTACACAGGAAGAAACCAGAGTTTCATGTTTTGTCATCATTCAGCGGTATTTCCCCTGCTTTGGGCTGTTTATATTTCTCACAGACACACATTCATGCCTCTCTCTTTCTCTCGATTAATCCAAGCGGAGGTTTTGATCTTTTTTGGTTTCTCAGCAGTTCGCACCAGCTCACGAGAGAGAGAGAGAGACAGCAGGATTTTGAAACCTGGTTCCTTGCACCGACATGTCTTGCTTGGCTCCACCTCAGCCGATATAGGCGAGGCGAGTTAAAAATTAAACTTATTCAGACCTTCGCTAGGATGGAATCGAGTGACTTAGAGTTTAATCACCAGGGATGGCTGCCATGTCAACTTTGGACAGGTTATTGTGTCACAAGGAGGCTATGAATGATGCCTATCCTTGATGATTTTTTGGAAAAAAAACACATGGGATGGGAGCAAGAAGTAATATTTGTTATCTAAACGTCTCTTCCTTGTCCTGGAGTCAATGTTGTTTTTGCTCCATGGTATGTGCCACTGTGCTTGGGAAATACAGCAAGACAGGAAGTGGTTGATGCTCGTCAAGGCCCAAACTGCTGTGGGTCCAAATTTCTGTCTTTGCCAAAGGCAATTCACTCTGTTTTTTCTCTGCCTCAGGCACGCACAGGATCACGTGAAGGCCTTCTTCCTTTCATAATCGCACTAACAGTATGTATCTCTCTCTCATATCTTATTACGACTACTGCATATATATCCCAGTTTTCCTCCAAGGTAAAGAACAAACATGGCTCTCCCCCCCCCCCTATTTTTATCCTCACAACAACCCTGTGTGGTAGGTTAGGCTGAGAGCCAGCAACTGGTCCAAGGACACCCAGTCAGCTTCAGGGCCTAGCAGAGATTTGAACCCTGGTCTCCCAGGACCCAGTCTGTAACCACTACTCCACACTGTTTTTGACTGATTGAGCCTGTGGTTTACTACTGTGGCTCTAGCTGATGTGGGTCATGAGAAAGCATTCACAGGAGCTCCAACATTAACTGCAGTACAAAGCAATCCTATCCGTGGGTTGCAGCCGGTGCTACATTCACACCACACGTTTATCCCACTATTATTCCACTTTAAACAATCATGGCTTCCCCCAAAGAATTACGGGAGCTGTAGTTTGTGAAAGGTGCTGAGCATTGTGAGGAGACCCCTGTTCCCTTCGCCGAGCTACAATTCCCAGAGTGCTTTAACAGTCAATCTGTCTTGCCAGGGAACTCTGGGAATTGTAGCTCTGTGAGGAGAATATGAGTCTCCTAACAGCTGTCAGCAACCTTCACAAATTATCATTCCCAGGATTCCTTGGGGAAAGCCATTACTGTTTAAAGTAGTATAATAGTGGAATAAACGTATGGTATGAATGTGGCCCTACCACCCAGAGTAAACCCATTGAAGTTAATGATCATGATTAACTTAGGTCCATTAATTTCAAAGAATCTAATCTGAGGATTTAGTTGGATACAACTCCATGTTTCCCCAGATGTAAGTCCCACTACAGTAGGACCCTGCTTATACGGCGGGATCCGTTCCGGACCCCCGCCGTAAAGTGGAAAACACCGTAGAGCAGAACCCCATTGATTTTAATGGGCCATGTCGCGCAAAAATGACTCGAAAACGGCGCAAAAGTTGCGAAAGGGAAAAAAACCCTTTCAAATTGAAAATGAACGGCGCCGCATCAGTGGAACGCCTTAAAGCGGAACGCCGTAAAGCGGGGCCCTACTGTATGTTCATTCTGCCTGGGGCCAACAGGATCTTTATCCCTTCCTTAAGCAAGCTATCATCACATCCAATTCACCCCCTTCCATCTGCAATCCAGGCAGAGTACATAAACCTCATTTAGAGGGTTGTTGTAGGATTCACGAGTAAGCTACATTCTTTGAACTCTCTAAAGCACTATATAAATGCTAATTATTGCATATAAATGCTACTGTGGCCCAAACATACAAGCACATCTGCACACAGCAAATTGATATATATATATTTTTAGCAGCTCAGCCCATCTTTTAGCTTGGGGTGGTCTTGCAGCTTTAAAGACCCGAAACTTAACATCTACTCTGGCCTATAAAAATTGAAATTAAACACTCCAGGCAAAAGGCTGCTTTATACGTCATATGCCATAGTGTAACTAAAAAGAACTTTGTCATGACGGGAGAGATGAACACTACTGCCGAATGCACATGTGAAAAGTAGCTCACCAAGTTGATTAACATCCACACCATACATTTAAAGCACATGGCTTCCCCCAAAGAAGTCTGGAAACTAGTTTGTTAAGGGTGTTGGGAACTGTAGCTCTGTGTGAGAGAAACTATAGTTCCCAGGATTCTTTGGGGGAAGCCATGACTGTTAAAGTGCTTAGTTTTATGGGGATGTTATTGTTTATTGTATGTATGGATTGTTACTATATACACCACTTAGAAATTATTAAGTGGTATATAAATATTTTAAATAAATAAATAAAGTGCTATAAATGTGCTTTAAATGTATGGTGTGGATGCTGTTCCAGTGGCCCCAAAGAAGGAGCAGCCAAACCATGAAGAGATCCAAAACCTACAAAGATTTAAATCCCAGCCATGTTAAAATGAAGGCATATTTTGAAAGGGGGAGGCGGTAATTCAGATTTAGAAACAGTTTGTAAAAGGTTCACAGGCCTGGCAAATCTCCCAGGGAAGAATATTAGGCAAATGTAGGGTAGCTGCTCAGGACTGGCTCTCTAGGAATATAGGCAGCTGCCTTATACTAGTCAGACCACTGGTCCATCTAGCTCAGTACTGTCTACACTGACTGGCAGCTGCTCCCCAGGGTTTCAGGCAGGGGTTACTCCCAGCCCTATCTGGAGATGCCAAAGATTGAATCTGGGACCTTCTGTATGCAAAGCAGGTGCTCTGCCACTGAGCTAGATCACATTCACACCATATATTTAAAACACATGGCTTTCCCCCAGATAATCCTGGGAACTATAGTTTACCCTTTGTTGAGCTACAGTTCCCAGAATCCTTAACAAACTAGGATTGGCAGGATTATTTGGGGGAAGACATGTGCTTTGAATCGGCCTTGGTTGCCCTGATGGATGACCTTTATCGGGAGAAGGACAGGGGAGTGCAACCTGTTACTCTTACTTGATCTCTCAGCAGCTTTTAATACTATTGACCATGGTATCCTTCTGGGCCAACTTGGTGAGATGGGTATTGGAGACACTGTTTTAGAGTGGTTCTGATCCTATTTCTCAAGGTCGTTCTCAGATAATAGCATTGGGTGATTGTCTTTCGGCCCCCTGGCAGTTGTGCTGTAGGGTGCTGCAGGGTACCATCTTGTCCCCCATGCTGTTTAACATCTATATGAAGCTCCTGGGAGCAGTCACCAGGAGCTTTGGGGCGAAGTGTCAGCAGTAACATCTGAATCGGGAGAGGCCGTGCAAGCCCTGGACCAGTGCCTGGACTCAGTGATGGGCTGGATGAGGGCCAATAAACTGAGTCTGAATCCTAGCAAGACGGAGGCGCTGTGGGTTGGTGGTTCCCGAGTTTGGATAATTGGTCAGTTGCCTGCTTTGGATGGGGTCATATTCCCTCTGAAAGAGCAGGTCCATAGTCTGGGGGTGCTCCTGGATCCATCTTTGTTGCTAGAGGCTGACGTGACCTTAGTGGCTAGGAGTGCCTTTTACCACCTTCGGCTGGTAAGACAGCTGCGGCCTTTTCTGGACCGGGATGGCCTGACCACTGTTGTCTACGCACTGGTAACCTCCAGGCTGGATTCCTGTAATGTGCTCTATGTGGGGCTACCCTTGAGGTTGGTCCGGAAGCTGCAGCTGGCGCAAAATGCGGTGGTGAGACTGCTCACTGGAACAGGGTATCGTCAACATGTCACTCCGCTGCTGAAAGAATTGCACTGGCTGCTCATTTGCTACCGGGCCAAGTTCAAGGTTCTAGTTTTGGCGTACAAAGCCCTATACAGCTTGGGACCAGGATACCTGAAAGACCGTTTTACCCCTTATATACTCAGTCGATCACTGCGCTCTGCAGGTGAGGGCCTCCTGCAGATACCATCTTATCAGGAGGTCCGGTCCACACAACATAGAAAACGGTCCTTTAGTGTGGAACTTGTGGAATTCCCTCCCCTTAAATATTAGACAGGCGCCATCTCTGTTATCTTTTCGGCGCCTATTGAAGACCTTCCTTTTTCAACAAGCCTTTTAAGTTGAGACGTTATCCCAATCTGCGTCTGTGTTGGAATTGCTTTTTGATATGCTTTTAAATTTTTTTAAAAAATATGTCTTGAAAGCTTTTAAAAATGTTTTCAAATATGTTTTGTTTTAATGTATTTGAAAGTCTGTTTTTATGATGTTTTAAAGTGTTTTTAGTGCTTTTGTTTGCTGCCCTGGGCTCCTACTTGGAGGAAGGGTGGGATATAAAGCAAATAATAAATAAATAAATAAAATATGGTTGGATGTCACCCTAGACAGAAGGATGCTCTTGGAAGACATTATAGCCCCGTCAGACATGACATTATAGTGCTATTCAGGCATTATTGCCCAAACCCTTGTAGGGGGGAACAGGGTTATGTACTCTGCACAATGTCCCCATCCCAATCTTCTCATGTTGAGTGGGAAGAAGGGATTCTTTGCACATTCACCTGAATGTGTGAAGAATCCTTCCTGCGGTCAGGAACCCCGGTAATTCAAGATTTCTGCTCTGTTGGAGGATTCTAAGTTGCAAAGGGTGCCGAGTGTTGTTCGGAGACCCCTATTCCCCTCACAGAACTACAATTTCCAGAGTGGTTCAACAGTTAATCTCTCTTCCCAAGGAACTCTGGGAACTGGAGCTCTGTGAGAGTAATAGGGGTCTCCTAACAACTCTCAGCCTTCCTTTGAGGGAAGCCATAACTGTATGACCCTGCTTTAAATGCAGATGTGCCTATATTTCTTAAATGTTTGTAACTTGCTGTTATGTTCCATTTACCTTAAATTATTTATTATTGTTACCTCAACATCAGTACATTAATTTAATATAAATATGCATTAATCCTCCTAGGGCCTAGAAGGATTGACAGTCCTGTCTAGGAGTTATTCTTAAATGGAGCCATCTGTGAGTGCTACAGAATTGCCAACTTTCTCCCAAGCACTGCAAAGGCTTGGGTGCAACCTCTGTACCTCATGAAGGATGAATCAGCCTTCTAGTTTCCTGCCTTCTCAGTGAACAAGAAGAGCAGCACAATCCCTTCCTCCTTACCTCTTTGTACTCATAACTCCAGATATACAGGTTGGTGACAGGGCCCTGTCACCACCTCCACCCAGGAAAACCAGCATGAGAACAAGCCACACATTCAAGAGTTGGTCCCTGTTCTGTGTTCTTGTTCAGAGAGTGACAGAGGGCTGGCTAATTTGTGTTGATTTTAATTACAGGTAATTAATAGGTCTTGCATGTCATAATGGCCAGTGCGACACGCCCACTGGCTGACCAGCAGTCTGTGCTGCATTTTCACTTTGAGACAATTCTAAAGGCTGTCATCACATCCACACCATACATTTAAAGCACATGGATTCCTCCAAAGAACTGTTGTATTTATTTATTTATTATTTGATTTATATCCCGCCCTTCCTCCCAGCAGAAGCCCAGGGTGGCAAACAAAAGCACTAAAAACATTAAAACATCATGAAAACAAACTTTAAAACACATTCGAACAAAAACATCTTTAAAAACGTTTTTTAAAAAATCTTTCAAAACATCTTCTAAGATTAAAAACATTTTTAAAAAGGTTTAAGAATATATTAAAAAGCAATTCCAACCAACACAGACGCAGAATGGGATAGTTCTCAGCTGAAAAGGCTTGTTGAAAGAGGAAGGGTAGGTGCCGCCACACTAAACGTGCGTTTCCTATGTTGTGCAGTACGGACCTCATAATAAGATGGTATCTGCAGGAGACCCTCACCTGCAGAGCGCAGGGATTTGAACTCACAGACTCTGGCCTCCAAGCCAGGCTCTCCTCCCCACTGTGCTATACCAGCTGTTAACAAGACTTAGACAGCCTTAACTAATAGAGGGGTATCAGTCCTTCAATTTCCCAGAATTCCTTGGTGCATGGCATGCTAATCAATTTTAAACCAGATTGGGTTATAGTGGGAAGGTGTGGTTTTTCTGGAAGGTTGAGGATTCCTGCTTTTAATTCTCAGCCACAAACAATGCAAATGGCCTTGCTCAAGTCCCTATCTCAGCCTCAGTTTCTCATCTGTCAAACAAATGCAATAGTCACCTATCTCACCAGGGGATGACCAAGATAGAGAAGTCACTGGATATCAGAAGTGTCATGCATGTGATTAGAAATAAGATAGTGTAGATCTCATAATACTTGCCTTGCCAGGAATATACTGGAGTATCTTGTCTGAGGTAACATCCCTCTCCTGTCCTGGTTCAAAACCAAACAGGCTGGCTAGCTTTTTTTTGCTCTCTTGTCTGAAAAGCAATTAAAAAAAAGGGCCACAATCAGGTAAGATCAAAGCAAGCAAACACAGCAAATCAGGAATGCATCAGGGGTGGAATTAGCAACTTTTATCACCAGGCTCTAAAGTGTCCAAGCCTCATGAACAGCTGGCCATCAAGAACACTTAAGAGACTTAGTAGGCTTTCCCCCCTTTGTTTTATTTGTCCTTCCAGAAAGGAATGCTTAGTTCTTCCCCAGCCTGGATGATCTAAGGTTTCTGCCTTCCTAGGGACAGAGTTAAGGTGATCAGAAAAGAGGGAGGGTGCCCATCTGCGAATCTAATTTGTTCTTCTCTCTTTTTCCCCCCAGTTCTCCAAAAGGAAGACCAGGCATGCATACACTCTCTCTCAAAAAATGTGAGTTTAAATATGCCTCAACTTTAACATAGATAGCAGTGTCTACACTGACTGGCAGCAGCTCTCAGTTTCAGACAAGAGCCTTTCCCAGCCCTACCTGATGATGGCAGGGATTGAACCTAGGAGCATTTGCATGCAGAGTATGTGCTCTGCCTCTGAGCTATGCCTTGGAGCATCTTTCTCAAACTCACAGTTGGAGCCACTGTTGCTGGGCATGAGTGGAACGCCTCTTTCACCACATTCAAACTAAACAATGCCATCTGTGTTTTAAGGGCAGAAGTTCCATACCTGGGTTCAAGACAGATTCAAACTCTCCAGGACCTAATTTCTTAGAAAGAACTGCAGCTCAGTTTTTTACTTATGCTTTTCTGTAGTTTTAAAATTTATTGCTTTACACTGTTTGGTTTAATTTACTTGTGTTTTCTTTGCAAACCATGTTGCAAGAATGTTTTTTCTCAAAAGGCAGCCTATAAAACAGTGTCAAAAAAATATAAAAGCACAGTGACCCAAGAATCTATTGTTGTTAACATACTCTACATAGGGCTGCCCTTGAAAAGCATTTGGAAACTGTTGATGGTGTAAAATGCAGTTGCCCATCTTCTTGATAAGAGTGAGTTGTCAGGCGCATACAGCTACTGTCAGGGTTTCCCTAAGTGTGATCCATGAAACACTAGTGGTCCACAAGGTTCATTCAGGTGGTCTGTGGCATGCCCATGTTAAATATTCATACTGATTTTAATTCTATCTTCTTCTGAGGCCCTTCTCCAGGTCCCCCCTTTGAGGGAAGCTTGGACAAGGGAGATGGCCTTTTCAGTGGTGGCTCCTCATTTGTAGAATATGCTCCCCAGTGAGGTCTGCCTGGCGCCATCATTGACAACTTTTCAGTGCCAGGTAAAGAAGTACCTTTCCTCCCAGGCATTTGATAGATTGAGATGATGTTTTGTTTTTAATATGCTACCAAACCTTCCTGTGGCTGTGGGGGGGTATTGTTATTGTTCTGTGGTTGTTTATTAATATGTTTTTATAGTGTTTTATTTGCTTTGTTTTAACATTGTGTGAGTCGCTTGGGGACCTTCGGTTATGAAGCAACTAATAAATCTAATAAATAATAATAATAATATTTTAGTGCTTCTTTTGAGGAAAGTCAGCCAAGATTGTCCCTTTTTATTTTTACAGAGGAAGGCAAAGTGCAAGTTATTCAGGGGGGCTTTTAAAACTCCCTTACTAGATATAGGAAGGGATGTTGCCTAGTGGTAGAGTGTCTGCATGCAAAGGTCTCAAGTTCAATCCCAGACATCTCCAGGTAGGGCTAGGGGAGACTCACCGCCTGAAATGCCAGTCTGACTCAGTATAGGCAGCTCCCTATGTTTGTAGAAGCCAGTTACTGGCTGAAAAATGGATTTGTTGGTGGAAGATTTTACTCTGTGCTGCTGATTAGGGTTGGAGGTTTCTCCCTATTGTCGTTGTGTTTTCATTATGAGGGGCTATTGCTCAGTGATAAGAGCACATGCTTTATTTGCCCGAAATCCCAGGTTCAGTCCTGGGTATGTCGATTTATAGGGTTTTTAGGTACTGCTGCTGAGAAAATACCTCTTCCTTAGATCTTGAGGAGCCAGTGTTAGGCAAATGATATAAGGCCGGGCTTCATATATGCAACATGCTGAAGGTCCCATATTTAATCTCCAGAAAATGTACTTAAAATGTATGGTGTGTGTATGCAGCCATCTAATAAACAAATGTTATCCAAGATAGCTAAATCCATAAAAAGGATTGCTCTCCCATACTCCAAACCAACATGCAAATTGCTGCAGGCCTAAATAATTGTCAAAATGAACTTACTTGTTTGGTTTGCTTTATTCTATTTTGAAATGAGTTGGCATTAGCTTACTGTAATTGTGTGCTGATAATGGTTTTTTTGCTGTTGTGAGCTGCTTTGGGCATGCTTATGTAGAAAAGCGGCACACAAATTGAAATAAAAACAATTTTATTGCCTGAAGAGGAGCCCGTGCCTGCATACATTTAAAGCACATGACTCCCCCCCCCAAAATCCTAGGAACTGTAGTTTACCCCTCGTAGAGCTACAATTCCCAGCATCTTTAAAAAACTACAGTCCCCAAAATTCTTTAGGGGAAGCCACATGCTTGAAGTGTATGCTGGGTTGATACACAGGCCAAATGGTGCCCCCTTTACAAGGACCAACATTTGCTTTATTATTATTAAAATGATTATTATTTATTAAATTTGTACCCCACTCAACCAAGTGACATAACACTAAAAACATCTACAAAACACCTTCAAAACAAAACATATTTCAAGAAGTCGTGCCGCACTATCTAAATAACAATTCCTGCCATCACCAGTCTTTCCCCACCCGCATCTTTCATGGCGATGCCTGAGGCCGGTCCCCTTCAGTGACTCAGAAGAGGCATTGTTGGTGCCCAGGTGTCAGCTGATGTCACACTTAGAGAATTCTCCTCCCCCACCATCACTCTCAGCCAAAGCAGTTTCAGCTCTTGAAAGCAAACTGCAACATTTTGTCCCTAGAAGATTAGGGGGGTTTTTTGGTGTGTGTTTTTTAACCACATACATCCTTCCTTCTTGGTCATGGGTTGCATCATAGTAGTGGCAAATTCTACAATAAGTCTCTCTTAGGGCTGTTGCGTTCCATATTTGCAGAGAGGAGAATGCATTTTCTCAAAATAAAACACACAGAATACAAAAGCTCTGGTCCCACGGTGCATACCATGACTACTTGCCGTGCAGTATGTTTAAATCAGGGGTGGGGAACCTGTGGCCCTCCAGAAGTTGTTGGATTAAAACTCCTTTCATCCCTAACCACTGGCTATGCTGTTTGGGGTTGATGGGAGTTGGAGGCCAACAGTCTCCTCACCCGGGTTTAAATTGTCCTGGTCTACTCACAATCAGGGTGGTTAAGGAAAGATTAAAAAAAGACAGTGCCTACCATCCTTCCAGCGCATAATTCTAGCTGAGAAAAAGATTCTGCAGTTGGAGGCACATAGTGTTTTTCAATAACGTTTGAAGTATTTAAGGGAAGGTATCACTTCTTATGGTGTACCACAGAGATAGTGAACCTGTGGTCCTCAAGATGTTGCTGGAGTACAGCTCCCATCACCCCTGATCGTTGGCTATGCTAGCAGGAGCTGATGAGAGTCGGGTTCCAACAACACATTGGGAGTGGGGGCACAGGTTCCCCATCACTGGTATACATACACACGTACACACACTTATGTAGTCCTACTCTTGCCTTTAGTCAAAAGGTTCTGGCAGGTTTTTGAATCCATATAGAATCCTGCCAAACCTATTCGGCCAGAGACAAAAGTGGGATGAATGCACATGTTACACAGACGGGCTTGTCACATCCATGTCATACATTGAGAGCACATTTCTTCCCTCTAAGAATCCTGGGAATTGTAGTTTTGTAGGTTGCAGGGGTGAATGACAGCTCCCAGGATTCTAGGGGAAAGCCAGGCACGTTACATTAATAGCCTGATCCTCAATTTGTTTGGTAGCCATCACAACATCTTGTGGGAGCGAATTCCAACACTGTATGTAATGTGGCATGGGAGTCAGTTGTTCCCCAAAAAATTTATTTAGAGAAAGTCTATTGGACTGGTGCAAACCCCATGCGTGAGCCTTTGTATGTAGAAATAGCATTTAGCCACCATGGCCGATAGCCATCAACTGACTACCCCTCCTCCATTCATTTTTCTATTAAAGCTTTCCAAGCTAGTGCCTCTTGTGGTGGTGAATTCCATTGGTTAATAATGCACTGTGCGAAGCATAAGGTTTAGTACAGGAATACACATCTCTTCACACCAGGCCATGCTTTTAAATGTCGTGCCATTTCCTATACTGGTGCATTCTGTAAGACCATTCTGTCACGTTGGAAGGGGCTGTAAAGAACCTTCAGACCACCCATTTGCTGTATATCAGGGGTTCCCAAACTGTAGCCTGTGACCACTGGTGGTCCACAAGCTTCATTCAGGTGGTCCATGGCGTGTCTGTGGACTTGTGGTTGAAGACCACAGATGGCACAACCATTGTATTAAACATTCATGTTGATTTTTAATTGCATTTTATTGCTTCTTTCATTTCTTAATATTGGATTTTATTGTATTACAATTTGAATTCTATGGACTACAATAGATAACAAAGAAACAAATTCTTATTTTGTACTTCATTGTATTTACTGAATTCCACAGAATTCAAATCGTAATTCGATAAAGTGCAATGCATAAGAAATAAAAAAGTAATAGAGACACAATTAAAAAAAATAGCATGTTCCAATTGTTACAAAAGGCAGAAAAATCATTTAAGTGGTCCCATCAGTAATTTTCAAGTAGTCCAGGGGGGAAAAGTTTGCGAACTACTGCTCTATATTACTACTTTTGCTTGAGTGCCAGAGGCTGCCAACCACCCCTCACAAAATAAATAAATAAAAAAACACAGGAAGCTGCATCATCTTGATTCAGACCGTTGGTCTATCCAGCTCAATATTGTCTACACTGACTGGGAGCGACTCTGCAGGGTTTCAGGCAGGGAGTCTCTCCCAGTCCTACCTGGAGAGGCCAGGGATTGAACCTAGGCCCTTGTGCATGCAAAACAGATGCCCTAACCACTGCGCCTTCCCCTTGAATATTCAGTCTGGTAGCATTGCTCAGCTGACTTGTGCTGAATTACTTGCAACCCTAGACAAAACAGAAAGACCCACCACCTGTTCCTACTCTTGAATCTTTGCAAAGCCCCCAGCAGCACCCCCCAAACTCTGCATATTGTCTCTTGATAAAACAAAGAAGCAAAAAAGAAATTAAAAATAAACCCTTCAGTGATCGGAAAGGGGATCTATTGATCCCAACGACAGGCATTAATCCCAAAGAATCTGGGTACAGATACCAAACCACCTTAGCATATGTTTCCCTTTGTTGTGTTTTGCAATCTGTGTTGGTTTTCTTTGATGTGTCAGAACTTGTGGTTGACAATGTCACACCCCAGTTGTCAGTGATGTAGATGAAGTGTTAAAATAGGCCAGGGCTCTTACTTCCTGCAGTATCCCATCATGCAGTTCTTTGGAATTCTGTGGCCATCTTTTGTTGCTGTTGTTTTCATTCTCTTGTAGAAAAGGGATAGTATAGAGCAGGGTTTCCCAATTTTTTCTCTCTCTGTGGACTGCTTGAAAATTGCTGAGGGTCTTGGCAGAATACCTAAATCATTTTTCTGCCTGTTGTAGCAATCCTGATGTGATGTGCTAGATGCTGTATGATTTTTAATTGTATTTTGATAGCTTCTATTCATTCTTATATTGAAAGAATTCACATTGTAAAACAGTAAAATACAAGAGAAGAAATGAAAAGCAATAAAGTGTAATTAAAATTCAATACAAATATTTAATCAGACACAGATGGGCCCACCTGAATGAAGCTCATGGACCACTGATGGTCCACAGACCATTGTTTGGGAACCCCTGGTATGGAGTGTGCTGCTGCTCCCTAGGCCGATGAGTCCACCATTTTATAGTCTCTCACTTCAGTGCCACCAAAACATAACAGCCCAAAGTGCCGTTGTGTGTGGATTGGGGATGGGGGACACTATCTGTCCACAGTACATTTTCAACACACAACATGCTTTCGCGCCATCCACAAAGCCCTTGAAAGCTCCCACTTTTTGTGCAGTCAGTAACACACACAAAACTGGATTTTGTGCACGTGCATGTCAATATAACTACACAACCACTAGTGTTTGAGGCATGTCGTACATCAACGTGTCCTTCAAGGGACTATGTATTTTGCACTCACTTTCAAGGTGCCTGCCTGTAAGGCTGTGTACACACACAGTACATTTAAAGCACATGGCTTCCCCCAAAGCATACTGTAGTTTACCCCTCACAGAGCTACAGTTCCCAGCAATTGTAATAAACTACTGTTCCCATGATTCTTTGGGGGAAGCCATCTGCTTTAGATGTATGGTGTATGTTGCCTTATGGGCATCATACATTTAAATCGCATCCAATGCACATTTAAAGCGTGTAACTCACCCCAGGGAATCCTGGGAACTGTGGATTCCATCTCACAGAGCTACAACTTCGCAGCACCCTTAACAATCTACAATTCTCTTGATTCTTTGAGGGAAGTCACATGTGTTGGGTGTGATTTAAATGTATGGTGTGGATTAGCCCTTACATGCACACACATATATAGAGCCAGAGAAAGCCCAAGAGCCTGGTTGCTTGGGCACTGAGAAATCTAAAGCATGTACCTAGTCACCAGATTTTGTTTCAGCCATGCTGGCACTTAGCAACGTGGCCTAGTATTCCATTCTTTCACATCTACAAACAGTCCCTTAGTTTGGCTATTTAGGATCCATCTAGGGCCACATTATGTCATGTGGCAGGGAGGGGAAATCACGAGGCTCAACTGCATCCCTTTAATGTTGTCATTTAAGTTGCAAACGTGAGCCTGTTTTGCAAAAGCAAAGACAATCTTTAAGAAAAAGCAGTGTTAAAGTAATGTCATGAAGCCCCTTTACCTATCATGAAGTTTTACAAATCAACAAACGCTTAACTATTCAGATCAGCATAAAGGCAGCGTGGGAACAGAGAGAAGTTCCAGAGCCCAGAAATTCTAGTTTACATGAAACACACCCTTCAAACATAATGACATTCCTACACAAGAGTGGATTATAAAGCACCAGACCTGGGCTGCATGCACACCATACATTTAAAGCACATCATTTCCCCAAAGAATCCTGGAAACTGGTTTACCCCGTGCAGAGCTACAATTCCCAGCACCCTTAACAAACTACAGTTTCTGGGATTATTTTGGGGGGGCGGGGATAATGTGCTTTAAGTATTTGGTGCGTACACAGCCTTGCATGTAGGTCTTGTATGCAATGATCACACAAAGTGCATGCTATAAATTTTAGGGAGACTACTTCTAGAGGGGTAGCCATGTCCAGCTCTTACGGCAAACCCCAAGAGAGAGCCTTGGGCACCTTAAAGGCAGCTTTATTGTGGCATACGGGTTGAGAATTTGTGTCCACCCCACTGGGTGAAGTGGGCACTATTCCACAATAGCGTACATCACAATACATCTGTGAGCTGTTCAGGGTGCCACAAGACTCTAATTTCACTGTGTACGCTGTACACACACACATATAGGGAGAGCAACTTGAAATAACTTACAATTCCACTGAAGTTCTGAAATTGTGTGCAATTTTTCAGTGGCAATATTTAAAAAAGGAAAACTACAACACCTCAGCACTGTTCAAATCTTTAGAATTACTTCTCTCAATCTCTGCCCCCTCCCCAGTTATGCTGATCTTGGGCCTCACTGTCTTTCAAACATTTGAAATATGCCCCTGAAATAGCAATATACAGTTAGAGTTATAAATGCAAAGGAAGTCTTGAGGGGAAAGTGCTGTCTTTTAACCCTGCCTATAAGAAAAGGGAAAGAGATTTACCCATGAAACTTTGAATTAAAAGTTCGTTTTTTAACGCTTATCTTTGTAAAGATTGTATCTTAAGTTGTTGTTAAATAGCTATGTTTTAACTAGACAATTTAGACTCCAGTCCTAAACCCCACTTCCTGTGGGAGTAAGTCCCATTGAGCACAGTTAATATGGGAGAACTGCAAGGCACATTAACCATTTACTATTTTTTCTGCGATCTCCCTTAATTCTAAGGCAGGGTATAATTTTTAAATAATCAAATTAAACTCAAGCAGTCAGAGCCATCTCTCCAAGGGAAACAATAAACAAATAAGATTAAAACAAAATAGCTGTGTTGTCTCCACGGCACATTGAGAACCCACCCCAAATCCTTTCTGCGCGATACGGGAAGTGTGGCAGTCTTGCAACACTTGTCTGGATAAATCTCAAGAAAAGGGACATGCTGCAGACAGTGCCTGACTTTGCCTGGGGAAAGCGAGACAGTTGAGGCAGTTCCTTCAGAGGGCATTGCTCAAGACAAGGCATGCTCAGCAAGGGAATTCTTTTTCCGAATGAGGCTTTCTTTTTAAGAAAAGAAAATGCACGGAGCAGGCAGCACACAAGGCTTAAATTAGCAAAGATTCTGGCATACTCACTCTTTCCTAAGCGAGGGCTTCCTCGAGAAGGAGTATCTGAACCTGCCAGGTGCCTGGGGAACACAAGCCATGTTCCCCATGTTGAGAGCGCCTTGTATAATCCAGGAACAGTTGTGGGGGGGGGAAAGAGACACCGAAAAAGCCAGGCTTGGAGCACCAGAGGCAGAGCGTGTGAAGACCAGGAGGTGTGTGCTGTTATGAGTGCCTGTGTGTCATGCAGACATTCCCCACTTCCGTCTACAGGGGTGACTCTTCATGGGTGTGAGCTGGAACTAAAAAGCCTCTTGGCCAAGGGCTGTTTTGTTGCTGGGCTCACTTCCCCTCCTAGTGGTTCTGATCGCACACAAAAGTAGAAAGTCTGGAAAGGAACTCTTTCTTGTTGTTGCTGGCGGTGGGGCTGCATCTTTGCAGGTGGACTGAATAGGTCACTTAAAAGATCTCTTAAGAGGCAGTTAAGAAGAAACTCTTGTCATGCACCTCTCCTTCCCGAAACAATATTTTCAGAAAGAGAGAGACTGGCAGGCAGACATGCATTTTCACCTGTTGGCAGCCAGGACTGCTAAAATCTTCAGGCAAAAAAAATGCCTAAGGCAGGTGTGAGCAGAAGTGTAGTCCTTCAGGGTTACTTTTTTAAGAGCAGGGTCCCAGCCAGGTCTCTATGTATGAACCAGTCAGCACGAAAAGGGAGCATGTCAACCACTGGCAAAAGTCTTTCTCCTTTGATTATTGGAGCTAAGAGTGAAAAGAGCTGAGTCAGCTGCTGAGAAGACTCTTCTCAGTAGCTAACCACACAGCCTTTCCTTTCATGCTGATTGGCTTCTAGAGGCATCCGTTGTGATAGAGTGTGGGCAGGGAGGGCAAGGGAAAATGGAAAGGGGGCACAACTATAATGAAGGGACCCTGCACTTCTGAATTTGCCCTTACACTACTGGGTGTAGGGAATCTTTGACTGTCAAGATGTTGCTGAACTACAACTCCCATCAGCTCTAGCAAGCATAGCCGATGGCAAGGGATGATGGAAATTGTAGTTCAGCAACATCTGGAGGGCTAAAGATTCCCCATGCCTAATGTAGACAAAGTGGATTAGAGATCAGCGTTGTTGTTTTCTCCCTGTCCCAGGGTGAGGAACCTGTGTGGCTCTCCAGAAGTTGCTGAACTACAACTCCCATCATCCTGGTCCATTGGCCATGGTTGCTGGAGCTGATGGGGTTGTAGCTCAGAGGATGAAAGGTTTGCCACCCCTGCCCTATCACATAATACAGGAACTTGGGCTTTACAGTAGATTCAAGACAGACAGAAGAAAATCCTGCCTGACTACAACACACAATTAATTTATGGAGTTTACTGCAGTGAGCAATGGCCTGTTACCTTTGATGACTCTAAAAGGAGAATGAGACAAAGTGGGGATTTGTCTATTTTATTTATTTACTTAGTTGCTTGCTTGTATTTTACACCCCACATTTTATAAATAAAATTTCTGACAAGGTGGCTTACAAATATGGCTGTAAAAACAATAAAACCATAACAGCAAGAACAGGACAGCCTACACCAAAATAAGCAAGTCAGCATGTAAAGAAAATAATAGCAAAAAGACTCCTGGAATAAAAATACTTTCAAGGCATACTTAGAAGCACAAAGAGAGAGGGGTATCAATGGCTGTTATTCACAATGGTAGTGATATGGAACCTCAGTTGTTGTTGTTTCAATAATAAACATCAAGACAGAGAGAACCTCAGGTTTCAGAACGAACGTGGCGCTCAATACCAGCTACTGGAGACTGAGTGACAATGGAAGAGGCTGCCTTATGCCAAGTCAGACCATTGGTCTATCTAGCTCAGTACTGTCTACACTGACTGGCAGTAGCTCTCCATGGTTTGAGGCAGGAGTCTCTCCCAACCCTACCTGGAGATGCTGGGGATTGAACCTGGGACCTTCTGCATGCAAAGCAGGCACTAAAATAGACCTTACTTGAGGCATCCACAAATCTATTTAGGAATGTAGGAAGCTGCCTTATGCCTAAAACTGTTTGTTCATCTAGCTCAGTGTTATCTACATCGGCTGGCAGCAGCTCTCTAGGGTTTCTGGCAGAGGTTCTCTCCTAGCCCTACCTGGAGATGCTAGGGATTGAATTTGGGCCCTTCTCCATCCAAAGCAGGTGTTCTCCTTTTGAGCTATGGCCCTTCCCCAAGTTGTCTTCATGCACTGCTTGTGGGCTTTCCAGGGGCATCTGACTGGCTGCTGTGGGTACCAGATGCTGGACTAGATAGGGCCTTGGTCTAGTTCAGCAAGGTTCCTCTTGTGGTCCTAAGGATTAGGTACAGTAAGAGTAAATGACGGCAGAAAAGCACCTGCCCCAAATAGAGCCCAGTCTCTGTGTTTTTGAATAAATTCCTGATCTGGGCTTGCCTCGTGGCTGAGAGGTGATATCCCAGGGCAGTGGCTCACACAGAGATGCAGCAGGCAGCCTCTTCTGAGGCTAGGTCATTCTGCTACATCTCTGTACCAGAGTAATTGAGGGCTCTAATCACATCTGAAGCAGGGATGCAGTAGAATTATCTGTTTCCCACTGGAGGCTTATACGAATCAGGCAAAGACCAGAGCAACCCATCACACAGAGGCACAACAGACAACTTCCTTCATAGGTGGAGCTAGGAGCCATTTTAGACTTATATTCTATGAATTTGTCTAAATCCTTTTTAAAGGCATCCAAAGAGAGTACAATTAATAAGAGGAGCCCTGCTGCTGGATTGGTCCAAAGGCCCGTCTAGTCCTGCATCCTTTTCTCATAGTGGCCAGCCAGATGCCTCTGGGAAACCTGCAAACAGGACCCAACAGCACTCTCCCCACTTGTGATTCCCAGCAACTGGTACTCTTGACAGTGGAGAGAGAACGTAGCCTTCAGGGTAGTCATCACTGATGCTACCCTCCACAAATTTTCATCAGTTTCCCGTCAAATATTAGATACTGTGATGCAATGAAAGTCCCCAAAGACACAGGGAAGAATCAAAGCATAGCCAGCCTATCCCTCTCTTTGCTGACTCACTTCAGTATTTCATCCGGCGTGCCTCACTTGTGCGATGGCCAGTAGGAACTCGGTTTCAAAGGAAATTCCTGCAAAGCAGATGCTCTACCACTGAGCTACGGCCCTTCCCCAGCTGTTGAAAAACAACAGCTACAAAACGCCCCAGACCTAATTTGGTCTTTAGACTGGGGAGACCTAGATTCACATTCCCACTCAGACACAAACTGTACTGGGTGAATTTGGGCTAGTTACCCTCTTTGTCAACCTAGCCTACCTTACAGGGTAAGGATAACATATGGGTCAAGAGGCATTTCTAGTGTTATGGGATGGGGGAGAAAGTCAGTTCAGTTTGCATTTAAAGCCAAATCTGTTGAATTCACACTTTCTGAAACAATATGAGAAACACTGTCATATTTTGAAATTTGCACTTATAAGAATTTTGTGATGCGGTTCTCCAGCCAAACAATGTTTGCAAAAATACATACCTTAGGGGAAAGCATGCATAAAAATGAATATGTAATGCATATGTTAGTGAAATAACACACATACATGCATTATATTAGGAGAAATTGCTTGCAAAAATGTGTATGAAAGTCAAAACTGCATATAAAATGTGTTTATTCGGAGAAATTTGCACTAAAATGCTGAAGAGTTTTCCCTGAAAGTTAAAAAAAAAAAGTGCTTGCTGCAGAAATGTAGAGGACTGAATCTGAGACCTAAAAAGTGGAAAGTAAGAGAAGTGAAATGACAGATCCTGCCATCCCTAAGTGGTGGGAACCTGTGGCCCTCTAGAGCAGCCTTTCCCAACCGGTGTGCCTCCAGATGTTGTTGGACCACAACTCCCATCAGCCTCAGCCATTGGAAATGGTGGCTGCTGGGAGTTGTGGTCCAACAACATCTGGAGGCACACCGGTTGGGAAAGGCTGCTGTAGATGCTGCGGAGCTACAACTCCCACCATCCCTGACCATTGGCCAGCTGGCTGGGGCTGATGGGAGTTGGAGTCCAGCAATATGTGGAGGGGCCACAGGTTCCTTTTCCCTGCCTTCATAAGGAGCTGCACCTTGGAGGAAATGTAGAACTGAAGAGCGGCAATAAAGCACCTGTGGTGAGGGGTTGCAGAGGGAAGCGATTTGAGCACTCCTGAGGCCACGTCTCCCCTGCAATTCCTCCTCCCTCCTTTCCGCCCCAGTTTGGCTTCAGTGTCAAAAACAGGATCCTGCACCTGTTGGCAAATGTCTGGCCTTAGCCTGCTTTTTTTTTTTGGATGTTTCTACCCAAACAAAACTCAGCTTCAACTCCTTAAAAACACACACGCACACACCCCTCTGCTATGTCATAGGGTCCCGGTCCTGGTAACAAGTTTACCGCTCCTCCACCCCCCCCAATTTAATTTTATTTTTAAACGGGGTTGGTTAGCAGACAGGCTCCGTGCTTGGAAAAACTTTATGCAACTGGTGGTTATTTATAGAAATCTTGAGACTGCAGGAAGGGGCTGGAGAGAGATACTGAGCAGGTGGGAGGTCGGGTGGAAAAAGAACGCTCCACTGGCCAGTCTCACATACTGAGTACGTATTCTGGCATTAGTTACATAAAAACCAGCCCTGAAGCTTCCAGCGGGAATTGGGATGCAAGCTTTCAAGTCACACAGAACCGTTTCTCAGGTTAGAAGCGTGGCGAAAGATAGTCAGAAAAATAAAACAGGTGTCTCTGGGCAAGGAGGACGTGCTGTTTCTAATCACGCTAGCAAACATTTGAAAACTATTTTGAGCTCCCTCTCTGAACCCCATTTTCCTTCTTCTGAAAAGGAAAGACCAGAGCTCAGTGGTAGAACATGTGCTTTGCCCGCAGAAGGTCCCAGGATCAATCCCCGGCGTCTCCAGGTTGGGCCGGCAAAGGCCCCTGACAGAGACCATGCAGAGCCGCTGCCAGTCAGTGTAGGCCAGGGATGGGGAAGCTGTGGCCCCCCCAGATGTTGCTGGACTGCACCTCCCATCTTTCCTAACCATTGGCCATGCTCCCTGGGGCTGATGGGAGCTGCAGTCCAACAGTGTCTGGAGAGCCAAAGATCTCCCTTCCTGGATGTAGGCCATGGGTGGGGAACTTCAGGCCCGGGGTCTGAATGTGGCCCTTCAGTCCTCTCTGTCTGGCCCTGGGGCCTCTTCCCACCCACGTCCACTCCCTCAGCTGCATGCCTCTCCCAGACAACACCCCACCCCTTGAGCGCGTTTGCCTGGCTGCAATATGTCCTTGAGCTGTGATGAGGTTTCTTCCTTGCCTAGATGGAGAAGTCTCTGTGTAGCATAGAAGCTTTTCTTTTGACTGGCTGGCATGTAGACTGCAGTGCAAAGGCAGTATCCTCTTTTGCCTCTGGCCTCGTCCACTAATAGGGGAAGGGCCGTAGCTCAGAGGTACAGCGTCTGCTTTGCATGGAGAGGTCCCGGGTTCAATACCCAGCATCTCCAAGGAGGACTAGGAATGCCCCCTCTGGAACCCTGGCGAGCTGCTGCTGCCAGTCAGTGCAGACAATACTGAGCCAGATGAATGAAGGGCCTGACTCAGTAAAGGCAGCTGCCTGTGTTCCTAGCATGTGGCCCCTGACAAACGCTCCCCGCCCCTGATGTAGACAGCACTGAGCTAGATGGACCAATGGCAAACAGGCCAAATATTATAGGAAAAGAAGTAACGCCTTCAACAACTTCCTTGATACTCCATCCCCACGCTTCCCTTACCCTGCCTCTAAAAAGTTTTTGAGTTGGAAACGCACACACTGGGAATCCTGGATTGAATAAACCTTGAATAAACACAAACCATAATGGCAGCATTTAAGAAGAGTGCTTTAAAAGCGGTCAAAGTGTTTTCTTGGCAGTCCTTACAAAGTACACTGTAAGGTAGGTCAGTGGTTTTATGCCCTTATTGCAGATAGGGATGGGTGAGGCTGAAGGAGGATAGCCTAGGGGAACCTCCTTCTGGAGTTCAAGGCCAAAACTAAATGTGACCTCCCTCCCCTTTCTTGCCTCATTTGCTTAACTGCTTTGCTCTAGGAGCTCCTGTAGGAGCCTTTTGCTGCAGTGCAAAAACAAACACGGGAACATAGCAGCAAAAAAACTTCCGTGCCACTCGGAAATGTATGCATAGCATTAAACACCCGTTTCTCCAAATAAAGCTGTTGCGATGCTCAGTCAGAGTTTCCTAGAAAAGCCGCGGATTCTTTTAAGAAACAGAGAGAGAGGTTTGCAGCCTGGATTGATAAGATTTCCCCTTTGCAAACTGATAGGGGCAAGCGACTCACTCCGGCCTTCCATGGAAGGGAGGCTGCCTTGACTGACAGCAGCTGCTGAAAGTCCAGATGAGCTGATTTGGGACTTGGTTTCCCTGCTGTCAAATAGAGGCAACAGGACAGCTTCAGCCTGAGGGCGGGTATGTGGGCTGCAGGCCCCAAGGTGAAAAGGAGGAGCTTTGTCAAGAGGATTTTTTATTCCCACCAGTGGCAAAAAAAGCTGTCAGCACAAAAACAGAATGCGAAATGCCAGAGCGCCAATGCTGGATGGGGTGGTGGTAGAGTGAATGTTGTTTGAAAAGCAGAAGGTAATGCTCTGTAAATCCCAGGTCCAGACACACAAAAGGCAGTAAAGCAAGAACGTGTGGCTCTCAAGATAGATTACAGCTCCCATAATCCCTGACCATTGGGCATACTGGCTGGGGCTGATGGGAGTTGGAGTCCGACAACCTCTGGTGGGCCGCAGGTTCCCCAATCCTGCGGTAAAGGCTCATTCACGAGGCTGGGCCTTGGTTTTTGTAAGATCATGACATGTAATAATATCTGGCATTTGGAGCCCTTGTCTACTGTCGTTACATAAAGATGGTGAACAAGGGAGTCAATCCTGATGGGCAGCAATTTCAACCAAGTCACCAGTCCTCCAAATGGTGCACATCTGGTTTGCACTCTTGGACTAGGGTTGCAGACAGTGATCCTAACAGGGCGAGCAACGGAGGCTGGACCACAAGGCAAATGGGACACTGCCCCACAGCCTCAGTCTTGATTCCTCCAAGCCCTCCTCTGCCTTCCTAGTTACAACCATCTCTGGCACCATCTCTGCTATCTTTTCGGTGCCTACTGAAGACCTTCCTCTTTCAAAAAGCCTTTTAAGTAGAGACCTTATCCCAGTCTGCGTCTGTGTTGGAACTGCTTTTTAAGATGTTTTTAAAGCTGTTTTTTAAAAGCTGGTTTGTTTTAATGTGTTTTAGAGTAAGAAATTTTAGAGTGTTTTTGTCTGCCACCCTGGGCTCCTTCTGGGAGGAAGGGCGGGATACAAATTTAATAAATAAATAAATAACCCAGTCCAGAGGGTGGCCATAGCTATCAGCTTCCTCCTCCTTGGTCTCAGTTTTATCCTTGTAGAACTCAGCATGGAGAAGGACGGGGCCAAAGCTAGAATTAGGTGGGTCTGCTGGTCATTGGCTCTTGCTTAACCAATGATTGGCTCTGCCTCTGCCTACTGTTGACCTCCCTGCCTTCCACCCCACCAGTCCCAATGGGCACCAGCCACCACTGACAGCAGGGGTGGTGAACCTGTGGCTGTCCAAATGTTGTTAGCCTTCAGATCCCCTAGTATAGACAATGGTCAGGGATGATGGGAGGTTGTCTAGAAGGGCATGCGTCCCTCAAGCTGAAAGTTTTCCCCGCCGACCTCCAGTCTGCACTGACAGGCAACAAATCTCTAGGGTTTCAGACAGGGGTCTTATCCCAGTCCTACTTGGGGATGCCAGGGATTGAACCTGGATTCATCTGCATTCAAAGCAGACACTTTACCGCTGAATTAAAGCAGATGTGTGCCTGCCCGGTAAGATGCAGTGCTGAACTGTGTACACCTGTAATCTGGTCCAGGGAAAGGCAGCGTGTGCAAGGAGTGATGTGCATTTCTTAACTTTGCAGATACACCTGTCCTGGGAAATGAGACGTCCCAGAGGCCTCCATGGTACCCTCTCATTTCTCAGAGGGGAACACCTGCTGAATTCAAAGCAACACCGTCTTCTGCCTCCAGTGCTGGAGGTGGTGTGCCTTTGAATGCCAATTGCCGGGAATCGCAAGTAGGGGGAGCGCTCCTGCTTGCGGGGTTCCTATTGGGGCATCTGGTTGGCCACTGTGAGAACAGCATGCTGGACTAGATGGGCTTTTGGCCTGATCCAGCAGCAAGGTTCTTCTGATGTTCTTAATACCCAATCCTTTCACACACAGCTTTTCAGCCAAGATGGCACCAAATCCTGAGTTTTGCATCCTGCAGATGGACTCAGTGGCAGAGCATCTGCTTTGCATGCAGAAGGTCCCAGGTTCAACCCCTGGTATCTCCAGGTAGGGCTGGGAATGTCCCCAGTCTGAAATCTTTGAGAGCAGCTGCCAGTTAGAATAGACAATGCTAAGGTTGATGGACCAATGGTTTGACTTGGTGTAAGGCAGCTGCCTATGTTCCTAGGGTCTCCAGGGATCCCACAATCCTTTCACCTGCAATGCACATATATAGGGATTAGATTCACTGCTCGACCACATCCCCCAAGTAAGTGGCCAGACAAATGTACCATTCAGTCAAGGTAAGGATGTCTGAAAATATACAAAGGCACACACATTGTACATCTAGTTTCTGTTGAACTTCATTGACCCCTAGCAGCTTAAATGGGGAGTCTGAGGGCGCCCTCTTCTGGCACATGGCACCCCCAATTATTAAGCTTTTGCATTATGTTAGCTTGTTTAAAGCACATGACTCTCTCCTTAAGAATCCTGGGAACTGTAGTTTACCCCTCACAGAACTACACTTCCCAGCACCTTAACAAAGGAATTTCTGGGGGAGCCATCTGCTTTAAATGTATGGTGTGGAGGTGACCTTAGTGCTACAAGCACAATAGTGATTCAGCTGTGACCCAAACCAGCATGCTGCCCCCAGCTTGAAATTGTATCATTGTAAAGAGACTTTGGAGGTCATCTAGCCCAACCCACTGCTTAGTGCGAGATCTTGCACCCACAGCGTCCCCGACAGGATTCCCAGACTCTGCTTAAATACCTCCAGCGAAGGGGAGCTCGTCACCTCCCAAATTAGACTGCAGTCTCCCACCAAGCAGTTCTGAAGTTTCTTCCAATGTTGTGCCAAGTTCTGCTTCCCTGCAATTTTCTACCCACTGGTCCTAGCCCTGCCCTCTGGGGCAGCAAAGAACAAGGCTCTCTCCGTTTCTCATTGCTACTGTAGTCCCCAGGATTCTTTGGAGAGGAAGTCACGTGCTTTAAATGTGAGGTTTTACCACCTCATTTGTTGTGTGTGTGCATGCGAACTAGGCTTATCTCAGACTGAGCCATGTAGATTCCCCATGTCACAACATCCAGGAGGCTAAAATCAAAAAGAGGACAATTTGCAGTATTCAAGAAAAACTGTTTTTTTTAATATTACACACTGGCTTGTATTGCTCATATCCCCTCCCTGCCCCGTTGATAGTGCAAAATCCAGAAACACAACATAAAAATAAAGGTTCAAATGCACATAAATAAGTTGACACAAATTTGCATATAAATAAAAAAGGCTCTTCCAACATTGAATGGTTGAACTGGAGGTTTGAACTGCAGATAAAGCCAGAGAGCTTTTAGGTTGTATCCCACTAAATTTTATTCAGAGTATACCCTTAAAAATTAATAGATCCAAGTTAGCCATGTCCATTAACTTCAGTGGGCCTACTCTGAGTTAGATTAACATTGAATACAAAACCCAGTATTTCCAGAAGACCGTTAGGGAAGGGGGGAGTGCCAGCTGTAATATCTTTCTTTCTTCCCCAATGCTTTTGCTGTGGTCTTTGGACAATATATGCTCGACCCTGGATAACAAAACATCCCTACAAAGGCAGCAGTCCTGTGCTAGACAGTAACAGATTCCGGATGAAAAGCACTTCAAAAGTCATGTTAAGATTAGTCATTTGGTTTAGTCAGTTGTGGGTTGAATCAAGAAAAGGCAAAAAAGAAAATCAGACACAAAAGAGGCCATAGATGGCTCCTCCTTCTTTCTTTCTGGTTGGCAACAAAAGGTACTTCGACTTCACAGTTTTGCTTATTGAGCCCAACATCCTTTGGGAAAGGGCCATAGTTCAGTGTAGAGCATCTGCCTTCAATCCCAGGCACCCCCAGGTAGGTGTGGGAGAGATTCCTGCCTGAAATCCTGGAGGGTCCCTGCCAATCAATGTAGACCAGGGGTTCCCAAACGGTGGTCTGCGGATCACCAGTGGTCCATGAGCTTCCTTCAGGTGGTCTGCAGCATGTCTATGGATTTGTGTTTGAAGACAGGAGATGGCATAACCATCGCATTATATTGATTTTAAAATGATTTTTTTCATTGCTTCTTTTATTCTTCATATTGTATTTTACTGTGTTACAGTTTGAACTCTATGGAATTCTGTCATACAATAAAATACAATCTATGCAAAATAAAAGAAGCAAAACATACAATTAAAAATACTACAGCATCTAGCACAGTGCATCACAAATTGCTACAGCAGGCAAAAAAAATCATTGCGTGGTCCACCAAGACCCTCAGTGATTTTCAAGTGGTCCGGGGGGGAAAGTTTTGAGAACCCCTGATGTAGACATTACTGAGCTCAATAGGCCAATAGTCTGACTCTGTATAAGGCAGCCTCCTATGTTTTTATTAAGGGGACAGCCGTGGCTCAGTGGTAGAGCATCTGCTTTGCACATAAAAGGTCCCAGGTTCAATCCTTGGCAGCTCCTGGTAGGGCTGGGTGAGACCCCCATCTGAAACCCTGGAGAGATGCTCCCAGTCAGTGTAGACAATACTGGGCTCAATGGGCCAATGGTTTGCCTCTGTATAAGGCAGCTTCCTATGTCACTCTCTTTGTTGTCCTGGATTCAAAATTGATTCAGCTTCTTGCTTCCATCCATCTCCTGCTGTTATCTTGGTCCAGATGAATTTGGATGCTCTCTTCCAATGATCAATGGTTCTTTTTAAAACGCAAGGGTTAAAAAAAGGGGGATGTTGGTCTCTCCTCTTTCCTTCCCCCTGCAGCAAATCAAGATGTCCAGCCTAGTTTTGACATAACATGGTGTGCATTACTGGAACAATTCCCCAAGGAAAGATGTTTTCTCAAAATGGACCATCCATTAAAGTTGCTCCCGCAGATGAACTTTGATCACACAGATTGCATCTTCCACAAGTGAGCTGCTGGAATGACCCATTTCGACAGAACATCATTCCAAGGGCATACACACAAGGGAAATGTTGCTTTAAAACAGCCACTTTAAAGAGCTCATCTAGATCAAGTGTGGGGAACCTTTGGCCCTCCAGATGTTGCTGAACTACAGCTCCCCAACAGCCCCAGCAAGCATGGCCAGTGTCTAGTTCTGATTGAGATGATGGCTTCTTGCGCTTCTATTTTTATGCTGTGGCTCATGACCTGGAACCCAGGAAACAATCAAGAGTACAAGACAGGTACCCCTTCTCTAAAAAAGGCAACTCAGCGATCCTCTGTGGATTTCCTGGGTCATGCTGGGCCCTGTCAGCAGCGGAGACTAGCAGAGGATCTCCAGATCTTTCGACTATAAGTATCCTTAGAATGGAATGCTGTCCAGAGATACTCTATCACATCGGAACTAGCCGCCTGCTAAATACAACCTGTCACATGAGCAGCCAGGGCCGGCGCCAGGTGTAACTGGGCCCTTGGGTGCCAGCCTGCCCTGGGCTCACAGTCCCCCCCTACAGACCGTGCGGGACCGCTCCACCTACCTCTCCTCTCTTTCTATGAATGACCTGTGTGCTGGGCGTGCAGCTCACTGCCATCAACCAAGATGGGGGCAGAGGCTTCTCTAAGGGGCTGATACCCCTGCCGCCATCTCTGTTGATGGCACGCATGCACAATATGGTGCGTGCGTGCACATGCCTGCCGTCAGTCAAGATGGTGGTAGGGGCATCAGCCCCTCAGAGAAGCCTCTGCTGCCATCTTGGTTGATGGCAGCTGCACACGCAGCACACAGGGCATTCTCAGAAAGGGAGGAGAGGTAGGTGGAGCGGGCAGGCACCGCAGGCCGCATGGTAAGGGGGGCTGGGACCTCCGTCTCTGCGATCTGCAGCAGGGTTGGGAGTTGACTCTGCTGAGGATCGCAGAAGGGGAGCGCTACCCCCACTTCCTAAGGAGGGGCCCTTCAGGGGCCATTGGCCAAGGCCCGACCTGTCCGCCCTTTAGTGCCGGCCCTGTGAGCAGCAACTCTTATCTCCATCTTCTAATAATGGGTGTTTCCTATCCCACACCATCAGAGGTGACCAAAGTATATGCACAAGAAAACAAACAGACAGTGACAGAAATTGACCAGACAGGCCCTGGTTGTAGTATACAACTCTCCACAAACAACTAAAAGGAACTGAAGGCACTGATGGAATAATAACAATAATAATAATAATAATAATAATAATGGAGTATATTCTCCTAAAATGTATTGCAGTTGGCAAAAACCCCAACAAAGTTTACTGGTGGAAAGATTGTTTTTCTGAGTGCTCAGTTGTTTTTTTAAAGGTACTTCAGAAGCAGCTCCCCCCACTCAAAACTTGCTCCCCACTTGCTGATCCGTGCATTCAGTGTGTCTGTATGAAGGGCTAAACATATCAAAATGTGAGTTTTTAGGGAGAGGGTAGGAACAACATCACCACATGCAACGTTATGGATTGAAAAGTTTCCGTTAAATTATCTATGCCAGGTTTGGGGAGCATTTGGCCCTCCAGATGTTACTGAATTACAGCTTACATCATCCCTGACCATCAGCCATGCTTGCTGGGGCTGATGGGAGCTGTAGTTCAGCAACAGCTGGAGGGCCAAATGTGCCCCACTCATGATTTTTGCAGTGCTGCTAGTAAACATTAGGACTCTGAGCAAGTCCTATCCCTGGACAAAAAAAAAAAAAGAACTGGCGCAAGCTCACTAAGACAGGCTGGATGCTCTTTGGTTAAAGCACCTTTAACACACATTTAAAGCACATGGGTCCCTCCACCCCCCCCCAAAAAAAGAATCCTGGGAACTCTCTTTTACTCTTCCCCAGCTACAATTCCCTGCACCCTCAACAAACTGTAATTCCCATTATTCTTTGAAGGAAGCCATATACTTCACAATGTGTGTTAAATGTGCTTTAAATATATGTGTGGATATGGCCTATGTCACGCTATCTGCCAATGTCCCTGCCTCCTGTCACCTTTGCTAGGGCCAGTGAAGCACCCGTTCTGATCTGGGGTTAGGGATGGAACGATCTATCAATTTTGATTCTCTCAGTTTCTCATTTTTCCAGTCTGAGCTTCAATTTCAGTTCTGCAGGAATTTGCAATCCTCATGAAAATTCTTAAGTATTTTAGCTGGAATTTTGGTCTAATAAACACATTTTTATATGCGTTTTCTCCTAATACAATTTTCACATATTCATTTTTTATTTTATCCTAATACACACATTTTTGTAAACATTGATTGGTTGGTGAATGGCGTTGAAAAAATTCAGCTAAGTGCAAATTTCAAAGGATGGCTGTGTTTCGATTCTCATATTGTTTCAGAAACTGCGAATTTGATAAATTTGGCTTTAAATGCAAACGGAACTGAATTTCTCTCCCATCCCCATCTGGGACACAACATCCTCTTACCCCAGCAGCCTAGGAAGTCTTGGAAGTCCCCTCCATCTGCCAGAGACACCAAGCTTAAAAATATACCATGGATTAACCCTTCAGTGCAGACACACACCATGCAAGGAAGAGGTCTATCATACATAAGCCAGCCAAGAACCCACCAGTTGCCTTTGCAAAGAACAAGCCCCGTTATTGCCACGATCAAACTGAACTGATGAAGGGGTATGGTGAAAGAGGCAGAAATGAGCAAAAAACAGGAGACTAGATAAGTGGATATATAAATTGAAAAACAACAACCACAAAACCAATCCAGAAGTCTTTAGCTAGAGCGATTAGGCCACAATTGCAGAATAGAGTCCAGAGGTTATTGAGGTACAAGAGCTTGATCCGTTGCAATGGATGACTTGGGATGGGTTGTCTTGAAGCTCCAATCTCACCCTGTTCCCAAGCTCTGGGATACACACAAATTGTGTAGAGGACAGTGTATAATGCAGTGAAACATCTTTAAGCAAACTCCTTCCTCCAAAAAGAGAAGTTTTCATGGTGTAGGTGGGTCTCCGACAACGGAACTGTTAGGGTTTACAGTACAAACGCTACTCAAAATGTCGATTATGTTCCAGTAGTAGATCAATGACCTAGGCCTTTTCAGCACAGGTTCTTATATGCATGTGGCTTTTTTTGTTTTTATTTTTTGCATGCTCTCTCTGTCGCACACATGTAGTAGATGCAAGCTTTCTCAAAGAGAATCTTTCCAAGAACACCAGTCACAATCTACAAGGCATTCTTCTTATGTTAGCGCCAAGCAAAATAGAAATGAAGTCATCTGTGACGAGGTCGGACTTCAACCGAAATGAACTGAGTGCAACAGTGCTCTGAAATGATCAGGATGGGAATAGCACATCCATACTGTAAAATGAATGGCCACAGCACAAGAGCACCCTGAAATGAGCAGGATTTGAAGAGAGATCTCACAAGGCCAGCCTGAGATGAATGGCTGTTGTGCAATAGTGTCCTGAAATGAATGGCTGTTGTGAAATAGCATCTTGAAATGGGTGGGACTTGGGCAATGCCACTCTGAATTATTATTTACAATTATTTATTTCATTTATCAGTCACTTTATACTATAAAGTCTCAAAGCGACTTGACAAAATAAAAAGCATGGGACGTGTGCAGTAACAGTGCTATTGCGCGTCTCTGCACCATGTCAGTGGGAAGGCAGCATTGCTGGGCAAACCCCATTCATTGCAATGAAACTTTTGTACATGCTCCATGGCTCCATCCCATGGATTGCACTTGCTGTCTAGCTGACAAGATACATATGCCGTCATCACCAGGCTCTTCCTTCCTTCTTTTTGACAACTGTCCCAGGAACAAATAAATAAATAAATAAATAAATGGAAGGGGAGGTATGAGAACACCAGATTGCTTGAAAACTAAACAAAAAAAAAGATTTTAAATTTCAAAAATACAAAACGCAAAAATGAAAAGGTAACAAATGTAATAATAATACGGACAGGAGTGCAGTCTTGTAACCATGCTTCACCCTGTTAAAGGTTCTCCCAAGTAAAACCCCAGGGCAGTGTTGTTGGGCTAACTTCTTCCTAACAGGGGAGGGAAAGAAAAATTTTAAAACAGCAGAGCCACGCGTTGGTAGATGCTCCCAAGCCCATGCCACCAAAGAGGGCAGGAGAAATGTCAGAAGTGGTGGCACATAACCAGGCCGATAGAGCGAGGGGCCACAGAGCATGTTAAGACGGCTTGTGTTGCAGACACTCCCCCTCCAGCCCTGTTTTGTTTTAGTTTTAAGGCATCCCTTTCAATAGACACCAGCGAGAGAGAGGCAATGCCTCAAAAATCTGTAACAGTACACTATAGGCTTGGTAAGAAGTTTTGGCTAATTGTGACATTCGCAGCTTACATTCAGCTGTTGATGCAACCTAAACAAGTGACCCTTCTCCTGCCTGCCTGGATGGGCCTTCTTTGTTTCTGCATCCTGTTTTGTCTGTTGTTTTCTTTCTTGGCATTTTTTTTAAAGCTCCATTGTACGAGGCAGAAGCAGACATTGTTTGTCCAATCGTGGAAGTGGATGATTGAGTCTGGTCTTGAAGGACCAGGCAGATTCAGTTGAATTACGATGAAAGAGATGATGAAAACCAAGAGGGCTCTTAGTGTTTTTAAGGAAGGGTGATATAGAGATCCCCACTTGGAGCTGCACCACAAGAACCAGAAATGGGCCCCTCGGAAAAAAGTGATTACTAAAAATGCAGTAGCCCCTGCGCCTTCGCCCTTCTCCTCTTCACAGAGAATGGCTGCCGCAGGGGTCAGGCCAGGCTGGCTTTGCGCTCCGACAGATGCTGCAGCCTCCTCGAGGCAAGGTGTGGCCAGACTCTTTGTCAAAGACTCGTCGAGGACACCGACAGGGTGGGGGAGGAAGGGGGCGGGAAGTTGAGGAGTTCCAGCACGGCTACGCCCACACTGCTGCGGCGGGTAAACATGCACGATGCTGCCACCCACTTGTTGGTGCGCGGATTGTACTTCTCAATGGAGTTGAGGCTGGAGCTGCCGTCGTTGCCTCCCACCGCGTACAGCCACCCGTCCATGGCCACCAAGTCATGCGTGCTCCTGGGGAGATGAAACCAAATGGATATGTTACCAACTGCGTGGATAGTGTCATTCTATAGTTTAGTCACTAGGTGGCACTAGACTGAACTGTGTTGTTTTAGTTGTACCTGGGTCACGAGTTTTCCTATTACAGTTCTGTTCTTGCTGGAAACTTAGGAAGATGATTTATACTGAATCAGACCAATGGTTTATCCAGGTCAGAATTGTCTACACTGACAGGCAGCAGCTCTCCAGGGTTTCAGACAAGGGGATATTCCCAGTCCTACTTGGAGATGCCATAGGTTAAACGTAAGACCTTCTGCATGCAAAGCAGATGCTGTGATCCAGTGATGTCACAGATGGGCATGGATTTGGGGAAATGGCCCACTTGGACCCCCTGGCAGGCCAGGAAGGCTTGCAGATGCAGGAGAAGAGTGAGAGGAGTTTGATATATATATATTGCAGTGGAGTGCAGAAATAACTAGTTTGTTAAGACTGGTAGTTGAAAGAATAAAGAAACATTACATTAATAATAATAATAATAATACCCGCCATTCACCAATAAGTCCCAGGGCAGGTTACAAAATCTAAAATACAATATTAAAAAGCATTAGAACACATTTCAGTCACAAGAATAGGGTGAGTTCAGAAAACATACATCTCAGGAGCCAAAAGCCAGGGTAAAGAGATGTATCCTTAGCATTTGTCGAAAATTGGGTAGCGAATGTGCCAGATGCGCCTCTGCAGGGAGGGAATTCCACAACTTTGGACCTGCCACACAGAAAGCTCTCTCCCAGGCCACCATCCCCCAAACTTCTGAGGGTGGCGAAACTACCAAGAAGGCCCCCTCCTATTACTACAAAGGAATAAAGTCATACATGCCAATGCAGCCAACGCATGTAACAAGTAACCTGAATCGGGCGGGGGGGGTAGACAGAAAGGCCATTAGTCTATTCTTCCCTCTGCTGACTCCTCCTTTAAAGTAGCCACTTGTTTGTTTGATTATGCAGCCTTGGCTCTTCCCTCCTCCTTGTCCTCAGAGATGGCTCCCGAAGGGGAAGCCTCATGGCTGCATTGGCATGTAAGACTTTATTTCTTTGTAATAATAAACCTTAAGTCTGTTGAATCTTGAGAGCCAGTGTGGTGTAGTGGTTAGAGTGTTGGACTACGACCTGGGAGACCAGGGTTCGAATCCACACACAGCCACGAAGCTCACAGGGTGACCTTGGGCCAGCCACTGCCTCCCAGCCTCAGAGGAAGGCAATGGGAAACCCCCTCTGAATACCTCTTACCATGAAAACCCTATTTGTAGGGTCGCCTTAAGTCAGGAGCGACTTGAAGGCAATCCATTTTCATTTTTTTCTTGATTCTTTCAATGGTTTGTCATAACAGACTAGTGATTTCTGCACTCTGCTGCAATGTATGTTTATCACACTCTGACAAAGGGAGGCTGAAGCAGTTTTTGAGCCCAAACCTTCTGGACAAACACTGATGCCCAGTGGCGAGCCTACAAAGGAAGGGAGTGACTCAGAGAGTATGTATTTCTATTATAAACTTTATAAAAATTGAAAGGAAAGGAAAGATAAAAGAAAGAGCCAACAGGGGCTCCTGTCATAAAACAGATCCCTGACTCCATCAGGGGCTAGGGTTCCAGTAGGTGTTCTCTGCTGTATGTATGTATGTATCTATGTATCTATCTATCTAACAAAATTTATATACCGCTTGAATGTAAAGACCTCTAACCAGTTTACAAAAAACATTAACATTATCAGTAAAACACCTAAAAACTAGTAATTAAAACATTTAAAACAAAGAAAAAAAACAGTGACTAACTAAAAAGATTAAAACAGATTAACATTCATGTGCCTGGATAAGTTTACCTAAACAAAAAAAGTTTTAAGCAGGCACTGAAAGGAATACAGCGAAGGCTGCCTGCCTGATGTCAATAGGCAGGGAGTTCCGAAGAGTAGGTGCTACCACACTAAAAGGACCATTTCTTACAAGCGCGGAACGAGTGTTAAGTGGCACCTGTAACAGTGCCTGTTCCGCAGAGCGAAGCGCTCAAGCGGGCACATATGGGTAAGGTGGTCTCACAAGTAAACTGGTTCCATGCTGCCAAGGGCTTTATATACCAGTTGTAACACCTTGAACTTGGCCTGGTAACAAATTGGCAACCAGTGTAGGTCTCTAAGCAGAGGTGTTATATGCTTTCAGTCTCACTCCCGTCAATCTGGCTGCAGCATTCTGCGCTAATTGCAGTTTCTGGGTCAAGTGCAAGGGAGTAAGGGTCCTTTACAGTGACAGTAAGGGTCATTCTGAGGATCCCCCTTGGGGGTGCTGTGACACTGCAACTCTCACTCTCTCTCTTTTGAGATATGCTTCTTCCTACCTCCGGATGTTCATGGGTGCCACGCTTTCCCAAGTGTTGGTTTTTGGATTGTAGCGCTCCACCGAGTTAAGGCAGCTTGTCCCGTCATTGCCACCCGCCACGTACAACATCCCTTCCAAAACAGCCACGCCAGTACTGCTGCGACGACTGAGCATGTTGGCAGTTGGAGTCCATGTATTGATCTGTTAGGAAGGAGCAGGGGGGAATGAAAATATATATAATTAAGCATATCAAGTTTATGTGTGTGTTTATTAAATTTATATACTGCGCTTCATGCCAAAGGAGTTGAGGGAACAATTTCCTCTTTCCCTCCCTTTTTATTTTTTCAATAATGTTTTGTCCCTTGTTCCTGATCAGACGCTCCCAAGTGCTTCCTTCCAGCAGTCCTCAGTACACGCCCCACTCCTGGTGAAGGAGGTGTCCAAAACTTCCCATTGTGGACACCCCTCTGCTAGATTAGCCACAATGATCAAGGGTATGGAGCAACCTCCTTACGAGGAAAGGTTGCAGCATTTGGGGCTTTTTTAGTTTAGAGAACAGGTGATTAAGAGGTGATATAAGTGTATAAAATTATGGATGGCATGGAGAAAGTAGACAGAGAAAAGTTTTTCTCCATCTCTCAAAATACTAGAACTCAGGGACATCCAATGAAGCTGAATGGTGGGAGATTCAGGCAGACAAAAGAAAGGACTCCTCCACACGGTGCGCAGTTCAACTGTGGAATTTGTTCCCTTAGGAGGCAGTGATGATCACCAACTTGGATGGCTTTAAAAGAGGATTCGACAAATTTATGGGGATAAGCCTATCAATGGCCACTAACTCTGATGGCTATGTTCTGCCTCCATATTTGTAGGCAGTAAATATGTCTGAATACCAGTTGCCAGAAACCACAGGAGGGGAGAGTGCTCTTGCGTTCAGGTCCTGCTGGTGGGCTTCCTACTGGGGCATCTGGTTGGCCACTGAGAACAGGATCCTGGACTAGATGGGCCAGTAGCCACGTTCTCCAGATTATTCTCTTCCTGTTTACCTGCGGCTCGTACTTTTCCACAGTGGCCAAGTGTGACGAACTGTCGTACCCTCCAACAGCATAGAGGTTGCCATCTGTAAAAGATAAACATGCGTGCTAATGCATATATAACTAAACATGCTGTGATGCAAGAGTCCCACCAGAAACCACAGAAGCTAAAGCCTTTATAGTGGTGATGGGAAACCTGTGGTGCCCTCCAGATGCTGTTGGACTCCAAGTCCTATCAGCCCCAGACAGTGTGGCCAATGGTCAGGGATGATGGGAAATGGAGTCTATCTACACCTTCCCGAAGGCCACAGGTTCCCAGTCTCTGCTTGATAGGTTTCACTAAGAAGGCTGCCACCTATAGTTCCAAACCTTCAACGTATGGGGCAACTGCACACAGATTCAGCCTTTTCTGACAACAGCCCAGACATGGAATGACAACACCACCAACACTGATATCCCACCTTTCCTCCAAGGAGCTCAAGATGGCATACAAACATGGTTCTTTCCCACCCTGATTTTATCCACACAACAACCCTGTGAGGTTAGTTAGGCTGTGACTGGCCCAAGGTCATACAGTGCGCTTCATGGCTGAACGAGGATTTGAACCCTGGTCTCCCAAGTCCTAGTCCAACACTCTAACCACTATGCCACACTGGTTCTCAAGAGACAAAAACAAAACAAAATTTTGTTTTGCTTCAGAATTAGGCCTGAGAAAGACTGCCTAGAAAAGACACAAGGCCAAAAGGGGTGAGCAGCCAATGTTGCTTCTGAGGCAGGCCCTTCCAGGGGGGAATTACCGCTCACGGGGTGTAAACACATGTGTTCCGTCCCGCCACTTTGCAGAGACTTCATCTGGTGCAGCAGGACATTAAACATTCACAAGGCAGCTTCTGAACCGTTCTGTGCGAGTGAGATGGCAGCCCAACCGGGCTGCCTGCAGGCAAGTGTGCCTGGCCTCATCGTTGTGGCATCGCCTGGGCTCCCTGCAGTTAGGATTAAGTTTGTTTGTCGACAGGTGCAGTGCAAGCCGTGAACAGGGCGCATGATGCCATGACGACAATGTGCCGCATGCATGAATTGAAGGGGGATGACTAAGAAGTCCCTTGGGCTTGGACGTCAGCAAATTGGAACAGAAGCAGAATGCATAATGCAGACAAGCAAAAAAGCAAAAGAACTGTACAACACAACGCTCCAAAAGGAGCCATTCTGTAGCTGAGGTTGTCAGACAGCCATGCGGCATTTCATGGTGCTAGTCCTTTAGAAGATCTTACAAGATCTGAACAAGGTGGTTCATGACAGATGCTATTGGAGGTCACTGATTCATAGGGTGGCCATAAGTCATAATCGACTTGAAGGCACATAACAACAAAGTCCTTTAGAATGGTGGCTCCAAGACTCTTTCCTCCCACGGACCACTTGAAAACTGTGGATGATCTTTGCGGACCACTAAATGATTTTTCTGCCCGTTACAGCAAGGGCAGTGCACTGTGCTAGGTGCCATATGATTTTTAATTGCATTTTTATTGCTTTATTTCTGATGCATTGTATTTTATTGTATTACAGTTTGCATTCTGTACAATTCAAGTTGTAACACAAAAAACCACAGTGTAAGAAACAAAAGAAGCACTAAATTAAAAATCAACATGGATATTTAATGCAGATGTGCAGCAGACCACCTGGATGAAGCTCGCGAACCACCATTTGGGCCCCTGCTTTAAAAGGCCAGGCTGTGTTTAGCTTGGAGTGCTTCTTTCAGGTGCAATTCAATAAAATACTGGCAAATAATTCAGCCCACTAGCTAGAACAGCACATTTCCATCTCTCTCTTACTCTTTCTCTCTTTTTAAATTCAGAAGCCAGCCTTACCTAGAGTTGCTACACGGACATATCTCCTCCTGGTGCTCATGGCTGCAATTGAGGTCCAGGTGCCTGTTAGGGGGTCATATCTCTCAGCACTGAGGTAGGTCGAGAGAGAGAGAGTGTATAGTCAATAGTTCTTATGACCAAACAGATATATTGTAAACACATACACTCAGATGGGATAGTAGGCAAGCTTTTGGAGAACTGGATCTTACTCATTAATTACTGGAATATCAACATTAAGGCTTTGGTGTAGAAAGCCCTATACAGCTCGGGACCAGGATACCTGAAAGATCATCTTACCCCTCATATACCCAGTTGATCACTGTGCTCTGCAGGTGAGGGCCTCCTGCAGGTACTGTCTTATCAGGAGGTCCGTTCCACACAACATAGGAAGCAGACTTTTAGTGTGGTGGCACTGACCCTTTGGAATTCCCTCCCCTTAAATATTAGACAGGTGCCATCTCTGTTACCTTTTCGGCACCCACTGAAGACCTTCCTCTTTCAACAAGCCTTTTAAGTAGAGACCTTATCCCAGTCTGTGTTGGAACTGCTTTTAGATATGTTTTTAAAGCTGTTTTGTTTTAATATATTTTTAAAGCTGTTTTAATACTTTTTCAAAGTCTGTTTTTAAGATGTTTTAGAGTGTTTTCAGTGTTTTTGTTTGCCTCCCTGGGTTCCTTCTGGGAGCAACGGCAGGATATTAAATAGATAGATAGATAGATAGATAGATAGATAGATAGATAGATAGATAGATAGATAGATAGATAGATAGATAGATAAGACTATCCATCCATCCCCCTTTGTATTCCTTTATTAAAGGAATCTATAGTCAGATGGGGTTGGACCCAATGATTGTAATACTCAGGAGTAGACCCACTGGAGTTAATGAACATGACTCTCAGGCCCATGAATTTCAACAGGTCTGCTCTGAGTATGATTGAGCTGGCTACACCTCAAGGCATTTTTCCTAGTTGTAAAGAACTTATTTCAATTTTAAATTATATTCGGTTGTTATCCATACACATTTGACACACAGCAGACCCACTGAAATGAATGAACCCAAGTTAGCCATGCTCATTAATTTCAATGGGTTGACTCTGAGTAGGACTAGCATTGCATACAACTCATTGTCTGTCTTCTTTTGTATGTAACGAGTGTGTTTATTATCGCACACATGTTTTTTGTTTATTTATCATTATTTATTTATTAGATATCACGCCCTTCCTCCCAATAGGAAGAATTAATTAATAAAGAAAAAGAATTATAATAGGAAGAGAGGGGGGGATATGCTGGGAGCTGAGAAATATTCACAGGAAGGAGACTGTTCTGGAGGAGAAGGTCACAAGAGACATTGGAACTGAATACATCCCAGCAGAGGTGGGGGACCTGCTGCCCTCCGGATGTTGTCCGACTCCATCTCCCATCAGCCCCAGCCATCCCGTCTTGGCTTTGCTCTTTCAGGAATCCTCCCGTCTTCTTCCCCATGTATCGGGCTTGACTCTCACCTCGCTGCACCTCATTCCTGAGCCACCAGCACCGCGGAAGCTCGGCTCCAGACGGGGGCTCCAGAGCAGATGTTTACAGCCTTCCTTTTGCTTGGGAATCGGGAGGGGCAGATCGGAATAAACAGGGATGGGACGTGCATGAGGAGGAGGGAGAAAGCGTGGCGTGCAATCTGCTCAATGCGTTGGCGTCAACCCTGGCCTCTTTGCCGAGGGACTCTGGCGTGGTGTGTTTGCCCTGGAAGGTATTGTAAAAAAAGGAGCGCTTCTTGGCACCTCCCCTGCCTCCCCCTGGATGATAACCTAACCTGGCTCGCCCTTTGGAGCAACCAGGGTGGTGGTGGTAATTGGCATGAATGCCTGCTTGTTCCCTAACCGTTTGACTGAGGAAAAAAGACAGAGAGAGAAAGAGAAAAAGAGAGAAGAATGTGGTGGGAGTTGAGAAAGATTCACAGGAAGGAGACTCTCCTGGAGGAGAAGGTCACAGGGGCCGTTGGATCTTAAGGCGCCACAGCAGCGGTGAGGGACCTGTGGTCCTCTGGATGTTGTCGGACTCCATCTCCCATTAGCCCCAGCCAACATCGCCAATGGTCAGCAGAGATTATGGGGGTTGCAGTCCAGCAGCATCTCAAGGGCCACATGATACTTCCCCCACCTTACAGGATGCCTGAGATACCCTCCAAACCTTTAAATCAGGACTGGGGAACCTGCCTGTGGGCTGAAAAGGTCCTCCAGACCTCTCTGTTTGGTCATAGGAAATTTCCCCAGGCCACGCCCGACTTTCTCCGCACCACGCCCTGCACTGGTCCTTCTCTAGGGCTGCTGCCTGGCTGGAATGTCCCCCACCTCAGCTTTTAAATAAAGGCATCTGTCACTATGGCCACAGCAGCCACCATTATCATTATTAGTTGAATTTATATCCTGCCCTTCCTCTCGAAGGAGCCCAGGGGCGGCAAACATAAATAAAATAATTTAACAAGAAAAAGAAAAGCACCCTAAAAAACATTCAAAAAGACAATTACCATTAAAACCATTCTAAAACACAGTTAAAAATATTTTAAAACAGTCATGAGTAACAGCATGGAAGGCGATTGTTTCCAACCACTCCCTGCCTTGGGGAGCCTTGTGAGAAGCTGCTGCAGGAGAAGGACTGTGGGGCATCACGGGAGAGATGGTTTCTTGGGCCAATGTGAAATGGTCAAATCCCTTTGTTATTTTATGCAAGGAAGTGTTATGTTGCCTGCTGGGAGATGTAATGTTGTAACTTTTCTGTTATTGAAAAGCTGTTGTTTTTGGTGGCTGCTACGCTTGCTGGTTTATTAATATTCTTGTTAATATGACACTGTTCTTGCAGTTGTAGATTTTGCGATGTGTTGCTGTTCTCTTCGTGGTAAGCCACTTTGAGCGCAACTGTTTTGCAGAAAGGTGCTGTACACGTATGATGAGGATAATGAGGAATCTCTAGGCAATCGCAGGACACAGGCCATGTCCATACCATACATTTAAAGCACATGGCTGCTTCCCCCAAAGAATCCTAGGAAATGTTATTTGTTAAGGGTGCTGGGAACTGTAGCTCTGTGAGGGGTAAACTACAGTTCCCATGATATTTGGGGAGGGCAAGCCATGTGTGGCGTGTGGTCAAGACTGGAAGGAGAGCGTGGCAAGGTAAAGAAATCTCCTTACCTGTTGAGACATGAGGCGCCATCATAACCTCCAGCAGCGTAGAGGAGCCCATGCAATGCCGCCACCCCTAGACAGCTCCGCCTTGTTCCCATGGAAACCTCCGTCTGCCACGAGTTGGTGATGGGGTCGTATGACTCCACCGTGGCCAAGTCAGAGGTTCCATCGTAGCTGCAGTGAAAGAGGGCTTTCCATTATTACTACTGTTTCAAACCTAGGAGTGTGAGCAGAATAAATCAGAGGCTAGAGGACTTTTCCCTACAAAGTGAGGCTACCAAGTCTCTGGCCGTACTACCCTGAACATGCCCAATCTCATCTGATCTTGGAAGCTAAGCAGGGTCAGGCCTGGTTAGCATTTGGATAGGAGACCTCCTGGAAATACCTGCTGCTGTAGGCTTAGGGGAAGGCAATGGTAAACCATGTCTGTAACCATGGAGAGCTGCAGTGTGGACAGTACTGAGCAAGATGGACCAATAGTCTAGCTCGGGGTAAGGCAGCTTCCTGTGTTCCTAAAAACAACTGGGTTCCATGTATGCAAAGTTCCCTCACATCTACTGCTGCCTTGAAATCAGCCGTGGAGAGGGAGAGCGGTTTCTCCTTGGCCAAGAATTCCTCCTTACCCGCCCACCGCGTATAGCTTGTTCCCAATGGCAGCAACGCCCACTCTGGCCCGGCGAGTGGACATAGATGCTACCATATGCCAGCGGTCTGTCCTGGTGTCGTAGGCCTCACAGTCCCCATGGATGGCAAATAGGCTGCCGCCACCTGCATGGAGACAAAGTGGAACTCAGGGATGTCCAGTGGAGCGGAATGCTGGAAGATTCAGGGCAGTCAAAAGGAAGGACCTCTTCACACAGAGCATAATTCAACTATGGATTTCGTTCCCGTAGAGGCAGTGATGGCCGCCAACTTAGTTGTCTTTAAAAGATATCCAAGTTCATGGAGGATAAAGGCTTTCAGTGGCTACCAGCCACGATGGCTATGTTCTCCCTCCACTGTCGGAGGCGGTATGGATCTGAATGCCAGTTGCTGAAAACCACAGGAGGGGAGAGCTGCTGTTGTGCTCAAGTCCGGCTTGTGGGCTTCCCATAATGGGCACCCGGTTGGCCACTGTGAGAACAGGATGCTGGACTTGATGGGCCAGTGGGCTGATCCGGCAAGGCTCTTATGGCTAGCTGGAAGCCAACAGAAGGCCGGGGGGAAATAAAAGTGGCTCTTTGCAAATTAATTGCAAGGCCCACTTCACATGATTGGTTTCTGAGGCGGAACAGCTTGCTTGCAGGGCTTTGAATGTTAAGAAATGAGAACATTACTAGGCCAGCACCCCCTAACATAGTGGTTTTTGGACTTTTCAAATGAAGACCTTTCTGCCTTCAAGGTATGCTTTCTACGCTGCATTGCTGTTTTGTGGCGACTTTGGGCACATTTACAAATTGGAATAATAATGACAACAATACATCAACATATGTGCCAAGAGTCCAGCAGGATCTGCCTGTCATGAACAACATCAACATGTATAATCATCATCATCATCATCATAATACATCAACTTGTCTGCAAAGAATCCTTCAGTATCTGTCTGACATGACCCCTTGTGCTACCGTAAGGAAGACACAGATGAGGAGAAAATAAAGGCTGGCCCTTTTTTGTGTGGTGGAGGGGTTGACACCTCCTGCTGCGATGTAGTTCTCCCACCTTTTTACAGACCGCAAGGACCGTATTTCCTACAAAGGTTACGGGTACTTCACATCAGCTCTGGATTATGGTATATTGTAGAAACTGTCAACCAGTTATGACAAGACAGACGCAATGTGGGCAATAGCTAAGGCGCCAAGAGGGAATTGTCTCCTGAAGAGGCCAGAACGTTGTGCCATCCGCTCACCTGTGCCCCCCATCTAGTCCTTCCTTTGTCCACCGTCTAGTGCCTCCCCCCCCAAGATAGCCTTGGTCTCAGCCAACCCTCCTTACCCACGGCGAAGAGCACAGTGCTGGCTCCCTCGCAGCGCCTGGGGCGGGTTCGGCTGTTACTAAGGACCCCTCTCTGCTCAGGCATGAGGTGGTATTTGAGGGCCTCGATGAGAAGGTCCTTGCACTCCGACTGGTGCCTCACAAGCAGTTCCGTGTCGACATTGCTCATCAAGAAGTCGCGGCTTAGTAGGGGAAGCCGGACACACTTCATCAGCTGGGAAGAAGAAAGGAGAAAGTTGCAGGAGAAGGAGAATGAAAGCAAGATCCAAACCCCCGGGTCCACCATGTGCAGGGATAAGATCAGAAATTGCAAATGTGCAAGACCTCTAAAGGGCATTCATCCCAATTTATTTGCACAAAATCTGCAGGGAGGTTAGATGACGTTGGCTAATCACTGAGCATTCATGCTGATTTGTCGGCGGAGAGGTTAGATGACATTGGATATGTACTGGGCATTCATTCTGTCTGAGGGGAGATTAGGTGATGTCTGCTATTTATTGAGCATTCATTCTGATTTGTCTGAGGGGAGGTTAGACGCCACTGTGTCGAGCAAGTGTTATCCCGCACCTTCCAGTGCACATTCCCCTCAATTTCCTTACTGGAAGAAGAGAGAAACAGCCCTATTAATTCACAGTCCTTATATTCTGCCTTAGCTTTAATTAAATTCATGGCAAGAAAGGACAAACATTAAGCCACAGTTAAGGATGGCTGAATCTGTCAATTTGGGGTTTTCTTCCCTTCTCATTTTTCCAACCTTAAATTCAGTTTTCCACATTTCTAAAAAGTTTGTGAAGTGTTTTGAAAAAAGTCCTTATGAAAACCCATCAGCATCTGAGTGCGAATTTCTCCTTACATATACATTCGCATGCAGTTTTGCCTAATGCAAGCCTTTTTGCAATTGCCCCTAATATAATGTAGTTTGCTACATTAGTTTCACCACCTTATGTACCTTTGTGCACATTTTACCCTGCTATTTGCATTTTTGTACACATCAGCTGGAGAACGGTACTGCAAAATTTTGAAGGACAGCTGTGTTGTGTTGTTCATGTGTTGTTTCAACAACTATAAATTAGAGAGATTTGCCTCTAAATGTGAACTGAATCAATTTCTCTCTCTCTCTCTCTCTCTCTCTCTCTCTCTCTCTCCCTCCCTCCCTCCCTCCCTCCCTCCCTCCCTCTCTCTCTCTCTCACTCTAGGAGAAAAGGACAGACCTACCATGTATCGCTTGTTCTATCCATCATGCAATTAAATTATACATGAGGCATCACAATTCCGCCACTCGCCATGGCGAGTGTTGCATCTCCCTTAGGTAGGGATGGGTGAGGATTTTGATTCAGCTTGGATTTCAAGCCAAATCTGTCAAATTTGCATTTTTCTAAACAGGAGAACTCAAACACAGCCATCTTTCAAAATTCACACTTACTCAAATTTTGTGATGCAGTTTGCCAACCAACCAATGTTTACCAAAATGCATTTATTAGGGGAAAGTGTGCATAAAAATGAATATACAAGTGAAAATAACATGCAAAACTACAAATGGATTGCAAAAATTTGTACATTAGTCAAAACTGCAGACAAAAATGTGTTTATTAGTAGACATTCACACTAAAATTTAAGAGAATTTTCATGATTAAAAAAAAATCACAAACTGCTGCAGAAATACGGAGAGCAGAATTTAAGATTATTAGAAACTGAGAGAACTGAAATTGACAGATCTTTCCATCCTTACCCTTAGGTGAGCACGAGCAGATGAGCCCTAGCGTTCTTTCCCAGCTTTGAGCTGGAGAGGGGGCAGAATTGTCCTTGCAGTTGTGCTCTGCTCAGAAGCACAGCAGAGCTGTCAGTGAATCCCTGACGCCTGCTCCACCTTGGAGCCAGAGAGGAAGGCTGGAGGCTGCGGCTTTAGTGCTGTGCCACCGACGCCCTTGGGACGTTTGAAGTCCAGGGGAGCTGCAGGGATGAGCCGTAACCCCTCTCTAACTCCAGTCTTGGAGAGGAGAAGCAATGGGCTGTCCCTGGCCTTGCATGAAATCAAGGACGAGAGGGAGGAAGAGCAGGGCCCCAGCAACCACCGCTGCTGCTCAACCAAAAACAGCAGACCCTCGGAGCCCACAGCCTTCCCCCATGCATCCCCAGTAGCACTGAAGCTTGCACAGCCACGTACTCTGGGGATGTGCTGTCTTCGGCTGTCAACATCATGCTTCACCCAGCTGAGGACAGCTCGGTAGACTTCTTCCTCTGAGGGCACGTTGAGGCTGTCGCTGGAAATGAGATCCAGCACCTGCAAGGGGCCGGGGGGTGGGGTGGAGGTGGGTGGAGAAGAGAAGAGAAAATCTGGGTTATTTCAGAGACAGAGTAGGAAAAAGTGAACAAAGATTATTCCAAGCGTCAAAAGCATGTTTACACAGCCAATACCTCGACTTCTCAACTGCAGTCACCTGTTTTAATTATTGTGTTGTTTGAATAGGATTGCTTATTGCAAATTTTAATTATCAATCAATCATTTATTACAGTCAAAGACCACCACTATAAAATATTTTAAAAATTATAAAAGCATAACATTAAACAGAGAAATAAACGTACAGCTGCAACATGAGATAATATGATTCTAATCGTGTTGAATAAATACCCAGTAGGCAACTCCCCCCCCCCAAGGTTAGCTATTATTATTTTTTCCCGTCATCACTCTCCTACAGGTAACAGCTGATGCACAAAATCTTGCTACACTATATGTGACCTGCAGGTTTTGATCCGAGAGTAAATATTCTAAATAAAATACATCAGATCTCCCTGGAATTTTTGGAAGAATTCGGGTGATAAGATCAAGTCGGGAGTCCTGATGAAAAGGACAATATTAATTATGGATGCTTATATTTTCATGTTTTAAGGGAATTGTTTTATTGTGTATTTTAACCTGCAGAACTCCCTACCAAGTGAAATTTTTAAACAGGCCTTTTCATATGAACTTTTTCCAACAAATACAATACTTATGGATGCTTTTATTACTGTTTTTAACAGTGTTTTATTGGTTTTTAATTCTATCATTTTTATATGTTGGAATACTGCCTTGGTATATGCTGATGAAAAGTACGTATAAATATTTTAATAAATAAACAAACAAACTACAGATAAACAGATGCTTACATTTTAAGGCTTGTGTTATTGTTTTATTTGTGAACCCCATTTTGGCATGAAACGGTGTATAAACTAAAATAATAATCTTCATTTATTTAGGGTTAGATTTCTTACCCGCCGTTCACCATAAGGTCTCAGGGTGGGTTATAACAGTTACATATATAATTGTGAAACAGATAAAATAGTTGCAACCATAAAACAATAAGAGTGTAAAATAACGAAATCAGTGTTGCATAAGAAACCATGGAAAAAATACAAACATTTAAAAACAATTCCATGTATAAGAACTGTTAAAAATAGTTCCAGTACAGATAAAGACTGAGATAAAGCTCTCCACTTAAAAGGCTTGAGAAGATCTAATTCAGTGTTGCACATTTTTGGCTTCATACCTCTGGATGCAAGAAAGCATACGTTCATAATATTTAATTCAGGCCAAAATTTTACATGTGTTCCCCCCATGGTTGAAGGCGGTATGCCTCTGAATGTCAGAGAACCAACCTGCGGACCGCAGTTTTGGAAACCCTGGCCTACACTGACTGGCAGCAGCTTTCCAGAGCTTCAGCGTGGGGACGGTCCTAACCCTACCTAGAGATCCTGGGGATTGAACCTGGGACCTCCTGCATGCAAAGCATCTGTTCTGCCATTGAGCTGTGATCCCCCTTCCCATAAGCAGTCCCTCTCACATCTCCCCATCTACAGAGGGCATCTCAGGGGAGCCTGCCAAGTGTCAAGTGTATGCAACTGTGTCCAAGGGAAAACTGACACGCTGCCACCAGCACAGGCAGGAAGGGCCTCACGGAAACGCAGGCTGCGTTTAAATAAAAAGGCACGCTGGTGTACTCTTACTGCATAAAAAGCACATGAGGTCAGCACATATTTACACACACACACACCCCTCTACCAGCTGTGAAGCTCTGTCTCTGGTATGGAAAAATTATTTGAGGCACTGAAGTTGCTAGGAGGAAGGGACCTCCCTAATTAAAAAAAAAAAGTTTAGGAATATAAGAAGCGGATCGATCTAAACATAATAGGTTGTATCCAACATTAGTGCAATTCAGAGTAGACCCATTGGGAGGCATCCAATGGTCGTCCCACTCCAGAGTAGACCCGCTGAATAGACATGACTAATTTAGATTCACTAATTTCACAAGGTCTACTTATAAAGCAGCAGTTCATTCTCAACTGTAATATCTGCCTTTACTGAAAGGTGCCTTTCCAGTTACAGGGGCCTAGCCTGCTCCAGCAGTCTTTAACAAGATCTCTCCTTTGGTCTTGCAACGCCATTAAACTCCAAGAAGAAGAAGAAGCCTTTTACTCTGATGGAGCATGAGAGTCTGGTTGGGAAGGAAAGCCATTTGGGGCTTTTTAGTTTAGAGAAAAAGGGAGTAAGAGGCAATATGACAGATGCGTATAACATTATGGAGGAAGTGGACAGAGAAAAGTTTTTCTCCCTCTCCCATGACACTAGAACTCATGGACATCCAATGAAGTTCAGCGTTGGAAGATTTCGGGACTGACAAAAGAAAGGACATTTTCACGCAGGACACAAACTATGTAATTCGCTCCCACAAGAGGCCACCAACTTGGACAGACAAATTCATGGAGGATAAGGCTAGCAACGGCTACTAGTCATAACGGCTAGGTTCTGCCTCCATGATTGGAGGCAGTATGCTTCTGAACACCAGTTGCTGGAAACAACACGAAGGGAGAATGCCACTGTTTCACTTGGGTCCTGCTTGTGGGCTTCCCATGGGCATCTGGTTGGCCACTACCAGAACAAGATGCTGGACTAGATGGGACACTGGCCTGATCCAGCAGGACTCTTGTGTCCTGATGTACTGGGGCTTCTGTAGTGAAGTCCTCTCAGTTAAAGGATGGCAATGCAACATCCTTGTGCCGGGAGGCCACTGGTACCACGGGCTCATCTTGTGGACACGCTTGTGGGTGCGGCCCTGTGTGCAATTCCCCCTCTGACTCGGGGCCCTCAATCTCTCCCTCTGAAGAAAGGGCATCCAATCCCAGGGCCATGACCCCCTGCCCCCTCCCAAGCTGCTATTCTGCATATAGCTCCACATGGCAGACCTCAGGGTCCTGGTAAAACATGAAAAGAAGAACCCACCACCCACACCTAAATGGCTACCATGGATATATATGGGCTGCTGAGACATTCCGTGGGTTTTATTTGGAAAACTAGATCTCAGCATCCCAAGTAGGTCAAACAAACCCGGAGCCCCCCAGTATCCTTCATGAAGCCCCAAAGGGACGCGTCATCTCTTGCCTGCTTGAGGGGCAGAAGCATGAACTCTTCTGTCTTGGAGACATCCACAAAGTGCTGCAGGACGTACTTGTGGGCCGACTTCAACAGATCGCTGCAGGAGTGCGTGTCCGCAAATCCCCGGATGCCCAGGCAGTTGGAGGGGTCCAGCTGGCTCAACAGGAACTTGCAGCAAGCATCTCGTACCCCATTCAGCTGGAGGAGGCTGGCTGCAGGAAGCAGCGTCTGCAAGGCAAAAGGGCCCGTTAGCAGCACTCCCCCCCAGTCCTGACACTTGGCCGTTACCGTTTTTAGGAGTGGTGTAGCGGTTAAGGTGTTGGACTACGGCCTGGGAGACCAGGGTTCGAATCTCCACACAGCCATGAAGTGCACTGGGTGACCTTGGGCCAGTCACTGCCTCTCAGCCTCATGAAAACCCTATTCATAGGGTCGCCGTAAGTCAAAATCGACTTGAAGGCAGTACATTTACATTTTATTTTATTTTTAATTGGCAGCAGCCTTGTTGTTGTACATGCCTTCAAGTCAATTTCGACTTATGGCGACCCTACAAATCAGCAACCTCCAGTAGCGTCTGTTATAAGCCACCCTGTTCAGATCTTGTAAGTTCAGGTCTGTGGCTTCCTTGATGGACTCAATCCATCTCTTGTTTGGCCTTCCTCTTTTTCTACTCCCTTCTGTTTTTCCCAGCGTTGTTGTCTGTTCTAGTGAATCATGTCTTCTCATGATGTGTCCAAAGTATGATAACCTCAGTTTCATCATTTTAGCTTCTAGTGACAGTTGTGAAGCAGTTCTCCAACCAAAAATGTGAATATTAGGGGAAAGTGTCTACAAAGAATGCCCCGGTCCCATAGCTTTAAAAAGACTTTTCCTTCTTGCTTCTAACAGAAATTGTGTATCATAATTTTCTTTCATTTTTTTAAAAGCAGTGTAGTCAGTGTAAACCTAGAAGGAAAGCTGTTATTTTCGACTAAGCCTGCCCTCAATTATCCTGCTTTTGTGCTGAGCAGAAACTCATCTCCACCAGCAGCCTCCTGTAGGACCTCACAAAAACCCAAAGTGTTCCACAGATTGGGGTGGGGAGGAGAAGGGGTTGCATGAGGCCACGCAAGCTGGCTCTATTTAGAAGCAAGCAAGACTAGCAACAGACAAAACATTGGCCGGCAATCCTCTTACATCATGGGAATAGCAGGGAGGGCAGTGCGATAAGATGACAGGCAGGCAGCATCTGTAGTTTAGGAGCCTGAGGACGGCTGCTGCATTTTTGTTTCCAGTACATAAGTAGGCAAGCATTAAACAAGCAGGCTCTGCAACAAAATATTGCCATGTGAAGGGCTCCAGCCAGCCTCATCCATTATCATTAATAATATTTATTATTATTAATATGCAAAATCCCTAAGCAGTTTACATAAAACACAATGTCACAAAAAGAATATCCATCCATCCATCCATCCACCCACCAAAAATACGTAGAAGTACATCAGGATGTCCGGTTGAGTTGTTACATGTTTTATGGAATGTATTTTTTTGTATTTGCTGTTATTTAAGATGTTTTAATCGATGCTGTAAACCAGTCGAGAGTTTTGTTTAAAGATAAGCGGTATGAAAATTATTAAAAAACAAACAAACCATGCTGTTGCATGTACAGTAGGGGCCCATCTGCACCTTACATTTAAAGCACTACGATACCACTTTAAGCCTACATGGCTTCCGTCAAAGAATCCTGGGAACAGTCGTCAGTTAAGGGTGCGGAGAGTAGTGAGGAGACTCTTATTCCACTTGCAGAGCTGCACTTTCCAGAGTGGTTTAACAGTCAATCCGTCTTCCCAGGGAACCCTGGGAACTGTAGCTCTGTGAAAGGAAGAGGGGACTCCTCACAACTCTCAGCACCCTTCACAAGCTACAGTTCCCAGGATTCTTTGTGGGGTGAAGCTGAATGTTGGAAGATTCAGGACATAACAAGAGAAAGGACTCCTTCACACAGCACATAGTTAAACTATGCTCACACGAGAGTCAGCGATGGCCACCAAGTTGGACGGTTTTAAAATTCATGGAGGATAAGGCTGTCGATGGCTACTAGCCACAATGGCTATACTCTGCCTCCATAGTCGAAGGCAGTATGCTTCTGGATGCCAGTGGCTGGAAATGGCAGAAGGGGAGATTTGCAGCTGCTACTCCTGGGATTTCCAAACAGGCATCTGGCTGTCGACTGTGAGAACAGGATGTTGGACTAGATGGGCCACTGGCTTGCTCCAGCAGGATGACTCTTATGTTTTCTCTTATGTTTTGAAGCTATGACTTCTTAAAGTGGTATGACAGTGCTTTAAATGCATGGTGTGGCTACGGCCTAGGCCTTTTAGTCCCACCCCTCCCTCTTCTAAACCATAAGGAAGATGCTGGCGCCCATGTGCAGTCTTACCTGTACGTTCCCTTCTCCCACCACAATCTCAGCAGTGTAGGCGTACTGGACCAGCTGCTCCAGGGCCTGTGGGTCGATATCGTGGAGCGTGACGTGGGTCTGCCGGCTTTCGCTCATCTCATCTGCGGCAGGAAGGAACAGGATGTAGCTCAGTCGCAGAGCCTCTGCTTTGCATGTAGAAGGTCCCAGGTTCCATCTCCACCATCTCCAGGTAGGGCTGGGAAAGGCTCCCTGCCTGAAATCTTGGAGAGCCGCTGCCAGTCAGTGTTGACAATGCTGAGCTAGGCGGACCTATGGTCTGACTCAGTACAAGGCAGCTTCCTATGTTCCTAGCCTTCACACAGGCCAAAGGCAGTTGGGCACCTTAAGCCACACCTGCAGCTTTTAACATTGCCATTGTTGTTGTCATGAACAGCAACACCAAGGCCGGCTCAAAGCCCCAAGTTAAAAGCAATCACAGGCTAAAGGGGTTGAGAAAGGCCCTGCTGCCAGTCAAAACAGAGAGCCAGCATGGTGCAGTGTTTACAGTGTTGGACTAGGGCCTGGGAGACCAGTGTTCAAATCCCTGCTCAGCCCTTGGGCCAGGCACTGACTCTTAGCCTAATCTGTCTCACAGGTCTACACAGAATGACCCGTTAAAATAAACGGACGTGACTAGCTTCGGTCCATTAATTTCACTGGGTCTACTCTGAGTAAGATTTAGCCGGATAGAACCCAAAATGTCTGCTATGGGGGCATGGTTATGGGATATCAGTGCCCCACACAATTCCTTTCCCTTCTCCATGAGTAGTAAAGTGCAGATTAAATGATTCACCTATTAAAGTGCATTTGAAATTTTTTAAGCATATCCTTAATAAATAAACAAACTTATAAACTGCTTGGTGACTCATCTGAAAAGGAAAGCCACAAAGGACAAAGAGCTGCAGGGTTCATTGTGCAGGATTCATTGTAAGAGGAACAGCTCAAATTACAGTGTTCCCGACTTGCAGAATTGCAGGATTTCCGCTTTAGCTGGCACAGAATATGAACCATCTGGTTGCAGAATTTCAGTGGGATTGAGCAAAGGAGCTCAAGCAAGCAGGTGGTGGACCCATGCAGGCGGACGGGTTTTGAGGGAGAGAGATACTTGCTTGTAAACATGGCATGGAAGTATGGGCTGCAGGAAGCCAGCACCACTTTGTGGGCCTTGATCTCCTTGGTGGCCACGTGCAGCACGATATCGCAGAGCAAGGACCGCTGTCGCATCCGGTTCATGCAGACGAAGGCGTCGTGGTAGTGCCTCTTTGAGTTGTGGGAGATACTGTGCCCGTCCCGGTTCAGCAGCTGCATTCCGCTCTCCATGGCTGCAGGCGGGTCGTTCCTGGCTCGTGGCACAGCCCTTTCGGCCTCTCTGGATAAAAGAAGAAGATTTCTGTTCACAATCCAAGTCATGGACCCTGAACTTTGTTCATCAACTCATAACATAAGAAGAGGCATTCAAGAGGCAGCTGGACAGCCATCTGTTGGGAATGTGGTGCTTTGGATTCCTGAATTGAGCAGGGGGTTGGACTTGATGGCCATGTAAGCCCCTTCCAACACTACTATTCTATAAGAACTCTGCTGAGTCAAGTCAAAGGCCCATCTAGTCCAGCATCCTGTCCCCACAGTGACCAACCAGATGCCTCTATGGGAAGCCCACAAGCTAGACATGAGCGCAACCAGGGCTGTGGAGTAGGTACGCCAAACCTTCGACTCCGACTCCAACTCTGACACCTCTATTTTTCTACTGTCCGACTCCACCCAAAATTGCTTCCAACTCCACAGCCCTGGAAAGGGCTGTAAATGTCTTTTTAAATTGGAAGCTCTCATAGGAGCATTTTTATCGCTGCCTGAATATGTGCAGATCTTGGCATCACAGCATTTGTCTTCATCTGGGTCCTGTGTCATACACTGACACATAAAATATTTTCCATCTTGAGTTATGGTGAAATGCTCAACTACAGCTGACTTCATGGGAAGCTTCTTTGACATTTTGAATTTATATTTTAAAAAATTTGTCAATCAAAATTTATTTTGAAGTCAGAGTCGGTACATTTCTACCGACTCCAACTCCTACTCCACCCAAAATTGTTTCCGACTCCACGACTCCGACTCCACAGCCCTGAGCGCAACAGCGTTTTCCAAATCTGCAGTTCCCAGCAACCGGCATTCAGAGACATACTGCCTCTGACAGTGGAGGATAAGGAAAATAAGAGCCCTGCTGGATCAGACCACTGGCCCATCTAGTCTAACATCCTGTTCTCAATGTGGATAACCAGATGCCTCCATGGGAAGCCCGCAAGCAGGATCTGAGTGCAAAAGCAACTCTCCTCACTTGCGATTCCCAGCAACTGGTATTCAGAGGCATACTATTGGCATACCAATAGTGGAGGGTAGAACATAACCATCATGGCCACTAGCCATCAATTGCCTTATCCTCCATGAATTTGTCTAATCCTCTTTTAAAGCCATAGACGTTGGTGGCCATCATTACATCTTGTGGTGATGGATTCCAGAGTTTAACTATGCGCTGTTTGAAAAAAGTACTGTCTTTTGTCTGTCCTGAACCTTTCAACATTCAGCTTCACTGGCCCAAAGGCCCATCTAGTCCAGCATCCTGTTCTCACAGTGGCCAACCAGATGGGAAGCCTGCAAGCAGGACCTGAGCACAAGAGCACTCTCCCATCCTGCGGTTTCCAGTAACTGGTATTGAGACGCATGCTGCCTCCGACAGCAGAGGAAGAACTTTTACCCCTGATGTTAGGTGGAACAGGCCTTCAGCAATGCAGAATGTGCATGGGAGAAGGAAGACATAGTTTTCCTCAACACTCCTTGCAAAGCATAAATCCTAGACACACACACACACATTTTATGTTAACCACAGGTGTTTCGCTAGTAATAATAATCATAAAAAGGAGTCATTAAAAACCATTCAGCAGCCTCTCTTCAGATCCGCCCACCCTGCATTCCGGCAGTAAGTCACACTCATGTTTATCCGGGGCCGCAATGTTCATCATCAACACCTCCACACTGCCGGCTGCAAGAGCTCCACGTATGTGTGGCCGTGCCTAAAAATAACTGGCCCTCAGCTGGGAAAAGGAAGCCTTTTTAATTCATTCCTGCCAAACGCAAGTTATGAATTTGCCAAGGAGAGGGAGGTGGTGGCAGCGATGATGATGGCGAAGAGAATCACACCCACGACAGCCCCCAACCAACACCACCCCTGCAACCCAGATTGGCAGATGCATGCAGGGGCAGTGAGATTTCAAGCTTCCTGGCAGATTAGGAAAAACAGAGGGGGAAACAAGCCAAACAGGGTACAAAGCGCTTCCTGTGATGTAGAAGAAGAGGGAACTCCTGTCCTCGTCTACAACGAGAGGAGACATCGAGCAGCAACTGAACGGATGTGACTCCTGAGAGCCGCCCACGCACAGCTGATCGTGTGAGAGAAAGGAAGAGAGAGGAGAAATTGTGAAGTGAAAAAGCTGACAAATGCACGACACACGGCGGGATTGTTAATTAATGCTTGCCAAGAATACGGTGGCAGAAGCGCAAGGTGTCATTATGACGGGTGAAGGGTAGGCCACCGTGCTGTTCCCCCACAGCAGCTTGATTTCAGCAGGTGAGACTTTTTGGAGAGGTAGGTGGGGAGAGAGCGCAGGATATAATACAATAATAATAATAATAATAATAATAATAATAAACCTGCTCCTGGGTGAGATCACAGGAGAACTGTTATGGCCTAGTCCAGGGATAGGGAAACTCAGGCCCGAGGGCCAAATGAGACCTTCTAGGCCTCCCTAACTGGCCCTCAAGACTCTCACCAGGCCACATCCCTCACCAACCTTCACACCCTCCTTAAGTATTTTTGCCCAGCTAGAATGTGTCCTTGACCTCTGATAATGCCTCTTGCTTGAGAGGGGTGTGCGAGTGTGTTAAGAAACTAACCTACTGTACAAAGGTAAATTCACATTAGTTGCTTTGCCCACTTTGGTCGGTCACCTCGCCCACCACTGGCATGTGGCCCCCGGAAGGTTGCACAGAAGGGAACGTGGCCCTCGAGCTGGAAAAACGTTCCCCATCCCTGGCTTAGCCTTTCTAAAAGATATCTCTAAACATCACTGACTCAGCACTATGCTAAGACGTCTCAGAGCCCCCTAACACTGGCCTTTCTGCAGGCCCCATTGAGGAGTTCACACACTCCAGCTACTCAGGAGATGGTGCAGGCCTTTTGGGCAAGGAGTTTGAATAGCAACCACCCAAAGCTGTTCACTCTCCTGAAGATCCAACTGGACAAGCTAGATGATGCAGTTTCACACCATTCAACAGCACTCTGGCCTTGTGATGGCGTGGGGATCTGGTAGTCATCAGGCTATGCTTGGAGACAGGAGGACTCAACTGGGTTTAGAATTTCATTGGGTCAACTCCTCTCATCTCAAGGAGCTATCCCAGGTCCTGAAACATGCTAGTGCTTGCATGGTTTATTTCTTTTTCTTTTTCTAGAATTCCTGCAGTTCACTAGTATGTATTAAATTTACAAAGCAAGAGCACATGTACAGAGAGGCTTTCCTACCACTGTGGCTAGCATGGAAACCAGTAGGGGAGGGATTGATTTGCTTCTCCTCCGCCAGCCCCCTTGCTTGCATGGAATTCTGGATTGCTTGTGGTTACTAAGTAAGTTGTTAAATGCAAGGCTGTACAAAGACAAGCCAGTAAGACTTGCTCTCAAACTCTTCCCCCTTCGAAGAGACTGGAAGCTTTGGTTTCCATTTTAGATGAACAACTGTGTCCTCTGCACCCTAAACTGTGGCAAATCTTACATTACTGTTGTTGAAACAAGCCAGCTTCATAAGCTACACTTAAGGTTGGCAGGCTCAGATGTCACAAGCTGTGATTAATCAAAAATCATAGTTTTGCTTTGCTATGAACACAACCATTGGCAATGGAAATACATTCTTCATATGTTCAGAGGTACTTTATTATTGTTATTCAGCATGCTTTAACTTCAGGGTCCTATACATCAAGTTCTGACTGGATCTTGCTTCATTTTGTTAATGACCAGTAACTGAGCCTTCCATCTTGGTTGAAAGTTAAGCCCAGCTTACTATGGAAGCAAATATTCTCTTCTTTTTTTGCAGCTTTCAAACCAAACTGTCCTAAAAATAGCCCCGGTTGTGTAAAAGAACATGACGCAAGCCACAAAATTAATTACCCTCTGTTGCTAACACAGGTAGCTTCCAACACCAGCCATAGGGTTTGGCATGACATTTCATAGGACTGAATGGTTCTACCGAAGGACTTCAAATCCAAACTTGTGCTTAAAATCAGACCACTAAATCCAATGGCTGCAACGCTTGCCGCTGAGCAGAGCACAGGGATGATTGAAGCACAGCAGATCTATAGGGCAGACTCCTCATGCAAGTCAACCAAGCCCAAAATAATAATTTTTATTTATTGTTTGTTTGTTTGTTTGTGCAGGCCACCTTACATAATGCAATAGGGCAGGTCCTGCCTTGAAGAATTTACAGTCTAAACATTTAACACAGGGGAAAGTGCTGTTGCATTCAGGTCATGCTTGCAGGCTTCCATAGGCAACTGGCCAGGCTGATGGGATTTATAATCCAAAACATCTGGAGGGCACCAGGTTGGCTAAGGCTGGTTTAGACCCAAGCATCTGTGCTGCATCCTGGTATTGCCAACAAGGGGCAGAAATCTCTTTTTTCGAGAGGGGGCTTTGCCAATGGAGCTTCTGTCAGGATCAATACATGGAAAATGCATCGTTGAATGAGATAAAAGTTATACTACATAAAGAAGGTAACATGCACGGATATGTTACATGTATGCATGCATCGTCTTTGAGTTCTGAAGCATCGTCAGTAGGCATCTCACCTATGATGCCAAAAGTAGGAAAGTTATCCCCACCTGGAAAAGATGCAATTCATTTCATTGTAGCCCCCAATTCTCGATCAAAATGATCAGCACACTTTGCTTCTACATCGAAAAAGGGTTTACGTTTAGGCCACGTTAAGAATGGCTGCTCCTCAGTGGAGCGCACTTTCATATTTCTGACACAGCTAGTATTCTGGACATGTCCTCTAATTAGAAGGAAGTAGGCCCAGATTAGTGACTTCTGCAGAGACGCAGCAGGCAAATTCTGCTTAGCTTCTCCGCCTTGAGAATAACTGAATTATCCAACTGTGCTTGATTCACAGCTACAACAAGGTTACCTGCCTGTCCAGGAGATGGGTTGGAAGAAGGCAAGGTCAGAACAGGCAGTCATGCAGAGATACAACGTGCAGCTTCTCAGAGCAGGTAAATTTTCTGAATTTCTACTTGAATGAGAGTGAATGAAACAGTCACATTTAATGCAGAGATGTGGTAGAAGGATCTGTATCAGAGAAGAGTGACTTTAGGAAGGCTAGTTCAGAGCAGAGACTTACACAGGGATATAACAGGAACCCTCCTCTGAAGGCAGGTGACTCTGCCCTCTATGCAGTGTGGGTGGTTCAAGGCGCCAATCACACCATATGATGACATGAGGACAAAAATTACCTGCCATCAGCATAGGCCAACTGGAAACAAGGAAGTCCTGAACAGTTACTTATGCAGAGATGCAGTGGGCAGTCTCCTGTGAGAGTGGGTGCTTTGGGCTGGCGGGAACCTTTATTGGAAATTCATTCAGCAGACCAACAGCTCTCTCTCACAGCACACTGACTGGGTATGACTGTTTTATGATTATGATTGTCTTTTAAAAAAATATACCTGCAATTGCAAAACCATTACTTCTGAAAGGTGGAGCTGCACTGTCTTACATGTAGCAAGAAGAGGGAAGATTTTTATTTATTTATTTATTTTTAAAACATCAAGTGAAGAATCTGGGCGAAATGCCTGAAATAATTTGGAACAATTTCCACCACTACCACCCCAGCACAAGGGGATTGTTTTGCATTGTAATTTTTCACCCTTCCTTCTAGAGGGCCTCGTCTCTTCCTACCCTGCCTACTATAACAAAAATGCTGGAAGCATCAGACTCAAAATGTTAAACTGTGAATGTCCTCAGTGCATGTTACCATACAGTACATTTGTAAAGGAGGTGAGATTGGCTGTGGCAGATGAACCTCCCACTCCCCAACACCCTGTAAAGGTATACTTTAAAACAATTTAAAAACTGTTTTTAATCTATTTTGTATTGTTGTGAACTAACCTGGGACCTTCTGGTGCAGGGCAGGTAATAAATCTAATCATCATCATGGCAGATTTAGCTGCAAAGAGCCACCAATACCAATTTTTAAATTTTAATGTTTAAATGCAGTTTTGGCCCCTCCCTTGCTAATACTTTTGATTTAAACCCACCAGTCAAGCTCTCACTGATGTTTCCAGGCTAGAATGGGAGTCCGAGTGTGCAACTGGGGAAAAAATAAATAAATCCAGACCTAAGAACCACCTTCCTTTGTGTCCAGATTCCCCCCACCCTTTACAGAGCTGAAATTGATGCAAATGTAAAGGGACCAGGTGGAAGACAATTTTTTTTAAAAAAACAACAACTTTAAGGAGGAGCTCAGTTTTTGCTGTCTACCACAAATCTTTTGATAGTCTAGGGGTTTTTAAAAGGGTCATATTTGCACCTCTCTTTGAAAACCCGTAGATGCAAATGGCTAGATGCGTTTGCAGGTGGGTGGAAGAATTATTTTTTGCTTAGATATAAAACGGCAGAGACAGCTTCCAGGATATGCAGACTCGAAGTGCCTCCTTAAATTAAAAAAAAAGGGGGGGGGAAACCTGATCTCTTCTGGGTAGCAGCAATGCAGGCTTTTGATACTGCAACTGGAGCATTAGGGAATGAGGGTGGGGGGGAGAGAAAGACACATAAAACTGCATCTGATTCCCCCTCCACTCACTGCCTTTAAAGGGTTGTGCACCCCTCTCCCCCAAAATGACAAATCCCACTCTCTCAAAACAACAACAAAAACATTAAATTTAAAAACAGAAAAAGGGGAGCGAGACTGCAGTCGTCTGAATACAGCAGTCACCTCAAATAACCCTCCAGGCGGGATGTCGGTGTGTGTCTAAGCTTCCATCCGCAACATAACACACACACACACACACACACACCCCTCCCACTAGGCGGCATAGAAAGACATCGGGCCCCGCGCCTGCCCGTCTGATCGATCTACACCTTGCATTAAGGTTATTTTAGCTGCAGTTTCTTGCAAGCACCCCCCCCCCCGTTGTCAGCTTCTTCTAGGATCTTGCAGCATATCAGGGATTTTGTGCTAGTTGTCCTCTCTCTCTCTCTCTCTCTCTCCTTAAATGATGTCAAACAGGCGTTTTGAATCACATCCATCCTATTCCATCAAACGCTGCGTTTTTTTAAAAATGTGTGTATGGGCAAGGAAACCTCAAAAGCCAAACCAAGGAGAGATGCATTTGAGCCCAGTTGAAAGGGGGGGGGGAGAGGATTGAGGTTGCAATTTTTAGGCACGCTTTCCCGAGAGTAAACCCCATTGAGGACCGGGGGACTTACTTCCTAGTAAACACGCGCTGATTGCGTGGGAAAGGGATGCACTTCGGGACAATCGCCCGTCCTGCAGGATGTGGTTACAGGCTGCTGCGGCTTCCTCATAACAAACAAAAGCATGCCATAGAATGCCACACATCCCCTCCCGCAATGAACCCACATTTAGGCTGCCATCCCATGCGATTGCCCTATAATCTGCATCGCCTTGTTCAGAATGGGTGCTCTTCCCTCCTCACCCACTTTTACACTTTCACCCTTTAGAGATCCAACCAACCGAAATCTAAACCCATTAAAAAGAACGGTGCAGAGTATTGTTCATAAAAGACCGCACTCACCCAGCTGAAACCTCCAGGGCTAGAAAGCAGAGGTGCTTTCCGCGTTCAGGCGCTTTGCTCTCCAGATTGATGGATTTTGTTTTTTTTAAAAAAAGTTAGCCCCTGCAAAATTGCTTTCCCGGCTAATGGGATGGCGTTTAGAGTGGCCAAAGGGCTTGCACAGTTTGATGATCCCTCTCTCTGCTTCCTCACTTTCTATTCTCTTTGCACATACTAGAGCAGGCTTTTCTTTGCTTCTCCTCAGGGTGGAAAAAACACCAGCACTTTTTTCTCCCGAGCCCGGGCTCCAAAGCAATCATCCAAAGGAAGGCTAGCTAGATTTGTGTGTGCGTGTAAAGTCGCCGCCCGCTCTGCAGTTTGGCAACGGCGGGTCCCCCTGCTATATAGAATGCTCATTGGGAGCACAGTGAGAGGCTTTACATTTTAAAAAAAAAAAAAATATTTATTTAAAATTAAAAGTTGGACAACATGCAAGCACAAGCAACCATACACTAAAGCAAAGAAGAAAATAAAACAACAGTGAAAACACACACACTAAAAATAAATTAATAAACTGAAAGTAGTGGCTGAGAATGTACAAAATAGCCTTTGCATTGAGCATTCGTAATGTAAATTGTTGCTCTTGAATATAAGAGGGGGAAAGTACCTCGTACAATGGGCTGTATCCAACGCTAGTTGTAGCCGGTGTAGACAAGTGATTCCCAAACTGTGGTGGTGGTCCACGAGCTTCAATCAGGTGGTCCGTTGTATGCCTGTGGTTTTGTGGTTGAAGATGGGAGATGGTTCATCCATCATATTAAATATTCATATTGATTTTAAATTGTATTTTTACAACTTCTTTTATTTCTTAAATTTTACTGTATTACAATTTGAATTCCATGGCATTCAAATTATAATCAGTAACATAGTAGCAAATTCAGAAGGGCAGAGTCCCTTCATGTTAGTCATAGCCATGCCCCTCCCCCTTTTTTGCTGTGGGGTTGAGAATGAGATCTTTGTCAATGCCTTCTCCCACAGTAGACATCCCTAGGAGCCAATATGCATGAAAGGGGAGAGTGTCAGCTATTGCGAAGACTCTTCTCAGTGGCTGACTCATCCCCTTTCACTCTGTTTAGCTCCAATCAGTAGGAAAGGTCAAGGAAGCATGTTAGAAGATCCTTCTCAGTGGCTAAGACATTCCCCTTCCATGCTGATTGGCTCACAGAATGCTGGAGACAAAGGGACCCTGCTCCCCAAAAAATAAAGGGTGTAAGACCCCCCGAGACCCTGGATGACTACACCCCTGATTATAATGCAATAAAACCCAATATATAAGAAGTACAAGAAACAATAAAAACACAGATTCTAATTACACAGCATTTATTTATTTATTATTGCATTTATATCCCACTTTTCCTCCAGGACCTCAAAGTGGTGTACATGGTTCTCCCCCTCCTAATTTAATCCCCACAACAACCCTGTGAGGTTAGGTTGAGAGGCAGTGACTGTCCAAGATCACCCAGTGTGCTTCATGGCTGCATGGGAATTTGAACCCTGGTCTCCCAGATCCTAATCCAACACTCTAACCGCTACACCTCACTAGCGTCTAGTACAGCACATTACAGTTGCTACAACAGGCAGGAAAACAATTGAGATACTAAGGCCCTTATATATTTTCAAATGGTCCATGGGGGGGGCAGAATTGGGAACCGCTGGTGTAGATCAAAATGAAATGACATGTCAGATCCATTAATTTTAATGGGCAGTGTAGAATGTAACTCAATGCATAAGTCAAAGCTGTCTGGATATTGTGTTTTGTCGCCAACTTTATTGCGTCTAGCCAAAGAATGGCACGACCTAAAATTACATTAAATCAGAACATTCACCGTATAATAAAATATACAGATATAACACCAGCTCCCCTACAGATTGAAAGCATATCAAATAAGTCCTCTTTCCTCCAGATGTTTGCAAAACTTTATTGGCAAAATCCCGTATGAAGAAACAGTTCGAGGCTGTGCTCCTATCAGCCCCACTGAAGATTGTGGGACTTACAGGGGTGTGGTTGTTTGGGGTCTCAGGGAGGCCTTTGTTTGGATTACAGTATTATGGTATTTTGCGGAATTAAGCACGTAAACACTACGCAGTAGCTACCTTTCATCTTGGTAGAAACTGCACTGAGAGTCTGGAATAAGAAAAATAACAGTTTATTGTAGGAAATACATTTAGACAGAAAAGACCTACGTCTGACTAACTAGATAGGAGATGCTGCAGAAGCAGAGCTGGTGCCAGGCATGACTGGGCCCTTGGGCACTAGCCTGCCGGCCCGGGCCCACGGTGCCCACCCACATGTGCCACCTACCTCTCCTGCTGCAGTAAATGCTGGCCGTGCCCTGCGCACACATGCCTACCATCAATCAAGATGGCAGCGAGGCTTCTCTAAGGGGCTGATGCGTCTGCCGCCTTCTTGGCTGATGGTAGGCATGCGCGTGCAGTGCGGCCAGCATTCACCACAACGGGAAAGGTAGGTGGGGCATGCAGGCAGGCATTGGGGGCATGCAGGGGGGCATTGGGGGCCTGAGTGATTGTGTGTGTGTGTTTCTGGGAGCTCCCTCTCTGTGATTTGCGGCAGGGTTGGGAGCCGATGCTGCTGCAGATCACAGAACGGGAGCGCTACCCACCCAAAGGAGAGGCCCTTTAGGGCCCCCTCTGCCCCTCCGGCCAGGGCCCAACCTGGCCACCCTCTGGTGCCAGCCCTGTGCAGAAGAGATGTCTGCTGCATCTGTGCTCCTCCTTTGGGAGCCATGCTGACAAGAAGAACAAAAGGAAGATTGAGATCAGAGAAGGAGCAGGAAGGGAGATTTGTTTCCTCTGAGGATATCAGTTTACACCTGGAAGGAAAGGTGAGCTTAGGTGAGAGTAGACAGAACTGTCTCTTTACATCTCTACTTCCTATGTAGCATGCAGTCCCCTCCCAGGTTTCAAGGTGAGTTGCACTGTCACATTTCCAACAGTCTTGGACCCCTTACTTTTTGACAACAGGGTCCCAGCAGGGTCTCTATCTCTCCAGCATACTATGAAACAATCAGCTTGAAAGGGGAGTGTGTTAGCCACTGAGAATAGTCTTTTAATATGCTTCCTTGTGCCTTCCGAGTGATTGGAGCTAACTGTGCTTTAAATATATGGAGTGGGTGCAAGTTCCCTGGGAAGAGGGATGGACAACTCTCAGCACCTTAACAAAGTACAGCTGCCAGGATTCTTGGGGGGGTGGGGGAAGCAGGGCTGTTTAAAGCAGCACCAGAACTGCTTTAAATGTACGCTGCGTTATTTCTCAAGCTCCACTTTTGGCGAGTCCCCACGAGGCTCCAGCCCTGTCCGTGAGGCAAGATTTGAAGCTGAAGAACAGCCCCTTTTAGCACTTTTTCTTCCCACCTCTAGAATATTTTGGGGTTTGAGGTGGTTCACCGTTGCAACATTTCTGGAAAAGTTCTTGTGAAAACGCGCCCTCCCGCGTCGCCCCGAGTTAAGCTCGACTCTGATGCCTTTGCCCTCGGCTCTCAGGTCCGTGAACCACAAGATCAACCAGAGCCGGCTTCTTCTGTTGAGTTCTCTCCTCTTGCTACTGTTGCATTCTGGGAGAGGAAGTGCCCGGACCACGTTGCTGCAGTTGCACCAGGCGGAGAGATCCAGCATGGCTGCTTCCAGCAAGAGGTTGGTGTGCTCCACAAGCCAAATGCCTTGTAGGCGCTTGTGTGCTTAGCAATATATCTTGCAATCATTCTGGGGGCTTGCATTGTTTGCAGAAATTTGGGCTGGGGTGGGGAATGAAACTTTCTTCTTTTAAGTGAGCTCCCAAATCAGGAAGGGCATTTCAGTGCATGTGGAATCTAGGCAGTAAACCCAAATCTCTCGACCTGAGTCTCCTGTTTTAATTGGATTGTTTTGTTGCATATTTTAACAACTAGTGTTTATATTTTAATGGGGTCGCTTTATATTTTAATGCTCGATGCTTATATTGCAATGTTTTAATGGAATTGTTTTAATTATGGATGTTTATATTTTAATGTAGATTAAAATGTAACAACAGCACTAATAAATATTTACATAGGGATTAGTTCCATTGAACTCAATAGAATTTTCGTGGGGGATGTTTGAGTATTCTCTTACTATACATATTAAACAGGGAATTCATTTCATTGAATTCAGTGGGCCTGTTTTTGGATGTTTTTGACTTCTGAGAGGGTAAGGTTTGTTATTACAATATGCTGGATGGTTAAAAGTAATAGTATTGTGGAAAAAAACAAATTGATGGCGCAGACCTTATTTGTATCTCCTCTGTTTCTTTCTTAGTTAATAAACTTTAAAAAATATTTATTTTAATAAAAACATGCAGTTTGTTTGGCTTACTTTCCCCCGAAATGACAGGCTTGCAAAAATGTCTCAGAGCAATGTAAGAAGATAAAATACAGATAAAATCAAATCAGAAAACCAGAATTTTTAAAACAATGTAGAATACAAAATTCCTTAAATGTTCATCCAATGACACAATCAGGAGGACAAGTTCTATCCAACTCACTAAAGATGAGCATCGTGATTGAGGCCACCTTAACTGTCAAAGGCCTGCGTAAATAGAAATAGCTTAGTCTGGTGCTTAAAAACTGACAGTGATGGCGGCAAGCAGGTTTCCTCGGGGAAAGCATCCCACAGAACAGGCTGCCACTACTGAAAAGGCCCGTTCTTGTCTGGCCACCCTCCGCATCTCCTCCCTCACTTGAACCGCATGGAAAAGGGCCGCTGATGAAGACAAAGAGGCGAACCTTGAAGCATTGGGGTTCTGAACCAGCTCTTTGCATTGAGCCTGGAAACTAATCAGCAACCTTCACAGTTGGGCCTATACAGTTAACAGTGTCAGATTGGAAAACTCTGGGTTGCATCCAGTGGTGGCCCTGCTCAGAGTAGACTCACTGAAGTCGAGATGTCTAACTTAGGTCCATTAATTTCAATGCGTCTGCTCTGAGTAGAATTTAATTGCATACAATAACACTCTCCATCCTACCCAAGATTGTAGCTGTTCAGTTCTGGGCTGAGATTCCTGAATCATGCTGTGACACCGATAAGGAACATTTTGCCAGTGATGCCCACATCTGTATTTTAAAAAAAAACTCTCTTTGTCTTTTTTTTTTTTTTTAACTTGTCCTCTCCCTTCCCTTGCTGGAACCAGAAAACTCGCTGAGCTGAGCGTGGATGAATTCCTGACCTCCAGATTTGATTCTGATGCGGATGACAATTCGGAGGAGGAAGGCTTGGATTCTGGGGAAGATGAGACGCCTACAAAGCTAAACCAGAATGGGAAGGCCAGGAGCAAGACAAAAGAGAGGCTCAAATCGAAATCTGTGGAGAAGTAAGAGAATTTTTCCTTTCTTTTAGCTTTAAAAAGAAAAAGCTTTTATTGCATTTTGAAATACACAAACTGTAACAAACCATAAGATATATTTTTTTAAAAAATATTGTATGAAGTACAGTGTCTTCATGCTCACAATTGCCTTTTGTTGCCTGCAGCTCTCTGTGGCTCGCTATGTTAGCCCTGATTTCAGCCCTCCTTAATGTTTTTGTCTGGCTGGGATTTGTCTGATAAGGCCTTTTGTTTCCCTGGGTGGAGGATAGAGAGGGCTATATGAGTATGTGCAGAAAGTAGCCTACTGTACAAATGTAAAATGTGCATTTATAGCTGTGTCCACCTTTGCCTCTGGCCTCACCCACCAATGGCATGTGGCCCGTGGAGGTTTGTCCAGAAGGGAAGCGGCTGTCAGACTGAAAAAGAGTCTAAACTCCTGCACAGCAATATTGACAGTGGAACACATAACCTCCTTTTTTTGGTATGGGGCATAGATCAGTCCAGAAAGATGTCTGGTGGCTGAGCCGACCAATCCTAGAGGATCCCTTGCCTCTGCCGTGGGGAGAGTACTGTTGCCCTCCGGTCCTTCTTGGGGGCTTCCCATCAGGGCATCTGGTTGGCCACTGTGAGAACAGGATGTTGGTCTAGATGGGCCATTGGCCTGATCCAGCAACCAGGCTCTTCTTACATTAATTATAATTTCAGATGTTTGGGTGCCAAGTCCCTGAAATGTCCATCAGGTTATAGATATATTCGAGTGCCTGTCCATGTCTCTTTCAAAGCCAGCTCCCTTTCTTTAAAAGATAAACTGATACCTCTCCTTTGATCAGGAAAATGAAGAAGGGAAAGGCTTCACAACACAAAGACCAGCTGTCCCGGCTGAAGGAACGAGATCCGGATTTTTACAAATTTTTGGAAGAAAATGACCGCACACTGCTGAATTTCGATGACTCCGACAGCTCTGATGAAGGGGAAGGACTTCACGTGTTGCCTGAGAAACTAGAGGTGTGTTTGTTTGTTTTTGTTTTTAAATATATTTTTGCATTTATTTATTAAATTTATATCCCGCCTTTCCTCCCAGAAGGAAGGGCACATAAATACACACACACATATATAGGCTGCATTTCAAGGGCTACCTGGTGCCATCATTAATATCTTTTCAGTGCCAGGTGAAAACCTCTCTCTTCTCCCTGGCGTTTGACAGATTATGATAAATGTTCCACTCTCTGTTGCTGGTTTTTTTCCCCCCTCTGCTGCTGCTGTTGAAGTTGTAGTCCAAAACATTTAGAAGGCACCAGATAGAGGATGACTGGTCTATACACACTACTGGCAGCTCTCCAGGGTTTCTGACCTGCAGTCTGGGGGCAGCTTTTCCGGTCCTACTTGAAGATGCTGGGATCGAACCTTGGATTTTTTGCATGCAAAGTGTGTCCTCTAACAACTGAGCCTTACCCCCTTCCTGAATTTTGTCTCTTCCCCGTACACTTAGGGGGAGAGTGTGTGTGCACAGGCAAGAGATTCCTTTTTTCCGCTGTCTTTCAAGTGTCTGGAAAATCTGCCACTGATGATGTATTATGACCTTATGATTAACCTCTGCATTGTCCTTGAATCTTTTGTAGGAAGCTAGTGAGGACGAAGATGATGATGAAGAAGAAGGAACTGCCAAGCGGAAAAAAGTTGACTTCATCACTGTAAATTTGAAGATGGTGGAACACTGGAAAGAAGCTGCACAGGCAAGAATTGGAGTTGTTTGATTTCCTTCTGTCACTTAAAAAAAAAAACCTATTACGCGCTAAGAAGGGTAATGTTGATTAAATTGGGGTGGGTTTTCTCATGTGGACCACTAGGTCCATGCACCCATCCTATAGCAAGTATCCTAAGAAAATATGTCAAATGCTCCTTTTGGTTTTTCCATCTAGTGTTCTGAAGGTGACTGGATAGTTACTCTTCCTGGGTTGTATCCAATCCTGGTCCTACTCGGAGTAGACCCACTGAAATCAATGAACATGGCTAACTTGGGCCCATTAATTTCAGTGGGTCTACACTGAGTAGTCTGTTGTTAGATACAACCTCCAGATCATTATCATAATTATAATTTATGAATCGCTTTCCATGAAGCACTCTGAAGTTATTTAAAGTATAAAGAACATATATATTGTAATATACATTTGTCACTGTAAGTTTGTTTTTGAAATTGTTTCTAAGGATGCATTTTAAATGGTTGTAACCCGCCCTGGGATCTCAGGGTGAAGGGTGGGTAATAAATTTAAATAATAATGATAATATAAAACAGAGCTTTTTGGGGGGTAAAAAATGAGGTGCCGGTACTTGTATATTTATTGTTACTATTTTTATTTATTAAGTTTATATCCCCCCTTTCTCCCAGAAGGAGTCTAGGGTGGCAAATGAAACACTAAAAATGCTCTAAAACATCTTAACAACAGACTTTAAAACATATTAAAACTTAAACATCTTTAAAAACATCTTAAAAAGCAATTCCAGCACAGATGCAGACTGGGATAGTATTAGTGTCATGGGTGCTGGCAAAAAATGGCTGCTATGAGCAGCCAAAGAAGAGGTGCTGGTATTCCATACCAGTGAGTACTGTTGCAAAACAAGTCTTGGTTCTATATGTTAAAATGATTGCATATATAAAAAATGGTAAATACATAAACAGTTTAAAACAACAAATCCGAGACAGACACCAACTGGGACAAATAGTCAGAAGGCCTGTTGAAAGAGGAAGGTCTTTAGCAGGTGCCAAAAAGACAACAGAGGAGATGTGTGTCTGGTATGCAGTGGGATGGAATTCCAAAGGGTTGGTGTTGCTGCACTAAAGGCCCGATTCTGACTACATGCAGAACGGACCTCCTGATAGGATTGTATCTGCACTCTGGTGGTTTCACCCTGGGACATTTGCTCATATTCCTCATCTAACGTCTTAATGACAGGAAGAAAGCTGTCTTTCTCTCTTTGTTCTCCAGGCTTTTCTTAACCTTCTTCCATTACTTCATTCTTCTTCTATCCAGAAGCAGCTCACGGCTAAGCTCTTCCGTGAGATCACCCAGGCTTTCAAAGCCTGCGTGGTGACGGCCAAGGGGAATGCTGTAGGGCTGGATCCCGGCAAGTACAAAGTCACCGACAGCACAGGTGAGCCTGTATTCTTCTGGCTTCTGTTGTGCCTCCCTTTTGCCAGCAGTGGTGAAGAGCCAATTGCGGCAGAATCATGCGGCATGTGGGTTTCCTGGATATTGGAAGGGAAGGGCCCAGGAGGGCTAAATCCTGGGAACTGTAGCTTGTTAAGGGTGCTGGGAATTGTAGCTCTGTGAGCTGGTCTCCCCACAGCTCTCAGCAGCCTCCACCACCAACAGTTCCGAGGATTCTTTTTTAAGCCATGGCTGCTTAAAGTGGGATCAGAGTGCTTTAAAATGTACGGTGTGTTGATGCGACTTTATAAACTTTGGCAGACCATTATCATATCTCCCAGCGGTAATGAAAATGGCAAACTCTGGCTAGTCATGTGTAAACCCTAAAGCGGTTGTGGTACCTTCGGAATTTTGGATGTTTCTCTCCTTTGATGTGTTTTGTTGGGGTGTGTTCATGTGTCACCAGCTAGTCATGACAGGGTTTGGATGGGGGATGAAGGAGTCTCTGGAAATAGGTGGAATGAGAGAATGAAGCAGAAAGAGTGTTCCCTGTTCACTGCTTCTCAAGGAGCACAATATTATTATTGCTATTATTTATTTGCTGCTTCTCAAGGTGTACAATATTACTGTTACTGGAGTTTGTTTTCCTATTCTCTGCTTCTCAAGGAGCACAATATTATTATTATTATCAAAAACAATATTGAATTATATGCAATGTTAGTCCTATTCAGAGTAGATCCATCGGAGTTAATAAACATTACTACCTTAGCTCCATTAATTTCAGTGAGTCTACTTTGAGTAGGACTTAGATGGATACAGCCTATATCAACCTATGTCCTTTATGATGATGACATTTGTTAGTCTCTTTTTACCAAAAAAGCGACTTAAGGTAAAAGACAACAGATGAAATAATTAACGTGACGAAGGTGGGTGGGATCCCTTCTTGGTCGTACAGGAGCCATTCAGTTGCCCAGGAGCATCAACTGCATGAGAGTTAACATAGGCCCAGTGCATGCATTTGTTTATAGACAGCTAGGCTTTTTGAATAATGAATTTCACATTTCTTTAATGGGGGGGGTGAGTGGGTGTTGAGATAAAGTGCACAAACTTTTCAGACCCTGTTTCATTTACTTCCTGTTCATGAATCCTAAGTGCCAGATGTGGAAAGGATTTCCCTTTGCTAGTGACTCCCCAGTTCATTCTATTTAATAACACTACCCTGCTTTGTTTAAGTTGCCACTTTAATTTTTGAAGCCCCCCGATCAGTTTAAGTCCTGTTCTCGCCTTCCCAATCCCACTCCCTGGCTTCTGTTACCAGAAGTCACACCATGCGTTGTCGAGATTTATCTACACTGCCATAAGGACTAGGAACTTGCTTTTTAAAAAAAATAATAATACTGAGACTCCCCCCACCCTCCAGGAGGCTGACATCTGTGCCTGACATCAAATTAATTATAATTGTAGAATTGTAGAGGACACAGGCAAAAATGCACATAGAGCACCTTGTACCCACTTGTAGGTTTGTGCCTGCTCCTGTACTGCGAAGGGAGTGCTATGTCAGGTTGCAAAAGTGATGGGATTTAACAAAAGCCTGTTCCCCTTTGTTTTCTGTCCTGTTTAGTGTTCAATACCCTTTTGTCCTTCTGTATCCGTGATCTTTTTGGACTACTGCAGAAGTTACTTCAGGTGAAAGCTGCAAAAAACAAATCCAAGTAAGTTTTAACTCAGCCCCCCCTTTTTGTTTTTTTCAAATGCTCCAAATCTTTGGGTGAATTGTTGCTGTGTAATTGGGCAGTGGTTGGGGCAGCTGTGAAGATCTGTTATCTCGGTTCTAAGTGGTAACTGTTAAGATGAGAGATGAGGGAGCTGCCTGGGGTTGACAGGCGTTGCAGTCCAAAATGGCCGTGCTGCCTGGGGCTGATGGGAGATGTAGTCTAAAATGGCCGTGCTGCCTGGGGCTGATGGGAGATGTAGTCTAAAATGGCCGTGCTGCCTGGGGCTGATGGGAGTTGTAGTCTAAAATGGCCGTGCTGCCTGGGGCTGATGGGAGTTGTAGTCTAAAATGGCCGTGCTGCCTGGGGCTGATGGGAGTTGTAGTCCAAAACACCTGGAAGACCCCAAGTTGAAAAGGCCTGGTGCAAGGAAAGTGTTTTGAACCTGTGTCAGGCTTCACCAGGGGTCTATTTCTGCTTTTCAGGTACAGAGGTGAGCATGTGGTCCAAACAGGCAAGGCTGGGGTGAACAGTTCAGGATTCAAGGGAGGGGGTCAGAGGTGGGTTTTAGGGCTGGATTGAGGGTTGAGTTCCAGAGAAGACAGAAAGCAAGGTGAAGCAGGGCATCAGGAGTCTTCTTCTTCTCCTTCTTCTTCTTCTTCACTTACCTGCTGATTGACTGATGGGCAGGCGTTGAAGTCATGCCTTCATTAGGCCCAGGTGAGCTGTGGTTGCCTTGTGCAGGGATTTCTACACAATCTCTAGCACTGCTGCACTTAGTCAGCGAGATTTGCAGGGGAATCAGGCCCGTAGCTCAGTGGTGGAACATCTGCGTTGCATATAGAAGGCCCTAGGTTCAATCCCCGGCATCTCTAGATAGAGCTGGAAGAGAACCCAGCCTGAAATCTTGGCGAGGCATGGCCAGCCAGTGTAGTCAATACAGAGCTTGTTGGACCCCAGTGGTCTGACTCTGTAGGTCAGCGGCAGACCACCTGCTTTGCGTGCAGAAGGTCCCAGATTTGATCCCGGCATCTCCAGGTAGGGCTGGGAATGCCCCCTGCTTGAAACACTGGAGTGCTGCTGCCAGTCAGTGTCAACAGTATTGGGCAAGATGGACCAGTGGTTTGACGTCATGTATGGCAGCATCCTATGTCTTAAGGGAGGGGTCCTAGCTCAGTGCACGTGGAAGGTCCCCGATTCAATCCCTGGCATCTCCAGGTAGGGCTGGGAATGCCCCCTGCTTGAAACACTGGAGCACTGCTGCCAGCCAGTGTCAACAATACTGGGCGAGATGGACCAGTGGTTTGACTTGATGTAAGGCAGCATCCTATGTCTTAAGGGAGGGGTCCTAGCTCAGTGCACGCGGAAGGTCCCAGATTCAATCCCTGGCATCTCCGGGAAGGGCTGGGAATGTCCTCTTTCTCAAAAGTGTAGCATAGACAATACTGAGCTAGGTGGACCCCAGGGTCTGACTCTGTATAAGTCAGCTTCCTTATGGTCCTGCCAGGATGGTGCATGAGGTAATGTGCCAGGTCCTGCCTGCTGGGTGCCCCGTCACCAAGACAACCTCTCCACTTCCTGTATCCCTTCCGGCCTGTGACTTTGCTCTGACTATCCCATAACCCACCCACCCCACGCCACCAGAGCTCCAGACTCTGGATGTGCTAAGAGTGAAAGAGGCTGAAGATTGATTGGGTCGGTGTTGGATTTGGAATTCAAACTCAGGGAGGAAATGCAATCAGCAGGGTTTGTCAGGGTACAGTGGATCCCTTATTTCTTGCCATAGGCATCAGCTCTGTTGCGTTCTTCAGTGCTGCCGTCCGATCTGGCTGGGCTCGGGCGGTGAGGGGGGAGATTAGGTGTTCTTCTCTTGCATGGACATTTTTCTTTTGCCCGTGCTCTTGGCTCCTGGCTATACCTGGCAGGGTGCCCTGAGTTAAACAAGGTCAAGCTGGGTTAGAGGCTGGAAAAGGGTTGTATCCAGTCTTAGCACTACTCAGGGTAGGCCTGTTGAAATTACTGGGCATGACTAAACTTAACACCCGTTTTATTTCATTGGGTCTACTCTGAATATAACTTGGTTGGATACAATCTGGGGCTGAGTAACCACTTAAATTCAGCTTAAGACCTGAAAAGACCTGGTTTTGAGTGACGGCGCAGCCACAGATTCTTTAGATGGCACTGAGCAAGTCGTGTGCCCCCTGCCTCTCTTCCGTCTCTTGTCAAACGGAATGTCAGCTCCCTGTTCCTAAGGCCTGCTCTGAAAGCAAAAGAAGGCAACAGCAGAAATGCACTATGCAAGTGTACTCTGTACAGCCTAGTTTAGCAATAAGGGTTCTGTGCCTAGTCTATGCAAGGAAAAGCTGTACTCTCATGGCTTGAAGTATATTATGTAGATTTAGCACATTTTATACTAAGTGTCGGTAGGCATTGTTCGAACCTTTGCAGAAATGAGGACTAGAGCTTGCCTTAAAAAGAAGCTGGGAAAAGCGGGGGCAGTGGAAGGCTGGCATGACTGTATTTATGCAGGTTGTGCACATATATGTTAAATTGTTCAGCGGGCATTGTCTGAACGCTTTCAAGCTGATCTTTGCAGCAGTGAGGACTAGAAGCTTGCCCTAAAATGAACCCAGGATGAGGGGTAGAATGGAAGGCCATGTGTCTCAGGATGCTCATTTCTGCTCAGTTCCAAGTCCTGTAATCAAGTCCGTAATGGACACATCCCTTTATATCATGGGTAGGGAACCTTTTTGGCCCGGTGGGCCAGATCTTCATCTGCCCTCACAGCATGGGCAAACTTTGCCAGGTGGGTGGGCCCCCCGACCTGTCAATCATCTGAAGTCAGGTGACTGATAGTTGCAATGTTGCAAAGAGGAAGGGTTTGCTTCAGCCATGTGTTCCCCACAGGGAATGCATTGGTGAAGCAGCACCAAGCAGGATCAAACCCTGCCCCCCTGCAAGTGATGTCAGCTGATTGATAGGTAGGCGTGTTGGGGGGAGAGAATGGCCTTGCTCCTGCTGTATGTAAATATATTGGGTGGCAGCCATCACTTTTCATACACGCAATGCATCTCCTTTCTTTGTTTTCAGGATGGGCTTGCCTTCCTCCAGTCCCCTTTGGGGCAAGCTACGCCTGGACATCAAAACTCACCTTGGCTGCACCATCCAGGTAAAATGTTAGGGGCAAACTGCTTGGCCTGGATCCCTGGCCTGCCTTGGTGTCTGGCTTGTGGCCCCACTCCTCATCTATGTGGCACTGAGGAACGTGGGAAACCGCCTTATGACCGAGTGAGACCATCGGTCCGTCTAGCTTAGCATTGCCAGCACTGACTGGCAGCAGCCTGCATTGCACTCAGTGAGCTACCCTGCTACCCTCGGGTCTAGTGGAGGATGTTATCCCATCACCAGTGTTGAAGTAAGATTTAACTGCCTGCCTGGTCAGCTTCTGTATGTGGGATGGACGGAGGAGTGGCATCATTTTGAAAGGGATATCGGAAGCTGTTCTATACATCTGGCTCAGTATTGTCTACACTGACTGGCAGTGAAAGCAGTCCAGGGTTTCAGGCCGGGGTCTCTCCCAGCCCTCCCTGGAGATGCCATTGGGGATTGAACCCTGGGACCTTCTGCATTCAAAGCAGATGCTCCACCACGGAGCTGTGGCCCCTCCCCAGTTTATTTTATTTATTTATTATTTGATTTATATCCCGCCCTTCCTCCCAGCAGGAGCCCAGGGCGGCAAACAGAAATTCTAAAAACACTATAAAACATCATAAAAAGACCTTAAAATACATTAAAACAAAACAACTTTAAAAACATTTTAAAAAAAGCTTTAAAAACATCTTTAAAAAAAGGTTGCAGTTGCATCTGGTGGCCGTTTCTGAGCTAGCCAAGGGCGGCCTGTGCCTGTCTTTGAGGACCGATGGGCAGCAGATGGTACGATAGCTGAACTGATAAACGTTGGGCTGTATCCAGTGCTAGTCCTACTCAGAGGAGACCCGTTGAAATTAATGAACCTGAGTTAGTCATGGCCATTAATTTAATTGAAATTAATGGCCATGACTAACTCAGGTTCATTAATTTCAACGGGTCTCCTCTGAGTTAAACATAGTTGGGTATAACCTTATAGTTACGGCCTCTAGAGGAAAATGAAAGCAGTTGTGTGGCTCTAAACCGTGGTTTGCCTCTTGTACATTTGGAAGGTCAAAACATGGTTTGAGTTCTCAGTTATGGTTAGTGCAAAACATTGTTTGGCATGGTACCTTGGTTGCATTGTGTGTGCACGTGTGGCACAAGGGATGCATGTGTGCCGCTGAGTAGCTTAAGTCAGATTTACAGGTTGGCGGGGCTGAAGACCAAGATTTTAATGCTGCCTCTACATTCTGCCTTTTTCTGCAGCTCCTGTCATGTTTAACAGAAGCCTCTGTGGGAGCAGCTGTCCTCCAGCACGTCAACGCTATTGTGCCTTATTACTTAACTTTCCCAAAGCAGAGTCGGATGCTGCTCAAGGTGAGTTTGAGACCTGGTTCTTTTCTTTTCTTGTGGACTCTGAGAACCACTTAAAAATGCCAGGGATAAGTCATTCCCTGCCCTTCCACTTGCAATCTGAAAGACATACAAAAGGAAAGCGCATTGGGGGGGAGGAGGAAAACAGAAAACTCGGGCAGTATTTCTTAAGAGGAGGTGGAATGACCCTCTGAAAGTGGCATTAGAAGGGGCGTTCTGTGCGTGAGAGGGAGAGGCGGAATGCTTCTTCTTAAAAGATGCTTGCCCCCTGTAGTTTTATGTCCTTATAATAAAAATAATTAATGAGTCAATAATTAGGTTCAAAAGGTGTCCTCAGTTATCAGAATATTATCAGTTGATACCTGAATGGTCACTAGTTAGCCACCCCTGCTCTAAAGATGAACATCAGTTTCCAGAATCTAATTGGCAGTCAGGGCAGTTGCTACAAGATTAGTTTCTGAGCCAGTTGTATGGATGACAAAAGAGGTCTATGTTTCAGGGTGGAAGCTGGTGGACAGGGGGAGCTGCCCGCTTGCCTGCACATGCATGCCTTATCCTCTCTCCTCTTCTTTTAGCAAGCGACCCGTCTCTGGAGCACAGGCGAGGAAACGGTGAGGGTGCTGGCTTTCCTGGTGCTCAACAAAATCTGCCGTCATAAAAAGGACGTCTACTTAAACCCAGTTCTCAAGGTAAGGTGGCGGCGGAAAGCCATATGAGTGTATATCTAAGGACATAAGGAGAGCCTTGCAGCAGGATCAGGCCAGCGGCCCATCTAGTCCAGCATCCTGTCTTCACGTTGGCCAACCAGATGTGCCAGTGGGAAGCCCGCAAGAGGGACCTGAGTGCAACAGCGCTCTCTCCACTTGCAGTTCCCAGTAACTGGTGTTTAAGAGGCATCTTGCCTCCAACAGCGGAGGGAAAGATATAGCCATTGTGGCTAGTAGCCATTGCTAGCCTCCATAAATTTGTCTAATCCCCATTGAAAGCCATCCATGGAGAGTACAATGAATGAGAACATAAGAACACTGCAGCTGGATCAGGCCAATGGGGCCCATTTTGTCCAGCATCCTCTCCTTACAGTGGCCAACTTGATGCCTCTGGGAGGCAGAACCCAAGTGCAACAGCATTATCTCCCCGCTTGTGATTCCTAGCAACTTGGAATTTTCCAATATTCAGCTTTATCGGTTGGCCCCAAGTTCTGCTGTTGTGAGAAAAGGAGAAAAATTTATCTCTCTTTTATTGTGGTCCGTCCAACTCAGTATTGTTAATCGCAACTCAAAAAGCTCAAGATCAGGGGTGTGGGGAACCGGTGGCTTTCTGGATGATGAGGGACGCCAATTCCCATCATTTCCTGCCAGCGTGGCCAATGGTCACCGATGATGGAAGCTGTAGTCCAGTGACATCTGGAGGACCACGCGTGTCACTGCCCCTCAACCTGGCCCCCCTCACCCAACCCTGAGGAACCCAGGAGGAAATCCAGGCTGCTACACCCTGGGGATTGAGACCCTAACCTCTTCTCCATGGAGCCTTCTGGTCTGCGGATGTAGCTCTCCTGCCTTCCTCGGGCATGGAGGGTGATTGCTCCCCAGTAACAGCCTCATCCCTTCCAAAGCATAGAAGTTGGTGCCTGCAGAATCAGACCTTTAAGTCAGCAGTGCCCGCTCTGCAAGGAGGTCGGCCCAGTTGCAGTATAGGCCTTGCCAGCCTACCTAAGGCCTGGGATGGCCCCAGCTGTTGGCTGAGACATCTCTCTATAGTTCAGCCAGCAGGGCTCCTCTGGGAGCTGTCCTGGGTCCTGATCTCACCTGCCTTGATTTTTTTCTGGATTTGATCTTTGCCTACATCTGACTGAATCCTGCTTGATCTGCTTACAGCTTCCACTTCCCCTGTGAGCCCCAAGTTCTGTTAGAGCAAGACAACAGGTTCCCCTTCTCTACATATGATGGCAACCCACTCTATCTCAAACAGTGGGGAAATTTGCAAAAGGACCTCTGTGGAAGCTTTCCATTTTCTTCGCTGCTCCTCTTGTAAATCTACCAGTTGCTGGAAACTGAAGGAGGGGAGAGTTGCTGTTGCACTCAGGCTTGAAGGCTTTCCAGTGGGGTATTTGCTTGGCCACTGTGACGGCAGGATGCTGGACTAGATGGGCCCTTGGTCTGACCAACAACTGGGTTCTTTTAGCGTTTGTACATTAAATAATGGCAAGCGTGCGTGCCAGCCTACTTGTGAAAGCCCAGTGGCGTAAAAAGACTTTAAAGTTGAAGACTTTTCTCTTTCAACAAGCCTTCTAAGTGGAGGATTTTTATCCCACTTGGTATCGGTACTGGATTTGAAATTGTTTTTATATATGCAGTCTTTTATATATTACTCTTAATTATTTTTATTTTTTTAATTTTAATTTTTAAACTTTTATTATCAGCCCTTCACCCTGAGGTCGCAGGGTGGGTTACAACAGTTTAAAATGCATCATTAAAAACAATGAAAAGCAACCACCGGGCTAAGTTCAAGGTGCTGGTTTTGGCTTATAAAGCCCTACATAACCTGGGGGTCCAGGATACCTGAAAGATTGTCTCGCCCCTTATATTCTGAGTCGATCACTGTGCTGTGCAGGTGAGGGCCTCCTGCAGATACCATCGCATCAGGAGGTCCATTCTGCACAATGTAGGAATTGGGCCTTTAGTGTTGTGGCACCAACCCTTTGGAATCCCCTCCCCTTGAACATTAAACAGGCACTGTTGTCTTTTTGGAGCCTGCTGAAGATCTTCCTCTTTCAACAAACCTTTCAAGTAGGGACATTATCCCAGTCCACCTCTGTGTTGGAATTGTTTTTAAGATGTTTTTAAAAGATGTTTTGTTTGTTTTGTCATTTGTTTGCTGTCCTGGGGTCCTTCTGGAAGGAAAGGTGGGATAAAAATTTAATTAATAATAATAACTTAAAATCACAACATCACACATAAAAAGCGCAGGTCCTAAAAATATACATCTTGGGTTTCAAAGGCCAGAGTAAAGTTTTTATTGAGTTTTGAATTGCTTTGAAATGTTTCATGGGAAGCAATTAAAATATTTAATAATAATAATTAATACTAATAAACCTTTTTCCTTCCCCCCCCACCCTTTAGCAAATGTACATATCCTATGTGAAGAACTCCAGGTTCACTTCGCCCAACGCTCTTCCCATGATCAACTTCATGCAGCGGACTCTGACAGAGATGTACGCCCTCGACACCTGCGTCTCCTACCAGCATGCCTTCATCTACATCCGCCAGCTGGCCATTCACCTGCGCAGTGCCATGACTGTGAAAAAGAAGGTGGGTTATGTGGTTGTATGCAAGTATTGTCTTTCTACACAGAGGTTCCTAATAGGAGAGCAAAGTGGAACTTCCATGTTCAGAAGCAGTGTATCTCCAGATCACAGCTGCTGGGGAACATACAGGAAAGAAGTGTGTTGCTGCTTTCTTTCACACACTCCTTGTAGGCTTCCCACAAACTCCTTTTGGAAGTCAGATGCTTGACTGGATAGCCTTTTTGGCCTGGTCTAGCAAGGTTTCTAACATTTTTATAAAGCAGAGATTGGGAACCTTTGGCCTGGGGTCCAAAATGCAGCCCTCCAGGCCTCTTTCTGGCCCTCAGGACTCTCCCCCCGGGCCACACTTGCCCTGCTTCACAAACTCTTGACTGCTTTTGCCTGGGTGGAATTTGTCTTTGAATTCTAATAATGCCTCTTGGTTGCTTAGAGGGAGGACTCTGTGAGTGTGTGTGTAGGTAGAAACCAGCCTTCTATACTCAGGTAAAATTTGTATTTGTTGCTTCACCTACTTTGCCGCTAGCCATGCCCACAACTGTCATGTGGCCTCTGGATGATTGTTTAGAAAGGAATGCGGCCCTTGGGTTGAAAATGGTTTCTCAGACTGGTTCTAAAGGATTAGCTAACTTCATGCAGGACCGGCCTTTCAGCTTTCACTATGTAAGCTAAAGATGGTGCCTCATCTGTAGAGGCAGTATTGCAGGTACTGGGGTCAAATAACTGGGAAAGGTGCTCTGCTCTGATCCACTAGAGCAGTTCTTATGCTTGTTTGTGAGCAAGGATGATGTTGGATGCCCGTATGTCTTCCAAAGTCTACACAGAGGGATTTACCCTGTTTCTCACCCCAAACCCTGCAGCCCTCATCAGCGGTAAATCAACCAGCATGGCAGGCCCATGTGGGAAACTTCCACTTCTTGTAGAATTGCTACTTTTCCAGGATAGTGGATTTAAGAACACAGGAAGAGCCCTGAAGCTGGATCAGACCAAAGGCCTATCTAGTCCTGCATCCTGTTTCTCACAGTAGCCAATCGAATGTCTCCAGTAAGCCCACAGGCAGGGCGTGAGGGCAAGAGCCGTTCTTCAGTGTTACTCATAGGAAGAGTCTGGCTGCTGGATCAGGCCTGTTTCTCACAGTGGCCAGATGGATAGCCCAGCAAGCAGGCTATGAGGAAAATAGCGCTTATTCTGGGTGTGTGGTGTCTCGTCATTGCCCCCCGCGTGCAAAATGAGAAGCTCTCCTTAGTTTGTGGCTCCGCTTCTGCTCCGCTAGTTCATTTCAGGGGAAAATCACACAATGCTGAGGAAGTGGACTTTGGCAAAGCTTGTTTGTCGTGATTGCTCTTCTTGGGGCCTGCAACACACAGAAGGAGTCTGCGTACGAATGGATGTGAAACACAAGACACACACCTTTCTCGGGATATGGAGGAGGAGAGGGGAGGCTTTACCAATATGCCACCTGCTCTGAGAGGGTCTAATGGCTTTTGTTTTGTTAGTCTGTGAGTCTCTAGTTGAGGAGGGGTGGGGGTTGGGAGTCCAAGGAGATTGCTCCCACAACAACAGCCAGGTTCTGCTCTGGCCTACCACGTGCCGATATTTGAAATCTCCATTTCATCATATTATGAAAAGCCCGCAAAATGGCAAAGAAGATTATAATCTTATAAGATTAAAAAATACTATTTTCCTCATAGTCTCCCCTGGCCCCAGGCTTCTTTTTTTTTAAACAACCTGTCATTTGCCCTCATTTTTGTATCTGTTGCAACTTTGCCCCACCACCCAACTAGAAGGATGAGGGGGAGTGGGCAGGTAATTCCCTCTCCTCATTCCCAGATTGGGGTCTCATCCAGTCTGATGTGGGCTTAATCCAAGACAAATTGCTAATCCCCTCTTTATTGGTGTTTTAAAGTAAACAAAACTGTTGCAGATCAGCGGTTTGATTACACACACCCCCGCTGCTTGCAGGGGTTGACCGTTAAGCTTCCATTTCCCCCCCTCCCCACACCTCTTCTCCAAAAGATGCTCAAACGTTAGCAAGATAAGATGAGGAGAGATAACCAAAGTCTAGGACCTTAATTGGATCGCTGTGGCTTCTCAGACCCTCAGCCGTGAGCCAGACAGGGCCCAAATCCAGTTAGTTCCACAGTGGGGAGAGGTGGTTCAGAGCGAGGTAGGTGCAGCTTAATATTCTGTCAAGCCCCTGCTTGTTGTCAGGTCACCCATCTTGATCTCATGCATCCGTTTTATGATGAAATGGCAAAAAGGCAGGGTGGTCTGTGTGTAGATACAATAGATAGATGCAAAAGTAACTGCTTTGCATTTATGCATCACATTTCGACCCTGTTCTGCAATATTACTATTTTACAACAATCTCCATGTTTTGTTTTTACTTCAGTGGCTTAGGTTGATTCAATATATGCATTACTTCCCACTTAAAAAAAAAAAGTCCCAAAACAATTCACAGCCAAAGTGAAAACAGCAAAACCAACTGCGTAAACATGTTATTTTTTTAAAAAAAGATGTAACAGTTTATTTGTTACATTTATATCCCAACTTTCCTGCAAGGAGCTCAAGAGGGCATCCCACCCTGATAGTATAATGTAAAAATTGAAATACAGTAAAACTGAACAAAAAAACCTCTCAGAAATAGAGTATAAAGAGCATAATACAGATTGTAAAAAAACATCATTAAAACATGAAAACGCAACACGAAAACTGTAGAAATAAAATAGACTAATTTGGAAAGCCTGTAGAAGTAAGAAAAGTTTTCCACAAACGTTGGACATAACAATAGCTCCGTCTGCACTATGCATGTTATCATAGCACTTTAAGCAGTAATGGCTTCCCCCAAAGTATCCTGGGAGTTTGTGAAGGGTACCAAGAGCTTTGAGGAGACCCCCTATTCACCACACAGAGTTACAATTCCCAGTGTGGTTGAATAATCAATCCCTCGTCCCATGATGCCCACTGGGTGTGACCTTGGGTCAGTCACTATATCTCATCCTAACCTGCTTCGCAGGGTTGCAGTAAGGATAAGATGTGTAGGGGGAGAGTCATGCAAGCAACCTTGAACTCTTTGGAGGAAAGGTGGAGTATAAATCTAATAATAACAATAAGATGATGAAGTTGTCTGAGGGAGCAGGAGACTTCTTGAATGGCTAAGGGTATGGGAGTGAAGAGCCGGAGGACATACTAGAATATCAGGGGTGTTTGTGGGGAGGCAGCCAAGACTGTGGAGGATTTTGAAGATAAGGACAAGAAACGTGTGCACAATTCTGGGAGTGCAGCATAATCCAATGTAGGGATTTAAGGAGGGTGTCACTTGGACTACATACAAACCATGCATTGATTCCACTATTATTCCACTTTAAACCATCATGGCTTCCCCCAAAGAATCCTGGGAAGTGTCATTTGTGGAGGGTGCTGAGAGGAGATCCATATTCCCCTCACAGAGGGACTGAGTGTTAAACCACTCAGGGAATTGTATCTCTGTGAGGGGAACTGGAGTCTCCTAATAACTCTCAGCACCCTTCACAAAGTACACTTCCCAGGATTCTGTGGGGGAAGCCATAATGGTTTAAAGTGGGATAATAGTTGAATAAATGCATGGTGTGAATGTGGCTCTGCTCAGAGCGATGAGAGAGGGAAATGGTGTTTGGCCGCAGAGTGTTGGGATGGACGTGAGCAGGTGAAGGGGAGGTGATGATGGATAGATCAGGGCCTGTGAGATTTTTTTATACCACTGTGAGTTGGGATTGTTTGCAACAGCCTTTCCCAACTGGATGCCCTCCAGATGTTAAGATGACAGATCCTGTTGTCTGTGCTTGCTGGGGCTGACGGGAGTTGTAGTTGAACAACATCTGGATTCTTCAACTACAGTTCCCATTGCCCCAGTGGCAAAGGCTACTATACAAAACGTTTATGGGCTATGATAACAATGGAAGATTTATGTAACTAATGTTGACAGTGAGGACATTGAACTTGTCAAAGATTATCAATATCTCGGCACAGTCATTAACCAAAATGGAGACAATAGTCAAGAAATCAGAAGAAGTCTAGGACTGGGGAGGGCATCTATGAGAGAACTAGAAAAGGTCCTCAAATGCAAAGATGTATCACTGAACACTAAAGTCAGGATCATTCAGACCATGGTATTCCTGATCTCTATGTATGGATGTGAAAGTTGGACAGTGAAAAAAGAGGACGAGAGAAAATCAACTCATTTGAAATGTGGTGTTGGAGGAGAGCTTTGCACATACCATGGACTCCAAAAAAGACAAATAATTGGGTGTTAGAAGAAATTAAACCAGTCTATCACTAAAGCTAAAATGATGAAACTGAGGTTATCATACTTTAGACACATAATGAGAAGACATGACTCCCTAGAAAAGACAACAATGCTGGGGAAAACAGAAGGGAGTAGAAAAAGAGGAAGGCCAAACAAGAGATGGATTGATTGCATAAAGGAAGCCACAGACCTGAACTTACAAGATCTAAACAGGGTGGTTTATAACAGATGCTCTTGGAGGTCGCTGATTCATAGGGTCGCCATAAGTTGTAATCGTCTTGAAGGCATATAACAACCTCCCCCCCAAAATCAGTTTTTTAAAAAAGTTAATAGTGAATGAACCAGCGCCCCCAAGTGGCTGAGAAAGTCCAGGTAGAGTTTGTTTATTTTTTATTTATTTATTTTATCAGTGTGGTGCTTCTTTAATTGGTTAGAATCATAGAATCATAGAATAGTAGAGTCTGAAGGGGCCTATAAGGCCATCAAGTCCAACCCCCTGCTCAATGCTGGAATCCAAATCAAAGCATTCCTGACAGATGGCTGTCCAGGTGCCTCTTGAATGCCTCCAGTGTCGGAGAGCCCACTACCTCTCTAGGTAATTGATTCCATTGTCGTATGGCTCTAACAGTTAGGAAGTTTTTCTTGATGTCCAGTTGAAATCTGGCTTCTTGCAACTTGAGCCCATTATTCCGTGTCCTGCACTCTGGGACGATCGAGAAGAGATCCTGTTACAAAAATGGTAACAGATTACAAGACTCTGGAAAGGGATGGCAGAGCCATACCCCATAGTGAGGCCTAAAACAGGGGCAGCCAATATGGTATCTTTCATATTTTTATTTATTTATTATTAAAGTTATATCCTGCCCTTCCTCCTAAAAGGAGCCCAGAAGGGCAAGCAGCAAGTGATAAAACTGTTAAAAATGTCTTTAAAACTTCTTTTTGGTCTGTTCCTGTTTTAACAATGTTTTAAATTACTTGTTTTTAACAGTTTTACTGATAATTTTTTGTTTTGCAAAGCTCTTAAGAGGTTTTCTACAATCAATTGCTATATAAATATTGTCAGATAAAATAAATAAAAACAATTCCAATGCAGATACAGACTGAGATAAAGGATTCATAGAAGAGGAAGGTCTTCAATAGAGGAAGATTTCATATGATTTCTGACACCAGTTTTAAAGATATTGTTGGACACCAACTCGCATCAGCCCCAGCCAGCATGGCCAATGATCAGGGGTGATGGGAACTGGAGTCCCAACAGCATCTGAAAGGCATCATGTTGGCTAAGATACTAGGAAGGGAGAAGAAGGTGATCAGAAGGAGTTAAAATGGTGTGTGTTGAACACTGTAAACAGCTTTGAGGATCTGATGGCCAGAAAGCAGGATATGCATATCATATCTCAGTTGGGTTTGAAATTGTTGCTTATATATGTAAAAAGTAAATGTACTGCCTTCAAGTCAATTCCAAGTTATGGCGGCCCTCTGAATAAGGTTTTCATGAGGCTGAGAGGCAGTGACTGGCCCAAGGTCACCCAGTGAGCTTGATGGCTGTGTGGGGATTCGAACCCTGGTCTCCCAGGTTGTAGTCCAACACCTTAACCACTACACCACACTGGCTCTCATGCTTATATATGAAATTGTTTGAATTGCTTTGTGTATACGAAATTGTTCTATATGTATATATTTTAATTGTTGATTATATTTATTGTCCATTTGCTTAGAGATGTTTCTATAGGGGGTGATTCGTAAATGGAATTAAATAAATAAGGAATAAGAATTGCTTTTATGCTCATATTTCTTCACCTTTCTCCATTAGAAGATTCCAGGGTGGGGTGTGCAAAAGTGTGAATAAAACTATTCACACAACATATAAATGCAATATTTTTTTAAAAGTCCCAGTAGCAAGATTAAAGGCAGGCCAAAAAATATATTTATTCATTGTATTTATTTCAGCTATTTATATGCCACTTAATCACAGAAATTTGTAAGCGGTATACATAAAAATTATGAAAAATGTGCAATGGATGATTTAGATCAATGAAAATTAATCGTAAAAATAGATTTTGTTTTTTTGTTTTGGAATAGAAAGGTCTTTGTCAGGTGCCTTGATGTTCAGCAGGGAGGGGGCCTGTCTAACCTCAGCTGGAAGGGAGTTGAACTAGGCCCACAATAAAACTAAAGAACTCATTGCGGCAGGCTGTGGGTCAGCGGTAGAGTATTTGCCGTACATGCAGAAGGCCCTCGATTCAATCCCCGGCATCTCTAGGTAGAGCTGGGAGGATCCCCCAAGTCTGCAACCTTGGAGAGCTGCTGCCTGTGAGTGCAGAGAGTATTGAGTTAGATGGACCAGTATGACTCAGTATAAAACACCTTCCTGTGTTCCTAAGGCAGTTCTGACTAAAGTGTAATCTAAAATGTGTGGGCAGATAGGAAGGTTTCTTAACCTGGAGCTTCAAAGATTGTAAAGAGTCTCCCTTTTTTGGGGGGGGGGGAGCTTGCAATTTAAAACAGGGGATCCCAAACTGTGCTCCCTGGATCACCAGTGGTCTGCAAGCTTCATTCAGGTGGTTCCTGGCATCTTGGTGGGCTTGTGGTTGAAGATGGGAGATGGCAGACGGCACATCTCATCGCGTTTTTCATAACAGTTTTATATTGGATTTCTGTTGCTTTTTTCATTTCTTATATTATAAACGGAATTCCAGTTGTAATGCTATAAATTGCAGTGTATAAGAAACAAAAGCAACAATAAATATTGCAATTAAGAATCTTACAGCATCTGGCACAGCACGTTTCAGTTGCTACCACCAGGCAGGAAGGTCATGAAGTGCTCCAGCAAAACCCTTGGCAATTCTTAAGGTCTGGTGGTCAGGAAGGAAGTTTTGGGAGCCCCTGCCCTAAAAGAATCACAGCACCTTGCATTATTGCAAGTAGCGCTTTTGCAGTTTTAAGAAGTCTCAGGGCTTGTTTAAATGAATGTTTTCAGATTTACCTCTTCCTACCCTTAGGAAAACTACCAGTCGGTTTACAACTGGCAGTATGTCCATTGCTTGTACTTCTGGTGTCGGGTCCTAAGCACCATCTATCCGAACGACGTCATGGAGCCCTTGATTTACCCTTTGACACAGGTCATCATTGGCTGCATTAAGTAAGTCGCTGGAGATCTTGTTCGTTTCCAGTGTGTTGAGTTTGCTTCCTGAAATCTATTTATTTTGTTATTGCATGTATATCTCTCCTTTTTCTCCAAGGAGTTCAAGGCGGTGTACGTGTTTCTCCCCCCTCTTCATTTTATCCTCGCAACAACCCTGCGAGGTAGGTTAGGCTGAGAGTTGGCAGGTGGCCCAAAGTGTGAGAATTTGAACAGAAGTCACCATAGGAATAGAATAGGATGTAGCTGCTCTTCATTGAGAAGAGACTGTGCAATGTGTTCTCACAACAATCCTGTGAGGTAGATTAGGCTGAGAGTTGGCAACTAGCCCAGTGAGCTTCATGGTCACGTGGGGATTTGAACTCTGGTCTCCTAGGTCCTAGTCTAGCATTCTAACCTCTATGTCATACAGTGTCTCAAAATTTCAAGTTCACTGCCAACATATATTACCTTGGGAAAGGGGATGGATGAAAGGGGGGGGGGAGAGTGCTGGGGGCACCTGGTTCTTTGAGTCCAGGGAAGGTGCCTATGACAGTTCTAGCTGGTTCAGTGGGCCCTTTGGATCAAGTTCCACAGGGTTCTTGCCTCAGTCTCCATGAGCTCCTGATCAGTAGTCTTGACCTTGGAGCCAGGATCCTGGTGTACCTCATTATCTCAGCTGGCTCCCCCCACTTCAACTCCAACGCCAACACCATGACATTCTTTGTGGTTACTCTGCTCATGGGCATTTTATGCTATGTACCACAGAGGCTAAGAACAGGGGTTGGCAAACTTTTTGGTCCAGTGAGCACATTTGGAATTTGAACCATGCTGGACCCTGCAGCCTTCATCATAGGCCTTTCTCTGTGTGCCCTACCTGAGGGAGATGCAGAGGGTGGCTACATGAGAACGGGCCTTTTCAGCAGTGCCCCCCACCCCTGTCTGTGGAATTCTTTTCTCAAGGAGATGTGCTTGATCTATTTTGTAAGTGCCAGACCAAGGCCACATTCAAACCATACATTTATTCCACTATTATTCCACAGTCATGGCTTCCCCCAAAGAATCATGGGAAGGGTAGTTTGTGAAGGATGCTGAGAGTTGCTAGGTGACCCCTATTCTCACAGAGCTACAATTCTCAGAGTTCTGTGGGAAGAGGGACTGACTGTTAAACCACTCTGAAAATTGTAGCTTTGTGAGGAGAATAGGAGACTCCTAACAACTCTTGGCACCTGTAACAAACTATCTTTCCCAGGATTCTTTGGGGGAAGCCATGACTGTTTGAAGTGGAATAAATGTGGAATAAATGTCTGGTATAAATGTGGCCTAGACCTATTGGTACACTTAGGCCTTTGGTTAATAAATATTGCCTCCTATGGTGGTGCACATTTTTTTAGTGGGGTGGGTAGGTAGGACTTGTCCATATTAATATGGTGAGCATTTTATGTATTTTGTATTGTTCATTGTTTTTATCCCCCCCCCGGTTTTAAATTGCTTTTACATGTTGTATTTTATCTTGTCAAGTTGCTTTGAGATGCTTGTATAAAGCAACTGATCAATGTAATAAATAAATGTAGAAGGTGCCGCAGGTGCCAGTCACAAAAGGGCTGCCAAAATCAGAGCTTGGAAAAGTTACTTTTTTGAACTACAACTCCCATCAGCCCCAGCCAGCATTGCCACAATGTGTGTGCCTTCGTAAATGTTTGGACATCCTTACCTTGACTGAATGGCACATTTGTCTGGCCACTTACTTGGGGGATGTGGTCGAACAGTGAATCTAACCCCTATATATGTGCATTGCAGGTGAAATGATTGTGGGATCCCAGGAGCAGAGCTTGGAAAAGTTACTTTTTTTAAACTACAACTCCCATCAGCCCCAGCCAGCATGGCCACTGGATTGGGGTGATGGGAGTTGTAGTTGAAAAAAAGTAACTTTCCCAAGCTCTGGGCAAAATGGCTACCACATCTAAAAGAGCAGAAAAAAGACAGGAGCCCCCAAATTGGTGTGGGTATGCCCCCCTCTTATCAGCTCCTTAATCAGTGAGAGTGAGGGGAAAGGCACCTACATCGAACCCTACCACAACTTGCCCGCAGAGAGCAGCTCCTTGCAGTTCCCTGCTCATAACGGAAGTGTGGGCATCCAGTCTGGGTATCTGATGAAATGTGGGCATGTTTAAGGGTGTGTATTTCATGTAGGAGAGACTGATTCAATACAAACAGGAGCTGAGCAGGAAGAACAAACAGACTCTCAAGTGTTGTGGGGTTTTGAGGGGATATTTAGGCCACATCTGCCCCTCACATTTAAAGCACAGTATTACCTTCCACAAAGAATCCCGGGAACTGTCATTTGTTAAGGGTGCTAAGAGTTGTGAGGAGATCCCTCTTCCCCTCACAGAGCTACAATACCTATAGTACACTGGGAATAAAGAGGGATCGACTGTCAAACTGCTCTGGGAATTGTAGCTCTGTGAAGGGAACAGGGGCCTCTTAACAACTCTCAGCACCCCTAACAAACTACAGGGGGAAGACGCCAGTGCTGTTTCAAGTGGTACAACAGTGCTTTAAATGTGTGGTGCAAGTATGGCCTTATTAAGGTCGTTTGCAGGTACCATGGGAGGTGCTGAGAGGCACACTGGCAACCTCTGGGCTAAAGCACCAGAAGCCAGCACAAGCGTCAAGTATGCAGGACAGGTGATGGCCCCTGAAAAATAGCTAGACTTGCTGATGCTCTACGTATTTGGGCAAAACGGTATCTGCCTGAATAGAAGACTTCTGGGATTCTTGTTATTTAAAACACACAAAACACATGCACGGACATCAGCTGATTCTGTGCTTTGGAACCATTGGTGGCTAATGGGCGTGCAGTGAATTTTCCAAAACTTCAGCAGTCTCTTGAAATCCTGTTAGGGTCATGTCCAGATTGTAGGTGCTTCCCCCTGTTTTTTTCTCTCCGAAGCCCTCCTCTGCTTAGGCTCCAAGGGCTCCTCTGAGCGTTGATGAAGATAAACAGGTTTAAACGATTTCTAACGCTTGCCTCTCTTCCCCCTTCAATCTCTCTCTTCGCTCCCCCCCAACCTCCCGAGACGCCTTTCCGTCACTTAAGTGGGGCTTTTAATTGTCCTGCAGACGAGTCGTGGCATTTTCCACCTGTCTAGGCAGATAAATCAGCTGTCTTGGACACCTTCTGGAAATCTCAGCAGGGCTCCGGGAGAAACAGGAGTGGGGAGTGAAAAATCTGTACACGCCGTACATTTCAAGCAAATGGCTTCCCCGAAAGAATCCTGGGGCCTGTAGTTTGCCCTCACGCAGCAACAGTTCCCAGCATCCGTAACAAACTACAGTTCCCAGGATTCTTTGGGGGAAAGTCGTGTGTTTTAAATGTACAGTCTGTACACAGCCTGGAATTTTGCTGCTGACTGTCACATGCAGGTCCTGAAGTGATGCGCAACAGCGGTTTTTAACAAGCCCGGAACGCCTTGATAATAAGGGGTATTTGAACCACTGCTTCCCCTCTGTATTTTGTACCTAGAATAAACTATGCGTCCTGATGTTAGTTGTGCAAGCTTCTAAAAATACAAACAGGTCTCACTAGCACCAAGGTTTAAAAGATGCAGTGGTATAGAGGAAGGGGACATAGCTCAGTGGTTAGAACGACTGCCTTGTGTGCAGAAGGACCCAGGTTCGATCTCTGGGTAGGCCTGGGAGAGACTCCCTCACTGATCTACAATTCCCAGAGTGGTATCGTTCCTTCTTCTGAGAGCTGTAGCTCCATGAGGGGAACAGGGGACTCCTCGCAACTCACGACACCTTTAACAAACTTCCCAGGATTCTTTGGCGGAAAGCCATGACTGCTTAAAGTGGAATAAATGTATGCTGTGAGTGCGGTCCAGGCTAATTTTCCTCCTTTGCCATTCGTCCAGAAGATGGCGCTTTGCCCTAGAGAAATACCCAATGCTCAGGCAGAAGAAACTGTGGGGAGCGAAGGAAGAGATTGCCGCCCACTGGAGCTCTGTGGCTTCAGGCGGGGGCGAACCAGGGCGGCATTTTAAAATGTGCTTAACCAAGATAACCAGGCAGCGCAGGGGTTGGCGACAGAAACTGGAATCGGCTCCTTTCGCCCGCTGCCTCCAAAGGCCCCACACTTTCTGGGGCAGGGGGGCTCTCGGGAGCCTTAATTTCCTTTCGGTTGACAGAGATTTGGGGGAAGAGAAAGGAGGGGTAGGAGCCAGCCTGAGGGTTCAAGGGGGCTCTGTGTGTGTGGCTGCCAGAATTTAGCTGTCATTGCTTAATAAAAAATGTAAATCTCTTTGCCAAGAACAGGTGTGTGTGCGGAGTTAGGGCTGAGAGTCTGAGGGGGGTTGTCTCCCCAGGTTAATCACAGATACGCTCTGCTGCCCTCGATTGTTTTCTCTCTCTTCAGATTTTCTGTGGTAACTTTTTTTAAAGAATGCAGTTAGTTATGAGGTAAATTTTGCCAAAAATAGTTTGCTCCAGAATATCCACTGAAGGGGGGATTTGATCATGGCTCATTTCGCACAACCCCCCCCCCATGCTACACTCAAACACGACACTCTCCACAACATAATGCTGGCATTCTAGTATGACATTTTAACGAGCTTTTTCTTCCCTACATATAAAAGCAACAACTACAGCTTATAATTTTCAGTAAGCCTTTTAGCAAAATTAGAAAAGAGAATAGGAAGCTGCCCTTTACAGAGTCAGACCACTGGTCCATCTAGCTCAGTCTATACTGACTGGCAGCAACTCTCTGGGGCTTTAGACAGGTTCTTTCCCAGCCCTGCCTGGAGATGCCGGGGATTGAACCTGGGACCTTCTGCATGCAAAGCAGGTGCGCTACCCGTCAGTGCAGACAAAACCAAGATGCACCAATGGTCTCACTCAGCGTAAGGCAGCTTGCTGTGTTTATCTAAGGGAGGGGCTGTAGCTCAGTGGGAGAGCAGATGTTTTGCATGCAGAAGGCCCCATGTTCAACCCCTGGCATCTCCTGGTAAGGTTCTGATAGATTCTATGCCTGAAACCCTAGAGAGCAACTGCCAGTCAGTGTGAGCAATACTGAACTAGATGGACCAGTGATCTGAATCGATATAAGGCAGCGTCCTTTGTTCTTAAGGCCCTACGCACACCATACTTTTAAATGACTATTATACCACTTTAACAATCATGGCTTCCCCAAAGAATCCTGAGAGTTAAGGGTGCTGAGAGTTGTCAGGATACCCCTTTTCCCCTCAGAGAGTGACAGTTCCCACTCTGGGAGGAAAATAGGGGTCTCCAAACAACTCTCAGCACCCTCAACAAACTACACTTCCCAGGATTCTTTGGCAGAAGCCACGACTGTACCAGAGTGCTTTGTGGGTCATTTGGTCCAGTGCTTGGTCAGGCAACAAGCCGTCCTGATGCATACTTTATTCCACGGTTGTCCCTCACCGCTGGGAAGTTTTTAAGCTGGCTGTCGCCTCGGCAAGCTCTCTGAAATTAATCGCCTTGGTTTACAGTAAATCTATACCTTTTAACAGGTTTATCCCCCAATCAATTAATTCCTGTAGAAGGCTTTCGTCATCCCCCTTCGCTGGTTGCCAGGTCTCGGGCGTGGAAGTAGATTTATTTCCATAATGGATCCAGTGATAATTATTTCACTATTTGGCGGGTGGGGGGGCGGTTAGGGTGAAAGGGTGGTGTGTGATTTATATGGTGTGGCTGATGCAGTTTCTCACTCTCTCTGGTTTTTTACAATCTCAGCAGTCGTCTAGGAGTTGGGGGGCGGCAATGTGATGGGATTTTGCTTCTCAGAACCAGAGCAGTGATCCGGGGGATGACTTTGAAAAGTAGCAAGGACTTGGGGAGGGGAGGGCTACAAACAGCAAGAAAGGTAAGCTTTTACCCTAGCTCTCTAGATTGGTTTAACCAGAGCAGGGTTTTTTTCCTGTGATGGTAACCCTTGAACTCCATCTCTGATCTGTTTACACCAGCAGGGAGGAATCTGTGGCCCTCCCGATGTTTCTGGACTCCCAGCTCCCATCAGCCCTGACCATTGGCCATGCTTGCTGGGGGCTGATGGGAGTTGGGAATTCAGCATCCTCTGGAGAGCTATCGGTTCTCCATCAATGAAATCCAAGGCAGCCACTGATGCAGGGAGATTCCATTTTGGATGGTCCTTCCAGGAGCTTTTAGTCCAGGAATAGGGAGCCTGTGGGTGCCCTCTGGAGGTTGTTGGATTTCAGCTCCCAGCAGCCCCAGCCAGCCAGCATGGCCAATGGTTGACCCCTGGAGGGCAAGTTCCCCACCCCTGTAAATTCAAATACATGACTTCACCCAAACCTGCTTAGCGTCAGCAAGGTTGCTGCATCACGTGCTTGAAGGCAGCCATGCTTTTAATTCCTTAGATCTCATCCCTAAGTGAAACGAAGCATTAAGTATGCATAAAACTGCACTTTGCTTGCATACTTCCATTGTTATCAGTGACCCCCATCTCTCGCCCATCTGTTGTTACTAGTGTTGTGGCATAGTGGAGACACTGTGAATTCAAAGGCTTCAGGGGCACTCTGTGTAAGACTCCTGTCACTGCCAGTATTCAGACTTCTTATCTCTTCTAGTCCAGGAAGCCGCTGTAGCTCAGTGGTTAAAGCTCCTGTTTAGCATGCACCAAGGTCTCTAGTTCAGCTCCCAGCATCTCCCGTTGAAAGGATCAGGTTGCTGATGATAGAGGGAAAGCTTTTTGGCTGTTTTGAACCCTGCAGAGCTGCTGCCAGCCAGAGTAGACAATACTGCAGGGCTGGGAAACATTTTTTTCAGTCTGAGGGCCACATTCCAGGGCAACCTCCTGGGGGCCGCATGCTGGTGGTGGGCGGGGCCACCCGGCAAGAGTGGGCAGAACAGCGAATGTAAATTTTAACTTTTATACTGTAGGTTACAGTACACACACACATGGTCATACACCCCTCTCTATCCTCCATCCAGAGAAGGGTTTGAGGGCATGTCCCACTTTCGCTGTTTCATACAGTTCAAAAACACTCAAGAATGGTGCAAAGCAGCGACTATATTAGGAGTGTGGCCTGGGGTTAGTTCTGCAGGCTGAATAGAGAGGAGTGAAGGGCCACATTCGGCCCCCGGGCCTTCGTTTCCCCACCCTTGCAATGCTGGGCTAGATGTGCTAATAGCCTGACCTGGTATATAGCATCTCCTGTCAATGAGTTTTGCTGGAGACCTGACTTGGTAAACTGAGCCAAATCTAGCCAGGGTCTGATAGTTGCTGACATCATCGTCATTATCATCATAATTATTATTATTATTTTTTGTGGGATGCATTATTCGCTTGGTACCTGAAGGCCTCTAGCGACTTAAAACAAATTACAATCACAGGGATAGGGTGGTTCCTGAAAACATACATCTCGGGTGTCAAAGGCCAGGGAAAGAGGTGCGTCTTTAGCATTCACCAAAAACTGTACAGTGAAGGTGCCAGGTGCACCTCTGTGGGGAGGGAGTTCCACAACTTAGGGGCTGCCATAGAGAAGGACCCCTCTGGGCCACCATCTCCCAAACATATGAGGGTGACGAAACTACTAAGAAGGCCCCTGTGATGTTCCTATATTAATGTATATATGGTAAGTGTTGTTGTTTTAGAAGATACATGGTAAGTGGAGTGAAAGAGGGGGAGTGAATGGGCAGTAGAATGCGAGATGATTGGCTGAGTGTTTAAAATGGCTGAATGTATAAAAGGAAGAGTGAGAGTGGAATAGGGGGGAGAAGAGAAAGAGTGGATTGCTTGGTGGGGTTTAGAGAGTTGTTTACCAGGAGGGAGGTGGAGTTCGGATTAGTATTGAGTAAAACCATATGCTTATGTGCCTTAAGAAGAAATCTTGTTAATCTTGTTAGCTTTGTTATCTGTAATAAATACTTAATTTGGTTTACCAAAGGCCTGATCCTTGGCTGGGGTTTCACAGACCAGAAGGGAGGGTAAGGTAATGACCAAGGCTGAAGGGGAACTGTAACAAATGGTGGCAGCGGTGAAGAGAATAACAATACCAGTATTCAGAGTCTCTGGGAATACTAGTATTGGGACGTTACTGGTGGTTGCCTAGCAGGGGGATCTGTTGAGATCTGTGCTAGAGCGGATAGGTAAACCATAAGAGAGTGCGGTCCGGACTGGATATCCCACTTTTCCTCCAAGGACCTCGAGGTACCTTACAAATACGGTTCTTCCCCTCCCTGTTTTATCCTCACAACAACTCTGTGAGGCAGGGTAGGCTGAGAGACAGTGACTGGCCCCAAAGCCACCCATGGCGCTTCATGAGCACCTTGAATTGGACCTGGCAATGAACTAATGGCGGGAAACTCTACAGTAGGACCAGAGTTTTAATTCTGGGATGGCTGCGGCTGGTGTTCATTCTCGCCTCTCTTCTCTTTGTCCCTGCAAGGCTGGTGCCCACGGCTCGTTTCTACCCCCTGCGCATGCACTGCATCCGGGCTCTAACCCTGCTGTCGGAAAGCACGCGGACATTCATTCCTGTCTTGCCTTTTATCTTGGAGGTGAGTCTTGTTTACGTCGCTGTGCCTGGCATGTTAACAGAATATAAAGCAACTTCCTGTGTTCCTGTGACATTAGCTGGGCAATGTAGAAGAGTTCTGGAGGACTCGAAAGCATGAATGCTCGTATGTGATAGTATTGTTGGCCTGATAACGATTCCGCCCCCCCCCCAATAATGTGGATTCTGGCATTTTTCTGCCTTTTGCTGTTTTTGTTTGCACTTGTTTCAATTACTTGAGCTTGGGTGCTATGGGGTATCAGGTCCAAGGGGCTGTGCAGAAGACAGCTGCACCTGCTGCAACCTTGTAAGCGGCCCCAAATCTTGGGGCAAACTTGGTGCCCGCCCCCTTGGAATCTGCCCCCTGCTTCCCCAAATTTCGAGTTGCAAATTCTCACTTGACAACCTCTGCTGCTGCACAAAACTCTTGGTTGTGTCCAGCGTTGGTCCTACTCAGAGTAGACCGATTGAGATGAATGGACATGACAAACTGATGCTGGGATCAGTCCCTTCCCCCCCCCCCCAATTTCAAATGTGGATTATCAGCCTGTCCCTCCAGTAGGGATGGGAAGATCTGTCAATTTCGGTTCTCTCAGTTTCTCATTTTCCCAATGTTAAATTCAATTCTCTACATTTCTGCAGCAATCCACGATTTTTTAAAAAAATCCTCATGAAAATTCTTCACCGTTTTAGTGCAAATTTCTCCAAATAAACAAGTTTTGTAGGCAGTTTTGACAAAGGTACACATTTTTGCAAGCAATATCTCACCATATCATGCCTTTTTGCATGTTATTTTCTCTCATACATTCATTTTTATGCACGCTTTCCCCTAATATATGCATTTCTGTAAATATTGTTTAGTTGGCGAACTGCATCCTAAAATTCTAATGCATGCGAATTTTGAAGGATGGCTGTGTTTCGCTTCTCATATTGTTTCGGAAAGTGCAAATTTGATCAATTCTGCTTGAAATGAGAACTGAAGTGAAATTTTCACCCATCCAGACATTTCTTTTTCTACTAGCCTGGCAACTGGGAGGGCCACCCAGGCCATTTTGAGGGCTGGATTCAGTCCTGGAGCTTCCAGTTGCTGAATGCCCTGGAATGCACACATTTTGAGTCCACGCACACGTACTCATGTCACCTCCACCACCTCCTTGAATCTCAAAATAGTTTATTTTCATCCAGCGGTGAAGCTGTAGGTTACAGGGTGCTCTGTCACCCTCTGCCCTCCACTCTCCTGGTGTGACGTTGAAGAGAGTAGGGAACTTCCAGGTGAGAAGCTGAGGCATCTGGATAGGGTAGAGAGCCCCTTCAGCTCCTGTGGACATTGTAAGAACCTAAGAGGACCTAGCTGCTGCATCAGGCCAATGGCCCAGCCGTAGTCCAGCATCCTGTTCTCACAGCGGCCCTGACGGGAGGCCCCCACAAGCAGGACCTGAGTGTTAACAGTGCTGTCCCCACTTGTAGTTCCCAGCAACTGGTATTCAGAGGCATGCTTCCTCCGGCACATAGCCAGTGTGGCTAGTAGCCATTGATAGCCTCATGTATGGGCCTAATCCTCTTGTTTAGTTCCATTCAAGCTGGTGGCCATCACTGCCTCTTGTGGGAGCGAATCCTACAGTTTTAACTATGCAGTGTGAGAAGATGCTCTTTCTTCTCTAGGTTATTCCATGTGTGTGTGTGTGTGTGTCCTTTTGCATTCTCTCCTGGGGGAAAAGGACAGACTTTCCAGCCCCCTCCTTCTCCACCCCTTCTACTTTGCTTATTCCCCAAGTCTCTGTGTCTGTCTGCATTGTTTGGACAAGGAGGGAGGAAACACGAGAGAGAAATGGGAGGCAGTGCAACCGGAGGAAGTGGGGGGTGAGGGTACGGGAGAAGAGAAGTCGCTGCCCGGGAATTGGCCAAGCCACCTTGGTTTGTTGGGAAGAGAGAAGCCTTCTGTGGGTTCTCTCTCCCTTTTTTTAATGTTGCAAACGTATGTTTGTTCGTTCACCACATCCTCTTGGCCTGTCGCAGCCAGCGAGCCCCCCCTCTCTCCCCCCCTCTCTCTCTGACCCTTGCGGCTTCTTAGCTGATCCTCTCCATGTGTGTCTGTATCCTTCCCCCACCCTCTTCTCTTCTCTCCCCTCCCTGCACTTCTGAGCGTTCACCCGTTGGGTTTAGCGACACCGCATCTTTCCTGCACCTCCAGCCCCCTTCTTGCTCTGTTTTTCTTTTCCTCAGCCTCCGGCAGATAACTGTGTTTCTTCCCCTCCCCACCTCGCCACAAGCCACATACATTGGCCCAGCCGCCTCCCCCGTGGTCTGTGCATGCTTTTCTTCCTGGCTTCCGCCACCAACCCACATCCAATGCTGCTGGGCTCATGCGGCAGGCATCTCGCCCGCTGGCAGGCGAGGGGGGGGGGAAAGGAGGATGAGGAAGGATGGAGCCGGAAGCCTGCATTGCTGTTTAAGTCCTCAGCTTATGACTCTTTACCAAGGACAGCTTCGCCTTTATAAACAAAAATCTCTGTGTGTGGTTGAGGAGTAAATAAAGGTAAAGGTGTCCCTGCACTTGTAGTGCGAGTCGTTTCCGACTCTTAGGGTGACGTCTTGCGACGTTTACTAGGCAGACCGTATATATGGGGTGGGATTGCCAGTTCTGTCCCCGGCCTTTCTTTACCCCCCAGCATATGCTGGGTACTCATTTTACCGACCACGGATGGATGGAAGGCTGACTGGACCTCGGCCCCTTTTACCGGAGATTCGACTTCCTCCTTCCGTTGGAATCGAACTCCGGCCGTGAGCAGAGCTTCGGTTGCGTTACCGCCGCTTACCTCTCTGCGCCACAGAGGTTGAGGAGTAAGCTACTCAAAATGCAGATGCTCCTTAAAACTTTTGGTTCTAGCGAATATCAAAGGTTGTATCTAGTTCAGCTTTACTCACAGTAGACCCACCAAGATGAATGAAATCGCTGTGGCCTTTGGAGGGAAGTCTCCATTAGTGGTCCTCCATCGCTCGGATGTGTGGCTTGTATCCACCACAAGCTGTGCGCAGTTCAGTGCTGCGGGCCCAGTTTTATGGAACTCCCTGTTGAGGTCAGACAGGTTTCGTCTCCCTCTTGAACTTAAAAAAAAAATTCTTCAAAATTTTTTTTGAATGAAAAAGTTTTAAGGTTCTGTTCTCCAAGGCCGATCTCTTCGCCTGTCTGGCAGAATCATGGCATGTGTGCGCACAACTCACGGTGTGATGCCCAGTTAACCTCCAGCGCTTAGAAGGGTGGGGTTTTGACATTTGCAGGCTAGAGGGCATGACCTGCTCAGCCTTTCTGCACTCTCTCACCCGGTGGTTCTCAAACTTTTTTGGTTCGCGGCGCACTGTAAAACATATAAAGAATTTCTGGCGCACTTTGTTTATAAAATTAAAAATATATTAATATATTTTAAACTATGAATAAAAATTGATCATGGATGTAATAAATTTCTATACAGATGGGTTTCTTCTCATTTTTAAAATATACTTTCATAATATTCGCGGCACACACCTCTTGCAGCGCACCAGTGTGCTGCGGCGCACCGTTTGAGAATCACTGCTCTAACAATTAAGCACTGTTATGCTGCAGTTGGAACCCCCATCTTCTGAGATACTACTTCATATCCACCACTCAAATGATTTCCCCCTACCTCCAAAATCCTGTCGTGTGGGTCTGTGTCTGCCTGACAAAAGATGCAATCTCTTTCCCCTCCCTGATGCTCCTATAGCAACTGAAGGAGAAGGAGCCTTCTGCATCTTTTTCTTTCTCTACTTCTCTCTCCCCACTTTCTCCATTCCCCCCCCCTTGTCACCACCGTGCTGTCAGCCTGTACGTCTTTTTCAGTTCCTCCAGGTGCTGGAATTCCTTCCACCCCCCTCTCCCTGCCACTGGAGATAAGAGCTGGCGCTGTGATGTGCCATGACAGCAGCCTCTGTTGCTCTGGCATGGAGAACACCTGACACTCCCCCCCCCCAAAGCAGCTTCTCTCACCCCCCTTTCCCTTTCTGAGATGCGTGTCAGGAGAGGGTGGGTGGTGGTGCTATCCTGTGCTTGGAACCAGGTTGGATGGGCCAGGGAAAGGGTGTGTGTGTGTGTGTTATTTATTTATGTATTCTTATTGCAAACTTTATTGAAGAATAAAATGTATACTATCAATAATAATAGAAAGATCAGCTTATCTTTATGTCTGGATGCAGCCACCGCGTCACTCCTGGGAGGGGGGGAATCGCACCTGGCTGGAGAGGCTCTTTTTAAAAAAATTATTGTTATCATTTTATTCGCTTGACAATCAAAGGAAAACAAAGAAAAAATTAAGTGAAATAAAATAAAAATAATGAAGATGACAAAAACAGCTAAAGAAGCAAAAAATATAACAATGAACCAGAATCATTTTATATTATGGATACAGTGCCCATCAGTGCATGCGTCTTGAATTAAGCATACTCCTTAAATATAAGCCCTCCAAATGTCCAAAGGGATCCACCGTAATTGATGTCTATATGAGATATGTTCCAATGAAGCCAGGGCAATGAGGTTCTCAGTCCATTGCATAATAGACGGTAGGTGTTTATCCTTCCAGGCTCAAAGTATTGAGTCTCTTAGCAACTCAGAGGAAGCTCTGAAGGAAACAGGTGCCTCAGGCATTTATTTTTTGCTTCCTCTGTCTTTTGCACACTGTAAAGTGAACAGCTCTGAATAAACAGTTCATATAAATAAATAAAATAAATAAATACTAATTGCATCTTTTTATCTTGTAGGTTTTCCAGCAGGTAGACTTCAACAAGAAACCCGGGCGCATGAGTTCTAAGCCCATTAACTTTGCCGTCATTTTGAAGCTTTCCAAGGCTAATTTGCAGGAGAAGACTTTTCGGGTAAGTGGTCAGATTCAGGGCAAGGTACACCAGGTGGTGTTGGTGGTGTGGGGCTGTTTTGGTCCAGCCTCTCTGGCTTTTAGGAATGGCACCTTTTGAAATGTTAAATTGTGAGATCCTAATCCTCCTTTACTTTTCTGTGGGTTTGCAGTTAATTTATGCTCTGCCCTTCAAAGAAACTTTGCAATAAAGTAGAAACGCAGTGCTAGAAGAGAAATGAGTAAAAACAGACAGGTGCTATCTTGCAGTGAAATGTTGCAGTTTGCAATGATCTTCTTCGCTGTTCCAGTCAGCCACACCCTCCTTCACGATACTCCATTCCATCTCACCTGACTTTCATCCCCATTGCAAACGATCGGCATTCCGTGGCCGTAGAGCATGTCCTTACTGAGGTTTCTGAGGGCTTTCCTTCTAGCTGTGTCAGTGTCAGCTGAATGCTCCACATCAGTGGGGCATTGGAATCCGCTCTGGGTTTTAGTCTGAACTCTAAAGGAGCTGCCCAAGGTGCTTTTTGCTTGCATACCATCCCGCTGTGGTCCTTCTAAAAAAAAGTCCTCATGGTTCTGAATAAAGGGCTCATTGAAATAGGAACATAGCAAGCTACCTTATCTATTTGCCCATCGAGCTCAGTACTGCCTACACTGACTCGCAGTAGCCCTCCAGGATTTTAGACCAAAGTCTTCCCTAGCTCTACCTGGAGATGCTGAAGAGCGAACCTGGGACCGTCTGGAATTAAAGGGTGGTGCTCCATCACTGAACTACGGCTCTTCCCCTGCGAAATTGTTAAGAGTTGGAATAATACTGTTAGAGAAGGATGGGGGTTGGGGAACCCTGCAGGCACTGAATATGAGTTAACTGTAAGCTAGCCTGTGTTACCTAATTAATTAAGAAACCAAGTGTAATTAAGCATCACCAGAAGTAATTAATCTCGGTAATTAATTGGGTAATGTATGTGTTGGGCCAACTGCAGAGTAGGCGCACGTGCCCTTTGTCTTAAAAGAGCTGGTGTGAGGTGTGGGGCTTGGGAGGGCTTGCTTGCCCTCCCCATAACCTGTTGCCCTCAAAGTGTCGCCAGACTCCTGACTCTCCTTGGCCCCAGCCAGTGTGGCCATCTTGCAGGGATGGCGTGAGTTGTGGCTTAGCAGCATCTGGAGGCCACCATGTTGGCAAGCCCCTGGTCTCCTCTCACCAGCAGTAGCTCTCCACTGTCTGCTGACTGATTGTTTTTAATTGGCAATGCCGGGGATTGGAACTGGGACCTTCTGTGGGCAAAGCAGGTGCTTTTCCCACTGGGCTATGGTCCTTCTGTTAAAAAGAAAGTAAGATTCCAGTCCTCATGGTTCTAAATAAAGGGCTCAGTGGCCTAGGGGCACAGGAAGCTGCCTTATACAGATTGTTGGCCCATCTAGCTCAATATTGTCTGAGTCTACTGGCGGCAGCTCTCCAGGATTTCGAACAGTGGTCATTCCCAGGGATTGAACCTGTGGCCTTCTGCATGCAAAGCACTGAGCTGCAGCCCTTCCCCTAAAACACAGGAAGCTGCTTTATACCAACTCAGACCATCTAGCTTCGTTTCAGGCAGGGGTATTCCCAGCCATGCATGGAGATGCCAGGGATTGATCCTGGGACTTCCTGCATGCAGAGCAGATGCACGAACCCTGAGCTGTGGCCCTTCCCTTAAGACATAGGAAACTACCTTACACTGAGTCGGGCCAATGGTACTAGTATCGTGTACCTGGACATGCAAAGCAGGTGCTGTGCCACTCAGTGCCTGGGAGGGAGAGATCCCCTGGGGAACCCACATACGCTGCCTTGAGTTCCCTTGGGGAAGAAAAGTAGGATGGCACCACTTGTACTTCCTTTGTCATCTTTTTAATAAGTTGTCCCCCCCTTCCCTCTTGTTCACACACGCAGGATGGCCTCATTGAACAGCTGTACGACTTGACGGTGGAGTACCTTCATGGCCATGCCTACATGATCAGTTTTCCAGAGCTTGCCCTCCCAGCCATACTCCAGGTAAAAGAGTTTGCCCAGGTGTTGGTTGGTTGGTTTGATTGATTGATCAATCAATCAATCAAAGTTAGGTGAAAATGCACCTCTTTAAAAAAAAATAAAAATAAAGTTGAATTTCCCCCGAAAGGATTGAATTCCATGCTCAGTCTTCCATTTCATGGCTTTTTTGTCCCTTAGAATGATGGCATACAGGGCAGTTCTGGTGTGAAGCTATGCTTTGAGAAATGGTTTGGGGTGTGTGGGTGTCCATTTCTTCTTTTCTTTAAAGCTGTCGTATGAATGCAGGGAGCTGCCTGCCACCAAGTCAGACCATTGGCCCATCTAGGTTTTGTGTTGTCTCCCCGAACTAGCAGCGGCTCTGCGACTGAGTTGTGGTGAAGTCCTGGCCTTTGGCTGCACCTTTTAATCTCGAATTCTGACTTGGCTTCATCCTAATTCATTTGCATTAATTTTGCGGGGAAGTTGGAGAGGAACATTCATTGGTGATCACTCGTGGCTGAGTAAGATTGTCTTCCAAGATAAGGTCTTTAACGGTGGGTCTGTAAGTGACTGGAGGCCAATTCTGGATCCACACAGCCTCCCACAGTGAGGTTTCCAGATGGAAGATGGTCACGATGAGGATTTGTTTGATGTGCCTTTGGCTTAGCTGGTTCGTCCTGTTCGCCCTGTAATCGTGCTTCTTTGAAGTCCACTGCACCTTTGATAATAGCCAATCTCCATTTGGGATGTTCATGGGCCAAGACGTCCCAGGTCTCAGGAAGCTGCCGTATACTAAGTCAGACCATTGGTCCATCTAGCTCAGTATTGGCCACACTGACTGGCAGCGGCTCTCCAGGGTTTCAGACATCATCATCATCATCACTGTTTATTTATATGCTGCCTTTCCATAACAATTTATGCACAAGGCGGCTTACAACATGAACAGAAAAAAAGTTACCCAACTCACTGTAAGAAATAAATTCAAATGGTCAATAAGTTATAAGTCATAAAAAACATACAATAAATTGATACATCCTTATAATTCAGACAGGGGTCTGTCCCAGCCCTGGAGATGCTGCTGGGGATCGAACCTGGGACCTTCTGCATACAAAGCAGGTGCTCTGCCCCTGAGCTGCAGCTATCCGCCAAAGCGGCATGTTTTAAAATGTCCTAACTGCTTCCCATTCAGCTGGGCTCCCTGGGTGACAAATCCCCAGCCGTCAGGGAACACCTTTCCTCTTCTCTCTTAAAAGACGCCTCTCGGGGCCAGGGTGTCCCTTCACTTTCCTGTCTTGGCTTTGCACTTCCAGGAATCCTCCCCTCTTCTTCCCCATGTGTCGGGCTTGACTCCCGCCTTGCTGCGCCTCATTCCTGAGCCACCAGCACTGTGGAAGCTCGGCTGCAGACGGGGGCTCCAGAGCAGACGTTTACAGCCTTCCTTTTGCTTGGGAATCGGGAGGGGCAGATCGGAATAAACAGGGATGGGACGTGCGTGAGGAGGAGGGAGAAAGCGTGGCGTGCAATCTGCTCGATGCTTTGGCGTTAACTCTGGCCTCTTTGCCGAGGGACTCTGGCGTGGTGTGTTCGCCCTGGAAGATATTGTAAAAAAAGGAGCCCTATTTGGCACCTCCCCCTCCTTCTGGATGATAACCTAACCTGGCTTGCCCTTTGGAGCAACCAGGGTGGTGGCGGTAATTGGCATGGATGCCTGCTTGTTACCTAACCGTTTGCCTGAGGAAAAAAGACAGAGAGAGAAAGAGAAAAAGAGAAGAATGTGGTGGGAGTTGAGAAAGATTCACAGGAAGGAGACTCTCCTGGAGGAGAAGGTCACAGGGGCTGTTGGATCTGAAGGCGTCACAGCAGCGGTGGGGGACCTGTGGCCCTCTGGATGTTGTCGGACTCCATCTCCTATCATCCCCAGCCAACATCGCCAATGGTCAGCAGAGATGATGGTAGTTGTAGTCCAGCAGCATCTTGAGGGCCACAAGTTACAAGAGAAACAAGAAAGTAAGAAGAGTGTTTTGGGGGAAAATATTCTTTTTTGGGGGGACCCCTTTATTTGGATGTTGAGCAGGCTCGTTGTAGACAGGATCTGTGTCAGTGTTAAGGCTCAGCTCTGTCTGCACTTTAAACCCAGGGTCTCCTTGGAGGAAGATGAGTGGGGACAGGAACCACCCCCCACCCCATAGATCTTTGCACCACCAGCAAACCTCCAACCCGTCAGACACTCCTACCCTGATCACCAGCTTGGATGGCTTTAAAAGGGTAGATAGATCCATGGTGGATAAGGCTATCAATGGCTACCAGCCGCGATGGCTATGTTCTACATCCACTGTCGGAGGCAGTATGTGCCTCTGGATACCAGTTGCTGGGAATCGCAGGAGGGGAGAGGGCTATTGCCTTTGTGCCCCACTTGCGGGCTTCCCAGAGGCATTGGATTGGCCACTGTGAGTACAGGAGGCTGGACTAGATGGGCCACTGGCCTGATCCAGCAGGGCTGTTATTACAAGACAGCGAGCCAAGTAAGAGCTTTGTGTCCACCGGCAAAGGGTTCGACTAGCTGCTACCCGGGAGGATGGGGAAGCACTTGCTTGGATCAGGGCCTGGCTGAGAGCCAGGAACTCGTGGAGCCTGCAGCTTCTATATACGTTCCCAGCCTGAGCCCTTTTCGTTGCTGAAGCAGCAGTTCCATGCTGCAGCTTTCCTGACCTGCAGAGGTGGACAGCTGATTGATTTGATTTTGCATTTATGAGACACCTCATAAAATTAATTTTCTAGGCTTTGTACAAAGATTAAGCATAACGATCAAACCGTGGTGTAATAAAAACCACAAAAAGCTTAAGAGCCGACCAGCATAAACACACACCCACACATGTGAAATTCAAAGGCAGCACAACAAAAGCCCTATATGCAGCTTGCAGCTAAAACAGCCACCAGATGAATATGTTCCATCGGGGACAGGGAAGCTCAAGCCCAGGGTCTGAATGAGGCCCTCCAGGCCTCTCTGTTTGGCCCCTGAGACTCTCCCTAGGGACTAGCCCTGCTTTGCATCTCCCTGGAGGGCTTTTGCTTGGCTAGAATGTGTTGCTGAATGCTGATAAATCCCTCTTGTTTTCCTGGATGGGAGGGTAGAGGAGGGTGTAGGAACAAGCCTACTGGACAAAGGTAACATTAACGTTTATTGCTCCGCCCCAGTTTTTGCTTCTGGCCCTTCCCTCCACTGTTTTGTGGCCCCTGGAAGGCTGCTTAGAAGGGATTGTGGCCCTCAGGCTTAGATAGGTTCCCCACTCATGCACTAAAACCACTCTCCAATGGGTCATACAGAGGTCTCCATAGGTTACCAGATGATATTGGACTACAACTCCCATCATCTTCGGCCATTGGCTAAGCTGGCTGGGATTGATGGGAGTTGTAGTCCAACAACATTCAGGGACCCAAGGTTGAAGAACAGTACTTTAAGGTATGGATAGGTACATATGGGGCAAAGTGTTTTATTAGGTAATGAGGCCCCAAGCCGTTTAGGGCTTTATAAGTCAAAACCAGCACCTTGAATTGGGCCTGAAACAAATTGGAAGCTAGGAAATGGGATTTCTTTACCCCAGAAACAAACATTACAGGCCCCAGGTGGTATTTGACACTAGTCCTATTCAGAGTAGACCCATTGAAGTTAATGGACATGACTAATAGTAGGTCTCCTCTGAGTAGGACTTAGTTGAATGCAACCCCCTGAGATTAAAGACCATTGAATAATAACTAGGATCTGTGTGAAGGTTCATTGCAGCCAAACAGATCTTTCACATTCATCACAGAAGTTGGAGTGTTTGCAAAGATACTGTCATTCACAAAAATGGTTGTGACTAAAGGGACATGGAGGATGCTGCCTATTTGGAAAGGTGGCTGTAGCCAACATTTCCTGCCCAGGAGGACCATAGCACAGGGGAAGGCGTTCTGTACCTCCCAGAGGTTGGTGAACTACAACTCCCATAATCCCTAGTCAGTCTAACCTAGGGATGATGGGTGTTTGAGTCCAATCACCACTGGAGGGCCACAGATTCCCCAGTCCCTGCACCATGGAGCAGTTAACTCTCCGCACTCCAATGTTTTGGAAATAAAAGTTGAGGTTTTCAGGATACTGGATTCTGTGCGTTCATGCTTTCTTGTGGTTCTGCTGACTATGCCTAACCATGAAATAAAAAGTTGTAAGGAATTTGGTGGGAGTGTGTGTGTGTGTGTGTTTTTTTAATGGGATCAGTTCATGGAATGTCTCCTGTCTTTCCTGCGACTGTAGCTGAAAACGTTCCTGAAGGAGTGCAAGGTTGCCAACTACTGCAAGACGATCCGTCAACTCCTGGAGAAGTTGCAGGAAAACTCTGCCTACATCACAAGCAAGCGCCAGAAAGCCACCTTTGGCGTCGCTAACCGGGAGGCTGTGGTGAGTCTTTGGTTTTTCTCTCTTTCTGGCCTAGTATCTCAGAAGAGGTGCTCTGGCTGCAGTCTGGCTGAGCTGCATGCAGAGACAGGAAGGAAGAGGAGGGTTGGACTCTCTCTTGAGTTGTCTGCCCTGCCTTGCGAAAAAAAAAGAGTTCAGCCCACAAAAAGCAAAGTTCTCAGTTCATTACAGTCGCTAATATTTTTTAAACCTTACGAAGGAAATCCCTTATGATCTCTGGCCTTCATTATAAAATTATTTGTAGACCTTCGTGGTTGTTTGTAACTGCAGCACTGTACAGCACAGGTAGGGAACTGGGGTGGCCTTGCAGAGGTTGCTGGACTCCACCTCCTATCAGCCCCAGCCAGCATGGTCAGTTGTCAGGAACGATGGGAATTGCGGTCCAGCAATGTCAGGAGGGCCACAGATTCTGCAGCCCTGCATTAGAAGTAGGCATAGTTGTGATGGAGGTAGGGAGGGGCAGTAAAGGCAAGTGATGGTCTAATTCAGGGATAGGGAGCCTGTGGCCCTCCAGATGTTGCATGACTACAACTCCCATCAGCCCCAGCCAACATGGCCAATGATCAGGGATAATGAGTCCCAGCAACGTCTGAGGGAGGGGCACATGTTCTCTGTCCCTGCATTAGAAGAAGACAGACTTGTGATGGAGGTGGGGGGGCAGTAAAGGCAAGTGACATTCTAGTTCAGGGATGGGGAGCCTGTGGCTCTCCAAATGTTGCTGGACTCTCAGTGCCCATCAGCCCCAGCCAGCACCCCCAATGGTTAGGGATGATGGGAGTTGTAGTCCAGTGATATCTAGAGGGCCACAGATTCCCCACTCCTGATGTACAGTGTATGTAGGTTTCTATTATTCCCATTTTACAGATGAAGAAATGAGATTAAGGACCAGTGCACTGTTGCCTAAACCAAGCCATTGTTTGGAGGAAAACAAGAGCACCCTGTGGACTTCTCTGTTCCCCCGGCTCTTCACACAAGCTATTTCCCTCTTTCTTGAATTTTTGGAGCTGACCAGGGCACAACAGTAGTGCAAGGCTGCACTGTTCCGTTTTGTTTTTGCAGACTGTGGTTCTCAATTATTTCAAGCCACAGTTTTCCACCCCTCTCCTTAGCATTGTTGCAAACTGCGACTGGGAGTTCAGCAAGGTTAGAGAAAATGCTAGTGCAGATGAAGTGCCAAGGATTCGAGGGGATTGAACCTCCATGTTCAGAGGCAGTGTATCTCTGATCAGTTGCTGGTTTGACTTGGGCAAGCTTTTTGCGCAGCATCCATCAGCTGAAAACGTTGTAAGTCCTTGGCCTTTAGGCTACCGCTGTGCCCAACCTGATTCTTCTCTTTTTGGCTCCCCTTATCAAGTGGCTTTCGATATATCCAGGGGACCCCAAATGGTTGTGTGAAGGACTCCACCGTTGGAGTCCCTTTGAGGGAAGAGCTGCTCTTTTCATCCTCAGTTGCCCCAGCTGTCAAATGGGAACAGGAATGCAGGCACGGCTTGCCTCCAAGGAGAAAAGCTGGAAAGGCGAACGCGTGCAGCTGACACAGGGTTGCCTCTCTTACCTTGACAGGAACAATGGGAGAACAAGGTCAGAGAAGAGGGGACTCCGCTGATGATGTATTATCTACACTGGAAGAAGCTGAGAGAAAAGGAGATACAGCTAGAGATCAGTGGCAAAGAGCGGGTAAGACTGGATGGGCAACGTCAGGCTCACGGGCTGAATGCCGCTCTGCAGGCCTCTCTGGCTGGCCCTCGGAACTTTCCCCAGGCCACGCCCCCTCTTCCCAAGCCCCGCCCCTCGCCAACCCTGCTTCATACGCTCCTGGAGTGTTCTTGCCTGGCTGGAACGTGCCTCTTGCTGGCATGGATAGAGGTGTTTCTGTGCGTGTGCGTGTAGAAACGAGCCTGCTGTACAAAGGCTTAATTTACATTAGTTGCTCCACCCACTTTTGCCAGAAAGGAATGCGGCTCTCTGGCTGAAAAAGTTCCCCATGGGATAAGAGAAGTATTTATTATTTATTTGTTACATTTATACCCCACCTTTCTTTCACCATGGAACGGCGGGCGGCATACATGTGGTTCCCAGGCGGTCTCCCATCCAGGCACTGACCAGACCCAGACCTGCTTAGCTTCGGCAAGGTGGTGGCTTCATGCGCCTTCAGACCATAGCCTGGGACCGCATAAAGAAGGAACTGTCCAGCAGAACAGGGATTTGTTATTGGTAGAGCTGATGCGAAAGTTCTCAGAAGACATTGTTTCTGAGAAAATATTAGGGATTTTACTTTCCCACCCACACTCCGAAAGCAAAAGAAGGCAACTTTGCAGAATTTCCTGTGAATATTCTCTACCAAATTTCCCCCCCTCCTCCATGTCCTGGGATGATGCAAACTCTTGGACATTTTGGAGGATGCAACATGGTGTTGCTGGATTGGTCCATGGGTAGCCAGCATGGTGACCTCCAGATGTTGTTGGACCCTAGTTCCCATCAGCCGCCAGCCAGCGTGGCAGATGGACAGGGATGATGGGAGTTGTAGTCCCGCAGTATCTGGAGGGCCTATCAACATTGGCTTACTCTTGGGTTAGACTAAACACTGTTCTTCAACCTTGGGTCCCCAGATGTTGTCAGACTACCACTCCCATTCTCCTTGGCCATTGGCTAAGCCTTCTAAGGATGATGGAAGTTGTAGTCCGACATCATCTGGGGGACCCAAGGTTGAAAAACAGTGGAGTAGCAGATTTAAAAACATTTCTCTTGACTATAAATGTTCCCCTGATTGATTGTGGCAGTGAATTTTAATTAGTTTTAAATAAAAATAAAAGCTTCAGATGGCAAATGGTTGATGATTATAATGATTTCAATTTCTTTTACACCCTTCACCCTAAAGTCCCAGGATAGGGATTGGGTGAGACCTAATATATTAATATGGCGCTGCTGGGAGGAAGGGCAGGATATAAATCTAATGATAAATAAGCAAGTAAGTAAAAGTGTTGAAGGCCAGGGTAAAGAGGTGCGTCTTCAGCATATGACAAAAGCCATACAGTGAAGGGGCCAAATGCAGCTCTGTGGGGAGGGAGTTCCACAGCTTAGGGCCTGCCACTGAAAATACCCCCTCTTGTTTCGCCAGGCACTGATAAGGGTGGCAGAGCTACTCAAGACTGGCAGAGGGAGACTTTTTAAGGCTGAGAGGGTCAAAGGAGGTGGTCTTTCATATATTGGGGGACAAGTTGTTTAGGCTTTGCAAAAGCTGTTCCTTCATGTGGGTGAAAGAACGAAGAATGCCTCTTCTAAGATGAATCATGCATGGCATCATTTTAAAAACAAAGCATGCTTCTCTTTTAAAATTCTGTTTTGTAATTAAAATGTTAATATTCATGTACAGTTAAAGAGTTTGTTCATAAATGAGCCATTCTCTATACCTTTACAGTAAAGCAGAAGTGGAGCCTGTGGTCGTCAGCTCCTGAAGGACACAATGGAACTGGAATTGTTCTCTTTAATAGCCTTCTGAGCTAGGGATGGGGGAACCTGTGGCCTTCCAGATGTTGCTGGACTACAACTCCCATCATCCCTGACCGTTGATCATGGCGACTAGGGCTGATGGGAGTTAGAGTCCAACAACATCTGGGAGGCCGCAGGTTCCTTATTTTAATCAGTCTGACTAAAAGCCAAAGCAGCTACTCATGCAGGGACACAGCAGGGAGCCTCCTTTCTGGCTGGTGCTCTTGTGACCCTCCAGACACTGCTGGACTACAGTTCCCATAATCCCTGACGGGAAGCTGCTTTATACCGAGTCAGGCCATTGGTGCACCTAGCTCAGTGTTGTCTACTGACTGGCAGTGCTTATCTAAAATTTCAGGCAGGATTATCTCCTAGCTCTACCTGGAGATGCCAGGGGTTGAACCTGGGACCTACTGCATGCAAGGCAGATGCTCTACCACTGAGCTACGGCAGGGTCACGTTGCCAATCTGTTGAATCTGGCATTCCTGTAGTAAAGGGGAAGGATAGTATTTATATGTGCAGTTACGTTTTTTTTTAATATATGGGGGAAGACTTATTGGCTGAAATGGGGAAGACTTAGCGTGTCTTTTTGTCCACCGTGCACAGCTAGAAGATCTGAACCTTCCAGAAATCAAACGGAAGAAGCCGGGCGAACAGAAGGACGATGATAAGAGGGAGTTCAAGGCCCTTTTCGAGATGGACAGCGACTCGGAAGAGGAGGATGCTGTTGGTGGCCTGTCTGTCAAAGGTATGGTGACGACTCTTGAAGTCTATGGAGGGGGGAAGGCGCAATTTCCCCGTTGGCCACTAGGGGTCTGCAGTTAATTGCTGAATCTGCTACAAACTGCAGTTTCCTTGGAAGAGGTGACTATGGAGTGGATGTTTGAAACGTCCCAAACATGCAAGGAAAGTCTCCCCAACTCCCATGCTTTACATTGCAAAGTAATTATGCAGGAAAAGAGCATCTGTTTGGACACTTGCTGCTGCTGTTTTTTAGCATGTGGGGATTGGTAGCTAGCTGTGAGGATCAGTTTTGGAAAGAAAAAAAAATGGTTTGCCTAAATAAAAGCACACTTATACAGAAGGAAAAGCAAATGCGTCCATGCACTGGGCGAACCTATCAGCAGCAGTTTGGTGAGGTTGTTTGCATGTCTTTATCGGTTTATTTTTGATGCTGTTAAGGTCACTGGATGAACATTTTGGCAGATCGAACACTCGCATGCACATGTACAGAGTTCCAGAAGCTGCTTTGGCTGTTGGGAGGTGCTGCTGTTCAGAAGATCAGTTGCTTCTCCATGTCTTCTCTGGTTTGCATCCTGGTGCTTTAGGACGGCTTTCCCTGATCTTGTGTGCTCCAGACGTTTTGGACTACATCTCCCACCAGCCTCCAGCCAGAATGGACATCCTCCCATCAGGATTCTGTGGCTGTGCTGGGTGGGGCTGATGGGAGTTGTAGTCCAAAACATCTGGGTTGTACCAGGTTGGGGAAGGCTGCTTAAGAACACAAGATGAGCGATGCAGGATCGGACCTTCTCTAGCTTGAGTTCCCTAGCTAGTTGTATCCAGTGGCAAAGTGCCTCTGATTAGTATCCATTGATAACATAGGATGTTGCTTTATGCCACGTCAGACCACTGGTCCATCTAGCTCAGTACTGTCTACACTGGCAGCAGCTTTCCATGGTTTTTAGGCAGGGTTCTCTCAACTCTTCCTGGAGATGGCAGGGATTGAACCTGGGACCTTCTGCAGATGCTTTGTTACGGAGCTACGGCCCTTTGGTGTTTAGTTGATGAGCGTGTTCGCAATAAGCCATGTTTTTTCTGTGATGTGTAAAAGGGGTCAGTGAGACAATCTAGACTTCATGCGCTTAATTTTGCTTTTGCTTTGTACTTCTTAACAGGATAAAAATAAAAATAAACCTAACCCCTCGCATATTATTAGTGCTAGCCGTGTGGAATTCTAAAAGGCCAAGAGCCAGGCTTACTTTCAGTTTACAGATCTTGGGAAGTGAGGGGAGAGGGTCTTCTCACTTGTCCAGATGTTTCACACTAATTAGTACGTTAATCAACTTAAGATTTCTTCAGTTGGCCAACAACAGCCTGAACTGTGTCACTGCCTGTGAAAGATTCTTGGGCAAGCAGCAGAGGCAGTCATGCTGAGCAGGTCTGGTAACTGCAACTCAAGAATGGAGCTTCCATGTACAGGGGCAGCATACCAGGCCCGGGGGGGGGGACACACACAAAAAGCAGGGAAAGGTTATTGCCTTTTGTACCTCACTTGTGAGCCTCCCTGGGACGTTTTGCTGGCTTGACATTATGTGTGTTTGGAGTTTAATCTGTCTTTGTATTTTGGTGCGGCCAAGTCTGATGAGCTTGGAGGAATGACCCAAGTACTTGGAGAAATAAAACAGGGTGTTGTGCAGTATTGATCCAGATCTGGTTGCTTTGCTGTCCCTGTTGTCAGCTCTTTTTTCCCCAAGCCGAGTTGAGTGTCAACGCCACTTGTTCTCTCTCTCTCTCTTTCTCTCTGTGTGTGTGCGTGTGTGTGTGTGCGCGCTAATGCTGCTAGTGGTGGAGGCACCGGGTCGTAGCAGGGAACGGTGTTTGGGCACCCCTGGAGAGGCGGTTAGGACACGCATCGCTAGGCTGGTGATGTTGCCCGCCTTTTAAAGTGAGCTGCCAACTCGGCAACACCATTCTCCCCATGAGCGAGAGAGGCAAGGGAAATCCTGTCGGTGTGTGGCAGGCTGGCAAATGGGAAATGAAGTGACACGTTTTGGAGCCACTGAGCCACCGGTGGAAGAACAGCAGGAGCTGTCACAGCTGGAAATTGGCCTCTCTCTCCCTCTCTCTCTCTCCCACTTGCCTCAGAAATCAGGGGGGTGGGGAACAGGGAAAGCAGGAATTGGGGTCCCCAAAAGTCTTTGAGGCTATTGTTGTTTTCTCCTGCAGTTACAACCCCTCTTGACCTGGCCAGTGTCCACTGTTTACGCCACGGGTGGCGAACCCTTTTCAGCACAAGGGCTGCGGTTGCTTCTGGGGAACCCTCTCCCCCCCCCGGATCTGCATGCCAGGGTTGGGCAGGGCCAGAGCGGGTGGAGAAATGGATGTGATTCCTTGTACGGTGGATTATATTCTAGTCACGTAAATGTCAGAGAAACACCCAATCTCTCTGTTCTCCATCCAGGGAATCAAGAGAGGTTTTTTTTTTTTTTACAATAATTTTTATTCAAATTTTCATAAAACATAGAAAACAAAATCATAAAACATTCAGAGACAAAAAACAAAACAAAACAAAAATGATTAAACAAAAAAAAAATAAAATGTTGACTTCCCATTTGTCACATATCAAATCAGTTATAGGTCTACAATATATAACAATCCTGTCTCTTAAATCATATTATAAAATCACTTTCCTCCAGTAGTTATCTTAATTAATCATCAAATCTCATAAACATTACTTTATTCTTTCCACAAAAAGTCAAAGAGAGGTTTCAATTCTTTAAGAAATATATCTATCAATTTTTCTCCAAATAAACATGTCAATTAATCCATCTCGTTAATAATTATAATAATCTTATTGTCATAACCATAGTCCAAATAAACATTTCGATTAATCCATCTCATCAGAATCTGTTAGGTCCAATAATTTCAATAGCCATTATTCCATTATCCCTATTAGTTCCATCTTCCTTCTTCAATAGTCCTGTTAAGTCCAGTAATTTCAGTGTCCAATCTTCCATTATCAGTATTCCATAATAATCTTGCTGTTGTAGCCATAGTCATATAATAAGAGTCTGATGGGAATTTCCTCTATCCCAAATATTTTCTTGCCATCCATTCTGAATAAGTTGCTGAAATACTGTTGTAAAGTCATATCTGTGTTCTTCTTTTTTACAAAATGCACTGGCTCATCTCTTAAGAGTTTTTCCATTGTCACATGGCTGCAGTTAATTCCATAGATTTTCTCTATATCAAGCTCCATCACATCATTCCAGTCCAGAAGATTATCCAAGCCATTGATAACTTTATCTCTAATATCTTCATTAATTTCTTCAGAGATAACGTTAAATTCCAAACAGTAGATTTTATTTCTAAAATCCATAAACTCCAGATCTTTTTCCAATTCCACATTTGTTCCAATCTCCAGGGCTTGTATCTTCCCTTTATTTTTTCTTTTCTCATCTCTGATCTCATTCTCCTCTCTCACAGGATCCCCTATTTCTTTAAGCTCCTGCGTCATTTTGCTCAGTTCAATTTTCAGCTCCTTACTACCCTGTCGCAGGGTTTGTTTCGTTATCTCAATCTCATCCATTATTTTCTGAAACATAATTACTTCCAGATTCTCAGCCACTTTCTTGATTGCCATTTTTAAAACCACGAAAACAAAGCAAAACAAAAATAAAGAAGAACCACTTCTTATTTCAGCAACAATTGGGTTAATATTCCAGGCTTGATGACATCACAGTATAAACAGAGCAACCTGCCTTATCTCTCTATGTTCAAGAATGCAAAACAAATTTAGTTCCCAGCATCAAAACAGTTAGTGGCGTCGTGAAGAAGCAGATTCGTCAAAATAAAATAGAACAAAAAGAGAATAGTCCCAGACAATATAATATTCCTCGGAATAGAAATCAGGAATAGAAATCCCTCTTCTGTTTATTATCTTTAGAATGCACTTCCAGGACAGCTTTTTGCGACAGAAACAGAGATAAGCTGTTAATTTCGTGAATAACAGAGAAGAGCTATATCTCACCCAGAAGTTGTCCAAAGCCGATCAATCTGACAAATCTCCTTTTGCTGCAACAATTTAAACCAAGTAAAAAAAATAATAGAAAGAAGGGTGCTTGCCTGTTAGTCCGTTCTCTCTTTAAAGAAAAGATAAACGTATCGCTTAAGCAGATAGAGCTTGTTAGGAAGTCCGTCCGGCATTGTTGGCTGGACCTTATCTCATAAATTAATGAAATCCAGTCCTCCCAACAAAAACAGGCTTTTGAGGTTGATCTCTACGTTTCTCCCTGCCCGGGAGAAATTTCATCAGTCAAAAAAAAAATGTTCTGACTGATTTATATCTGAATAAGCTTCTTTTGAGGCGGGAACCCGTCCCAAAAGCAGGCACAAGCGAAGTCACCCTTCCCGGAAGTCCGGAATCAAGAGAGGTTTCATCGCAGTACAAGGATGCATTCAAGCCAGGCAAAAGCACTTAAGGAGGGCACAGAGCAAGGAGACTGAAAGGTGTGGCCCAGGCTGCATCCAAAGGGCCAGACAGAGAGGTCTGGAGGGCCACATTTGGCCTGGGGTCTGAGGTTCCTTACGCTTGGTTTACAAGTTCAAGAGGACTAGAAGTTTGACTCTCTTAAAAAAAAAATAGAAAAATGGGGGTCCCCAGAGATGGATCAGGATTACAAGCAAAATGTGGGTTTCACCATAGCTCAGTTGCAGATGATGGAAAAGACCTCAGTTGGGAAACCCTCAAGAGCGAAGCCAGGTGGAGCAGACACTTCCTCGTCTACCCTTCTTTTAGGAGATTCGTGCACGTTTTGGAAATGACATTGGACAGTATGAGCACAGGGGATGGGGGTCCCTCAGGCAGCGGGCCACGCACCCTCCCGCAGGCCACAACCTCCTTGAGTGCTTTTGCCTGGCTAGAATGTGTCCTTGAGGCGTGGCGATGCCTCTGGCTTGCCTGCATGGAGGAGAGAGAGGGCTAGCGGTGTGTGTGCGTGTGTGTGCGCGCATCTGGAAACCTCTGGCTGGAATGTAACCTATTGTACAAAGTGCTCCATCCATTTTTGCACCTGGCCCCACCCACCTCTGGCAGGCGGCCCCCAAAAGGTTCCCCACGCGGGAATGCAGCCCTCGGATTGGAAAAAGTGTCCCCACTGCTGCATCAGAATGATGGTTTCGTACAGAGAGAGACAAAATGAGGGAGGGGCAGTTGGCCTTGTCAGGGCTTTCACTGGAACTCAGGACAGGAAAGGGGCCATGGAGGTCAACGGAGGAGATTGATGGATGTAGTGGGTTGCTAGTCCCCATCAATAAACCAGAGCGCGAGGCCCGGTGCAATGGCAAGCTCTTCCCTTGTTGACAGAACATGTTTCCTATTTATGGTATAGCTTCGGTTTCTTGGCTGTGTTCAGATGAGTGGAAAATAAGCCGTTAATAGCTTGGAAATTACCAATTTTCTGTTAATTAGCAGCAGCTCACAGCCCCTCTTCCTTTTATTTTTTTAAATTAAATATTGCAGTAGTTAAGCACTCATTAGCGTTTTATAGCGACTCTAATCTCTGTGGAATAAGTTTGTCTGGAGAGCCGCCTCGCTCCTGATAGTTAAAACTGTTGCAAACTTACATCTATCTTAATCAAGACTAAAAGGATTATATCCAACATTTGTCCTCCTTAGAGTAGACCCATCTGAAGTTAATGGACATGATTAACATGGGTCCATTAATTTCAATGGGTCTGCTGTGAGTCCTTGCAGCAGAGAGGGACTGATTTGATCCCTTCCCCCTTGCTTTGTTGCTGTCTAAGTTGTATTTCATTGGATGGATTTTTCTTGCTCAGATATTTACTGGGCTAAACTACAGAGAACTTCAGATAGGGTATTCAAACTTCTCTGGGAGAAATTCTGAGTGTTTTTTTTAAAGTGGTATACAGATACAGACTGCCTTAAGAGCCAAATTTGGCCCAATTGTGTTCTTAAAAAGTAATATCAAAATGAATAACAAAACTAGAATTTCCTTTCATTTTCCAAAAAATTCACAATCCATGTATTTTTGTTGTCACATTTTCCAGCTTCTTTGCAAATATGAGGACTAGATACTTGTTCGTTTTTTAAAAATAAAAACAACAATTTTCATGCGAACCATTGGAAGGAGCGCATATGTGCCTCAGCAGGCACACATACACCCACTGCTGCTTTGAAGTTAGGAAGAACTTTATTATCCTTGCTTTGTTGTTTCCTTCAGAAGAAATTGTGTGAAGGTCATGTATGGAGTAGGTACAACACGGTAATTATTATTTAGATGTACTTCCTCATTTCATAGAATCATAGAGTTAGGAAGGGGCCTAGAAGGCCATCGAGTCCAACCCCTGCTCAATGCAGTTGTTGCATTGGGGAAGAGCGCTTAAAATTAAGGAGAGCACAGAGTGGGGCCTTCTCTGCTATGGCCCCTCAGACTCCACAAACTGCTTGACTTCTGTAAACTGTTGATTGCAAGTATGAAACCAGGACAAATTTGGGATTTGTGGGTGGGAGGAAGGAGATTCTAGCACTCTTCACAGACCTACAAATCTTGGGGTTTCTTGTTTGTGAAGAGACCATGACCATTAAACCAAGTTAAGTGGTTAGTGTAAGAATCCTACTGTGATTTTATTTATTTTATTTCTTTAAAAGCATTTATAGACTGCTTAATATATTTTTTTAAAAAATCTCCTAAGCGGTGTCTGAAGGCTCTGTGGAGAATCAGTGGGAGAGCTGGGGGAACTTTTATGCCAGTTCCCCTAAAAAGCAGGGAAGGGGAAATCTTTTCCAGACGGAGGGCCACATTCCCTTCTGGGCAACTTTCCAGGGGCCACATGCCAGTGGTGGGCAGGGCTGGAGGCAAAAGTGGGCAGAAGGATGAATGTAAATTCTACCTTTGTACGGTAGGCTCGTTTCTACACACACTTACACGCCCTTCTCCATCCTCCATCCAGGGAAATGAAAGGCATCATTAGACTCCAAGGACACCGTTCCAGCCTGGCAGAAACACTCAAGGAGGATGTGAAGCAGGGCCAGTGAGGGGTGTGGCCTGCAGAGAGTCCTGAGGGCCAGACAGGGAAGCCTGGAGGGCCACATTTGGCTCCTGGCACTCTTATGTGTTTTCTTTTAAAAATGTTTTTAGTGCTTTATCATTTGTTTTCCATCCTGGGCTCCCTTTGGGCAGGATATAAATCTATCTATCTATCTACAATACAGCCCCGCTTATATGGCGGGTTCCGTTCAGGATCCCCGCCGTAAAGCGGAACCTCATTGACTTTAATGGGGCGCGTTGCGCCAAAATGCTGCAAAACATCGGCTTTAAAAGAGGGGAGGAAAGCCGCCGCATTAGTGGAACGCCGGGAAGCAGGGCCCTACTCTATCTATCTATCTATCTATCTATCTATCTATCTATCTATCTATCTATCTATCTATCTATCTATCTATCTATCTATCTATCTATCTATCTATCTATCTATCTAATCATAATGATGAAATGGACCAGCGATGTTAAGAGGGATGGATGGTGTGGTAAATCTTGCCTCTGTAAAAGGAGTGTGTGTGTGTGTGTGTGTGTGAGTGAGAGAGAGAGAGAGAGAGAGAGAGGTCAAGGGGTTTGGATGCCTTAGGCCAGAGCTGTGTTGAATTTCCGAGAACGAGGGCCGCGCAAGATGGCCTCCCTCGCCTGCCAGATTTGATCAATGGCCTGTCTGTGGTCGCAGTGGGGAGAGGCGGCAACGGACGCATTCCTCTCATTTACCGGCTGACGGAGCTCCAGGAGGGGAGGCTCTGCTGCTGCGGGCGGTTATTAATGGCTCGGGGAGAGGTGGTGGATTGCCTTGTCATGAGGCAATTAAAGCCAGCGAGGACCCGCTTCGCTGGCTGCCTCGTCTCTCCAGGCCGGGCCCATAATGAGCGATCTGTCCGCATTAGGCGACAGCGCGCCTCTAATGAACTTTAGCGCGTTTCTTCATTTATCCAGCACGTAATCATATTACGCCAATTTAATATTGGGGGTGTGTATGGGGGGTAGAGATGTGTGGAGCGGCCAGAGTGAGAGGGAAAGGACTTCCCTGTCTCTCCCTCCCCCTCCCCGAGTTCGTTATGGGAACGAATTTTCCAGCACGTGACTGCACATACGTTATTAGCAAAACCCAGTCTATAATGAGCAACGATCTTGTGCACGGGGGTGGCACTGTGTGTGTGTGGGGGGGAGGACGAGATTGGGATGGGTTCCTTTTATCAGATAATTAGCTAGTCATCACAAATGTCGAAGGGTGAGGAGGAGGAGGAGGAAGAATAGATTATGTAATAACCAGAGATGATTATTTCAAATTCTGCCTGAGGGGATTTTTGTGCCTCTCTTGCTCATAACTTGCACTTCTGTCTCTTTTGCGGGTATCTTTTTTGACTAAATGAAAGATATAATTCAATAGCGATGAGTGTGTGTGCTGTGTGGCTGTGTGTAGGCATAAGCTTGGGCTCTCTCTCTCTCTCCCTCTGTGTGTGTAGAGGGAGCCACTGCCAGTCAGTGTAGACAGTACTGAGCTAGATGGACCAACCTCTGACTCAGGATAAGGCAGCTTTTGACTTTTCTGTGGTTGAAACAACATCATGCCTAATAGTAGTAGTAAAAGTAGCAGCAATAATAATAATATAGCAGAAATGAAATTAATACCCAGATTTGAACAATGAATGGAGCTGAAACAATAAGATCAGCTTCCCTGTAAATCAGGTGGCCCTCCAGATGCTGCTGACCAACAACTCCCATCAGCCCCAGCAAGCATGGGCCGTAGCCAGGGATGATGGGAGTTGTTGTCCAGCAACATCTGGAGGACCAAAGGTTCCCCACACCTGCTCTGCAGTGAGAAGGAATTTGCAGTCCATAGGAATCTGCCTTATCCCGAGCCAGACCACTGGCCCATCTAGCTCAGTATTGCCAACACTGACTGGCAGAGGCTCTCTGGGATTTCAGGCAGGGAATCTTCCCCAACCCTACTTGGAGACACTATTGGGGATTGAATCTGGGACCTTCTGCATGCAGAGCAGATGCGCGTTGGGCCTTGCCCGTACGCCTTCTGCCCACATCATCCCTCTCAGGTTGGCTGCTCTGGCTTTGCCCTGTGAGCTTTGTGGCCGAGCAGGGATTTGAACCCCGTTCTCCAACCGTCTCGTTGCTGCGCTGGTGCACTTGGCAGAAGTGCTTACCAGAGAGTGAGCCTCCTCCCCAGGAAATTTTGAAGTGCGTGCGTTTGTGCCTCAGTATAAAGCGACTTCCTGTGTCTTTCGGGAAGGGCTGTAGGCCCTGGAGAGCCGCTGCCAGTCAGTGTTGGCCGTGATGAGTTAGATGGATCAATGATCTTACTTGGTATAAGGCATCTTCTTATGCTCTTGTGGTGCACAGAACATCAGCCCTTACGTGAGTCAGGTTGTTATATGTATGAAACGGAGATGAAACAGCAGAAGACCTCTATGCCCAGGAGGGCTGGCATCCCTCTGCCTGACCCCCAGGGCATAGCATCAAATAAACCCTTTCCTTGCAATGGCTGCAAACAGTCCTTGGCTTGTGGAGGTAACGTGGGAGAAGTGTGGAAAATTCCCCCCTCCCTCCCCTCCCACCGCACCTCCAGTAATAGCTTCATCGTTAAAGTGATTAATGCCGCCTTTAGAGTACTCGCTTCCCCACCAAATTGTATTAAAAGTCAGGCTAATATCTCCGGTTCTTCCTAGCAGGGATCCTGGTGGGGGAAAGCAAGATGGGATGTGGCCAGTGTGAACAGGCTGCTCTTGGTTCTGAGTGCAATTTTGCTGGGTGGGTGGGGGGAGGCTGTTCTTTCCTCTTCTGGGGGCTTGGTGTGCGTGACTGGTGGGGGCAAGCAGTGGGAAAAGAAGCACATCATGTCACAGTGGGTGGTAATTCCCACCCGTCCACAAGGTGAGCAAACATCCCCAATCTGTCGCCATCGTCTCCTGCAAAGACAGAAGAGGGATGCTGGATGTAGGTATTCAATCCTGCAGGCCAAGGTTCAAATTCTCTCTGTGTCATGAGGCTCACTGGGTGGCCTGGAGCACATCCAGGGTGGAAACTGGAAAGAGATAAGAATGATAACTTTGTATTCTTGAAAAAGCGGTGGTGATTGGTTTATAGAGGGGCATCAGTCTCAGTATGGCTCTTTACGTAGAGTCTCTGCCCCAAAGGAGCTTACAGTCTATATTTTGAGTTGAGAGGGGGGTGAAAGGTTGTATCCAACTCAGTTCTACTTAAGAGTAGATCCATTGAAATTAATGGACCGTAGTCATATCCATTAACTTCAGTCGGTCTGCTCTGAGTAGGGTTAGCAGGAAGGTATAATGAGCAAATCCATTTACTTATGGCTGGATTTCACAGCACATAATGACTTTATCAGCTGTTTTTGTAGTGATGGCACCCTGGGAAAGGGGGATTAGACAATTCCCAGAGAGGGATGGGCCTGCCTTAAGCTATTAGCCATGATGGCTGAATGGAACCTCCATGTTCAGAGGCATTCTACCTCTGAATACCAGTGGCTGGGATGGGAGAGGGCTGTTGCCGTTACCTCCTGCTCACGGACTTCCCGGAGACATCTGGTTGGTTATGGTGGAACGCAGACTTGTAAGTCTGGCCCAAGAGGGCTGTTGTTATGTTAAGTCTGGGTGTGTCTGTGTATGTGAGAATTAAGATTTCATGGAAGGATTTTGAGGTGCAATTTGAATGAAGAGAAAGTCCTATGTGGATGTTCTGGGAGGGAGTTGGGGCAGCGAGAGTCAAGGAGGGAGTTTGAGGTGTAAAGGGCACTGAGGGAAAATGAGCATAGACATTTAAGGCAGGAATGGGGGACTCAGTGGTCCTCCAGATGTTGCTGGACTGCACTTCCCATCAGCCCCAGCCAGCATGGCCAATGGTCAGGCCTGATGGGAGTTGGAGCCCAGGAACATCTAGCGGGCCCAAGGGAAACAGGTGATCTGATGTAAAGAGAAAAAAGAAAAATGAGTTTTGCAAACCCACACACGGCTGCTCTGGTGTGGCGAGTTCCTAGAAAAGTGATTTTAAAAGTTATTTTTTTAAGTCACTATATCCTGTTTTTGAACATAAACCTCCTTACTGCCCCCTCCCTGTCTCTGTGCCCCCCCAACCCCCGCTCCTTGGCTGCAAAAGGTAATAGGAAATCATGAAGGTGTTGGCTTTGCAATTGCTGGTCGCAGCTGAGCTCTCCCAGGGTGCTGCGTTTGGGAGGGTTTCCATCGGCAGGCAGTGGCTGGCACTGATAAACCTTTTCCCCACCAGCAGTGTGTGATGGATGGGGATGTAGGGTGGCAGGGAGAGCTGGTCTTTTTGTTTCCTGTCTCTCCTGCGCTTGCAGAGATAGGCTGCTAGGTGCTCATCAACCTTATCTCCCGCCAAAGACAGCCTCGCCATCCATCTTGCGCTCGGTCCCGAGGGGGAGGAGGGGGGAAGAGCAGATCAGTCGAGGGAAAAAGGCAGTGCCGACATTGGAGCCGAAGGGGATTTGTGGGAGGAAATTCTCGGGCCAGTGAGTCCCTTTCTGAAACCCAGGAGGGAGCTGCTGCCAGTCAGTGTACAAAGTACTAAGCTAGATGGACCAATGATGTGACTCCGTGTAAGGCAGATTCTTATGTCTTAAGGGAGGGGCTGTGGCTCAGTGGTTAAAGAGTGTGGTGTAGTGGTTAGAGTGCTGGACTAGGACCTGGGAAACCAGGGTTCAAATCCCCACTGGGTGTGACCATGGCCCGTCAGCGTCTCTCAGCCTAACCTACCTGACAGGATTGTTGTGAGGATAAAACGGTAGAGAGGGGAGAACCTTGTACGCCTCCTTGAGCACCTTGGAGGAAAGGTGGGGTATAAATGAAATAAAGGAATGAATAAGTAAAGCATAGGTTAAAATCCCGGCATCTTCAGGTAGTGCCAGGAGACCCACCCCCTCTCCTGAAATGGGATAGTACTGCCAATCAGGCTAGACCATATTGAGCTTAGGTAGGCTTCCTCAATAGAAAGCAGATTCCTAGGTTCCAAGTGCGTTTGGCGCACGTAGGAATTGCTGGGTTTTGCATGGCTGGAATGTAGCCTGCTGTGGAAAATGAAGAGTCTCTTCCATCGTTCCGCCCACTTTTGCCTTTGGCCCCACCCATCACTGGCATGAGGACCCGGAAGGTTGCCCATGAGGGAATGTGAAAAAGGTTCCTGTTAATTTGCAATAATTCAGATCTCTCTTCTTCCTCCTTGAATGCCCCCTTCCTCCAACCCTGATTGTGAATTTTTGTTAGAGAGAGAGGGAGGGGGGAATAAAATTATTGGAATGGCCAGGTGAGACCTTGTTTCCTTCAAACTTCAGATCTTTTTTTTTAATCCAATTTCGCAAGGTCTAATACTTCCAGAGCAAAACTTAGAAAATGCTCAGAACATCAAAATGCTGTCTGTATTCAAGGTCTGAAGGCTTTCTGTTTTTTGAATCTGTCCAAAAAGCAGCAGCCCATTAAAAAAATAAATAAAAAATAACAAAACTTTCTAGCCCTTAAGGTTGGTGATAATTTTGAAAATTTACTGGCTGTGTCTGTAATCACCCCCACCATTGCAGACCAAATATTTTTAGCCTCTGTATGTATGCTGCACTTAAAAAAAGAAGTTAAAACGCTGCACCCAGGTGATCCACAATCTGAGCCAAGAGAGGCTATAATCTACAGTTTGTGTAAATTATGCAAATTGGGTAGCTTTGCATAGTTTATGTTTCCTGTATGTTTCCGAGCTCAATTCAAAGTGCTGGTTTTGACCTATAAAGCCTTACACGGCTTGGGACCACAATACCTGATGGAATGCCTCTCCCGATATGAACCCAGACGTACACTACGTTCAAGATCAAAGGCCCTCCTCCAGTTGCCTACTCCAAGGGAAGCTCGGAGGGTGGCAGCAAGGGAGAGGGCCTTCTCAGTGGTGGCCCCCAAATTATGGAATGATATTTCTGATGAGGTGCACCTGGCGCCAACACTGTTATCTTTTTGGCACCAGGTCAAGACCTTCCTCTTCTCCCAGGCATTTTAGCATGTGTTTTAAATTGTATTTATATTGTTTTAAATTTTAAAATTGTTTTTAAAATATGTGTTTTAAATTGTATATTTGTTTTAATGCTTTTGATTGCTGTAAACCGCCCAGAGAGCTTTGGCTATGGGGCGCTATACAAGTGCAATAAATAAATAAATAATAAAATATTCATGAATTTAGTAATAGGGCAGGAGCAAGGAGCTCCTGCGGTTGCATCACGTGTCACTCCCCTTCAAGCAGCTCTTTGTGGCCATGAAGACTAGAAGCTTGCTTTTTCAAAATAGAAATGAAAGTTGCGATTCTCAGGAAGCTGAATGCAGCTGCTGCAGCAGACGCCATATTCCGTGGTACCGGGATACACCCATGTCTTGCAGAAGCAGGTACATGCAACAGTGCAAAGACAGGGAGCCCTTTTCAGCCAGAGGGCTTGTGAGGAACCTTTTGGGGGCCACATGCCAGTGGTGGGCAGGGCCGGATGCAAGGCCAACATAGGGAGAAAGATGGAGGCGACTCTTTCCTTTGTATAGATGGCTCTGTGCCAGCCATGCAGAAGTTGAGAAATTTCTGCACTCACGCACCACCTTTCCATGCTCCATCCAGGCAAACAAGAAGCCTCATCACAGTTCAAGAACATGTTCTAGCACTTAAGGAAGGTGAAAGGGTGTGGGCTAGGGAGAGTCCCGAGGGCTGCCTAGAGAGTCTTGGAGGGCCACATTTGTCCCCCAGGCCTGAGGCTGCCCACCTCCTTCCTCTAGGGCTTAATTGGCACTCCTTTGCATTCCAGCTGAAGAACCTGCGGAGGCTACTAGTCAAGCAGGAAAAGGACGTAGGCTGATGAGCAGCCAAGGGCTGGCTATTGGGAACGGGGGGGGGGAGGCACCCATCAGTGGGGCAGTGGAATCCGCTCTGGGTTTTAGTCTGAGCTTTAAAGGAGCTGTCCAAGGTGCTGAGTGTCAGAAGAACCCATGGCACGTGTGGCGTGATGGCCTGTACTCTGCTGGAGTGCTGTTGTGCTAAAGGAGACTCTTGGGCTCTGTAGGTATTATCTTACTTGCAAATTCAGCTTTTGTACTGGGTGAGTGTTGATGCGTTCCTGGTTGGCCCTGCACATCCCTGCATGCAGGGGGCTTTGCTTGCAGCCCTGCCTCCTGCTGCTTAGGTGGCCTGGATTTGCTTCTCCTGGAGTGCCATGCAGAAGGTCCCAGGTTCAATTCCCAGCATCTCCAGGATACCCGAAAGACCGTCTTACCCCTTGTATACCCAGTCGATCACTGCACTCTGCAGGTGAGGGCCTCCTACAGATACCATCTTATCAGGAGGTCCGTTCTGCAAAATATAGGAAACGGACCTTTAGTGTGGCGGCACCTACCCTGTGGAATTCCCTCCCCTTGAATATTAGGCAGGTGCCATCTCTGCTATTTTTTCGGCACCTACTGAAGACTCCTTTTTCAACAAGCCTTTTAAGCTGAGACCTATCCCAGTCTCTGTGTTGGAATTGCTTTTTAATATGTTTTTAAAGAAGTTTTTCAAAACAATATGTTTTTTAACCTTTTTTAAAAGATGTCTTCAGAGCTTTTTAAAAATATGTTTTTAAAGTTGTTTTGTTTTAATGTATTTTAAAGTCTGTGTTTATGATGTTTTAAAGTGTTTTTAGTGCTTTTGTTTGCTGCCCTGGGCTCCTGTTGGGAGGAAGGGTGGGATATAAATTTAATAATAATAATAATAATAATAATAATAATAATAATAATAATAATAATAATAATAATAATAATAATAATAATAATAATAAAAAAGGCAGGACTGCGAGAAGACCCTGCAGGAAACCCCAGAGAGCCACTGCCAGTCAGTGTGGACAGTACTGAGCTAGATGGACCAATGGTCTGACTCAGTATATTTCTGTAAGGGAGACTTTATGTTAAAGTCTGCTTTGGAATGAAGCTATTTATGTCAAGGAATATAATTTCCCCCTACCTTGATGAAGAGAGCGTTCTTCAAAACGTATTGGGAATAATGGTGATTTCTGCCTTTGCGTCCAGGTCCGTCTGGATAATGCATTTTGCATTGCCCACTTTGCAAATGTAGCTTAACTAATTTGATACCCTTTATAATTCATTTTGTCTTTTGTTGTTGTTTTTCCCTGATGCAGAGAAACCAAAGAGCCGGAAGGGCAACCTTGATGGAGCTTCACTTGACAGCAGTGAGGAAGAGGATGGCAACGATGAAGGAGAGTACGAAGTGGAAGACGAGGAAGAAGAGGAGACCTCCAGTGATTCAGATGGTAAGGGAAGGGTGCCTTGAGAGGGAGCGACATTGCACATGTTGGCATGGGGCTACCTCACTATTTACATGGGATCTGAATGAAAGAATACACTTTTCATCTACTATTTTGGAAAGCTGTTTGTCTGTCTGCTACGCATTTGGACAGCTCTTGAAATATCATAACCACCTTTTGCATGATGGTGCCTAAGATCAGGGACAGGTTTCCCTCTACGTTTGGATGCAGTTGGATGCCGTTTTGAACCAAGATGGTGGATGGAATCTTTCAGAACTGCACTGATATTTTAAAAAACCAAAATGGCAGACTGAACCTGTCAAAGCTGCAGTGTTTTGATTGGTTTTTTCGTTTCTTAAAATTCCCAAGGCATAGCAGTTATGAAGCTGCTGGTAGCTGCCAGTTCAGGAAATGTGGTTGTGTTGCGTGAGAGACGGGGACAGAGGCCTGCTCCTGTTTTGAGATGGGGAAAGTCGAGGGCCATGGCGTGGATCAGGTCGTGCATACATTCCTGGCATGCAGTGGCAGCAGGGGAACGTGCTCTTCCGATGCAGGCCCATACCCCACCGCATGTAGGGTATTGCTCATTGCAGTGGTTAAATAAGGGTCGCCTGGTTTGCATGCCGGAAGTCCTGAGTTCCATCCTATGGCGTCTCCAGTTAAAAATGGTTTTACATCCAGAGACAATGTTTCCCTGTCTCCTTTAACCCTTTGGCCTCCAGCGTTTCATATTTATTTATTTATTTATTTATTTATTCGATTTATTAGTCGCCCATCTGGCTGGAATACTCAGCCACTCTGAGCGACGTACAAAGCAAAAACATAAAACATCAGAGCATCAGAACATCAAAACATCAATGCTAAACAATAAAGACTAAACAATAAGGTAGAGGCAACTAGATTTCACTAATAGGGCTTCTCGCCTGTATAGTCCGAAATATGTAATTTCAAATGGAAGCTCCTGATACAAGTCTTCCCACTAAAAGCCAATGTGGGTGATAGTCCGTTTGCAAGATCAAAGGCTACATCACCTCTTGATCTTAGCATCCGACAGCTTCCACAGGGAGAACGGCGGGGTAAACAGACCCCTCGAAAATGAAACTAACGGAACTTCTCAAAGAAGCCGAGGAGAAAGAGCCAAGATGTAAGCACAGCTGATATCAAGGCAGAGTGGACGAAAGCCAGACGGTAAGATGGCAACAACTGCAAGGGCACTTCCCGGCTCTCAGAAGATGCCGAAAGGTCTTCACAGCAAAAACGGCGTCTTCCAAGGACAGGCCAAAGCATCAGGTCCGCCAAGAAGCCACAGTCCCTCTCTGGCTCCAGCCCGGCTCGGCGCCCTCCACTGCGAGAGGCGGCGGCGGCTGCTGCCTGGCGTAGATGAAATATCAAGTCGCGTCCTTGGGTCATACCGATAGCTAGCATCCGAGTCCAGGTCAAACAACGAGGGAGGCAGTATAGAAGGAAGGGGGGGGGCTCCCCTGTATTTTATGAGCATCCTCGTGTGTTGTAGCCTCTGGAATCACCTCCTAAAAGCCACTCATAGGCGTGACGGCTTTGCTGTGATATCAACAACCTCATGCACCGCAGAAAGATTTGTTGTCACCAGTGAAGGCAATTGCCTGCTTTATGATATTGGTATTAGCAAATGTAGTTTGCATTCTGCCAAATGTGTATATGTGAAGAGAGATGTAAGTTGAGTGGTTTAATGTGAATTTCAAATGGCCATTGTGCACATTTCCCTGACAATATGCATAATCTCCAACAGGCTTTGGGACATGCGCATATCTTGGCTGCATTTTGTACATTCTCTGGACATTATGTACATTCTTCAGTCAGTATGCATAGTCTCCCAAGAAATGTGCCTATTGCCCAGAGAATGTGCAAAGTTTAGCTGAGATGTGCATATTCCCCAAAGCCTAATCATTGAGGATTATGCATACTGGCTGGAGAATGTACACAATTGAGTCAGTATATGCCCATTCCCCAATGCCTGTTGGGAGATTATGCATATTTACCGGGAATTGTGCAGGATTCCTTCTTCAGGGAAGCGTTATGTGCACACTCTCCATGAGGCCAGGTGAATGTGCACAGTTGCTTGCTGATAGGCACATTAACTGCTGATCCTGGCTGCCACATTTCCCCCACCCCATCCTGTCTTGTCTTGCTGGCGATCCCTTTGAGAGGAGCCACTGGTGCACAAGGGGGAAGGCGAAACGTAGGGGTGCTTCACGTGTGTGTGTGCACGCGCATGTACGTGTGCACATACCAATTCAGTCGATTTGGCCTGAACGGGTAAGCAGGGAAGGTCCGTGAAGCAGAACCAAAGTGCTGGCAAGCAGCTGTTTTGCCTTGCCTGACTATCCACCCAAATGAGAGAAATCTCTGCCCGGAGGAAGATGCTTGCTAAAGAGTGCGACTGCCTCTGGCTGTCCTTGCCTGTTCTCTCCCAGTGTGCTGCTGGCTGTCTACCCCTTCTCTGTAAGAGGTAAAAGTTGAAGGGGATGAACCCTATTTGTTGCTGTTGTAGGGGTGTCCACTCCACTTCCCTTTCCTTAACAAGATTTCTTCTCTAGCTTCGAGGTGAAAATGAAAGGGGAGAGAGGGAGAGCGCTATGCCCAGCCCACTGACTGATTCACTGTGGCAGATGGCAGAGGGTTGGCACGTGAACCCTGGTGCTGTTGCCCAGAATAGATGCATGGCGGAGATGAGAGCTGACAAGGGCCGGGAGAGCTTGGCAGAGTTTCCTCGCTTGCTCTCGGAGCTATTTCTCTCTGGGGCCAATGGGTTTGCCTGGCAAGGCAAGCGGCTCCCACAGCTGCCTCTCTCTCTCTCGGTGCCATGGCCTGTGCGCAATCAGCCCTCGTTTTGGGGTGGCTGTTTACCAGCTGGCCCCTGGAGATGTGCAGCGACATTTGTGTGGGTGGGGGTTGGTGGGGAGGAAAAGCCCCCAGCTCTGCAGTAATAAGACTTTTTTGTTGTTGTCAAGTGCAGGGCCCTAAGAGTACGGGACAGTGTCTGGCTGGGCCACCAAGTGAGCCACAGCTAAGCGGTTAAGAGCATCTGCTTTGCATGCAGAAGGTCCCCAGTTCAATATCTGGCTCCATGCCCTGCTTGAAACTCTGAAGTCACTGCCAGTCGGTGTAGACAATACTGACCTAGATGGACCAACGGTCTGACTCAGTTGAAGAGAGCTTCTGGTATGTTCCTCTGCGGAGGATGTTGCATTTTGTGAGTGGGCTGGACCAGACATTTTAGGGTGTGTGTGTAAAGGGGAAGGAAATTCCTGTGCCGAGCCGATCACTGGTGCTGTTCCTCACAGGAAGCTGCCTTTATGCCGAGTCACGCCGTTGCCCTCCCTTTTTCAGCATGTGCTGCGCTGTCTGGCAGTGGCTCTAGGCTTTCAGGCCTTTTGCATGTGCAAAGCATGTGCACTACTGCTGAGCCACATCCCTTCCCCTAAGGGTTAGCCTGTGTTTACAAGATGTACCAGCATAGTGAGCCACAAAGCAGGGAAAGGTGATTTTTTCTTTTTTTGAAGCTTGACCTGTAAATACTTGTGATGAGAAAGTTCCATCTCAGCACTGCATATCTTGGGGCAAGTAAATACAACTGGTGTGACCAGCTTGGGAAGAGGGGCTGCTGTGTGCCAGCCATGCTGTGGGCTGAAAGCAGGGGCTCAGGGGACCTGCGTGGCGCTCCAGAGGTTGTTGGGACTCTGACGTCCCTGCAGCAGCAGAGGCAGCCAGCATGGCCAATGGGTAGGGGTGATGGGACCTGTAAACATCAGGAAGGCCACAGGAGTCCCACCCCTGGCTTTCTGCAAGGCTGTGGTCTAGGCCTGTCCTGACCCTCCCATGTCTCAGAAAAAAGCCTTTGAAAACTTACTCAGCACCCACCCGTTTCAGCTGAGTTTTGCTTAAAAGAGCAGTCAACCCCCTTCCTTCTTGCTGTGTTTCTCCCTTCGTGCTATCTGGAAGATGCAGTGGCACCGATAAATTAATTAAGGCTTGTGATTAATTAGCAATGAGCTGCCTCTGCCTGCCTCTTTCTCTCCCTCGCCCCCCTCCTCTTCCCGATAAGGAGGATTTACACCTCTCTCTCTCCCTTCTGCAGGGAGAGGCAAAGGGGCCGGCTGCAAGGGTGTCAGGAAACAGCTGTCTCAGGCGGAGCTGAAGCAGCTGGCGCAGGGCCCCGAAGACGTGGTGGAAGACTTGGACTTCTCCGATGACAGCAGCACTTGCGGACAAGCAGGCTGGGCGTTTCTAGGGCAAGGGAGGAGGAGGTAGGATCCAGGCGGGTGTCTGGTGGTGGTAACCCAGCGTGTCCCTTCAAAGGGGCAGTGGCTGACAGGGGGCAGCTGCTCCCCAAGGCATCACTTGGAACATGAAAAGCTTCTCCAGCGCAGTTCTATGCGTTGGGGAGAAACACAGTAAAGTTTGCGGTTTTGCCAGGGGCAGTACAGCAGCTCAGCCAAAGCAATAAAAAGTCCCTTGTCAAAATGCGCCACTTTAAATAAGGTGGGCCGGGCGGACCTGCCTCCAAATTCCAGTTTGGTCCTGCTGGGAAAAAGCCAACACAACGGTGTGGGCTGCAGCTGGACTTGCCCAGTACTCTTCCCTGTTCAGCCGTCTCCCAGCGTGGCTTGTGCTTTTGAAATTGACGCAGAGTGGGGAGTCCTGTTTGCGCGTTTTGCCAGCGAGTGACCCTCGTTCTATAAAAAGCGCAGCCCAGCTGTAGAAGCAACCACATTTTGCTAAGCGGAGGGTAGGGGAAAAGAAGGGCAAATAGCTGTGTGCTCAGAAACCTGCACAGATGCTTGATTTTTTAAAAAAATTAGCACACCTGGTTGTTCCTGAGGAACATTCTTGGCCAGAGCATACCCCCTTTCCTTCCCCATCTTGCCAGCATTTAATTCCTCTGACGCTAGAAGCTGCCTCGTTTGTTCCTAGCAAACGGACCATCTGCCTTGGGGTTTTTTGCCCAGGAGCAAAGAGCTCTTTAGTTTTCATGCTTGCACTCTGCAGCAGATGTTGAGGTAGCTTTTGCGGCAATGTGCAAACCCCCCCCCCCAACCCTCCACTTCTGTTCTTTGGCAAATGCACGGGGCAAACCTGTAGTCAAGACAGCAGCCCCCCACATAGAGAGGGAGGGAGCAGCCGTCTGTGTGGGGTGATCGCATGCATTGGCTTCTGGAGCTGTAGGGGATGGTTACTTGGACCTCATTCACAGCAGACATTTTTTCCATCGTTACGCCACGTTAAACAGTCACGGCTTTCCCCAAAATGAATCCTGGGAAGTGTAGTTTTGAAGGGTGCCAAGAGTTGTTTCCCTCATAGGGCTACAATTCCCAGAGTTCCCTAAACTACTCGGGGAATTGGAGCCCTCTGAGGAGACGGCTATTCCTTTCACAACTCTGGGTGACTTTCACAAACTACCCTTCCCAGGATTAGTTTTGGGAAAGCCAAAACTGTTTGAAGTGGAATAAATGTCTGGTGTGAATGTGGCCTTAATTAAAACGGCAGATGCCTTCAGCGTGTCGCCCCTTGCCCACGTTATGGGCCCACCCTATGGGAAGCTGGACACTTACGCATTGTGATGGGCCCACAGGGCTGCCTATCCCAGAGACGGGCCAGATTACAGGGGCGAGAGGGGCTTTGTAGGATAGCCAACCTGTACCACAAGGAATGTGCATTTTCTTTTAACTGAGACTCCTTTTGTCCCTGGCACCACTACACAGACTCTCTTGCCTTACCCTGGCACAAGGGGCCCAACACCAACCTTTGGTTCACATAGTATGTATGCCCTCAATGTTGTACCCACAAGGCAGCTTTTGCTTGAGCTGTGGTGCCTTAAGAGCTCTCAGAAGGCTCCTCTGCCCACTGGGTGCCCTCCAGTTGGTGTAGACTACTGTTTCCATCAGCTCCAGCCAGCAACCAGGGGAGGTGTATCTCAACAACCTCTGGAAGGCCGCAGGTTGAGCAGAGCTGATTTGGGGGGGGGGACACACACCTGTGGCTCTCCTGGTACTGTTCAACTCCCAGCAGCCCTTGGCTGGGGCCTGATCTGGAGAGCCATCGGTTCTGCTTTGCAGCATTCAGTCTCGAGAAGCCAGGGGCGTGGGGTGGCTGTCAGCCTAAAACTCTCACCTTGCCCCAGTGTAGTAATCTTAACCTTTAACAGTCTGTTGCTTACTCTACTCGTGCCTACTGGTGACAGCATGCCGTCCGTTCATAGCAGGCAAAGGAGGATAGGTAGGGACAGGCCCCTTGGCGTTCTCTGGATTCACGGCTGCTTCCTCTTAAAAGCCATCTGTGCGCTAACAGGCCCCCCTCTCTACTCTGACAGCGTATACACCATAGATTTAAAGCACACAACTTCCCCCATGGGATACTGGGTGGGAAGTGTAGTTTGTTAAGCAATGAAAATTTAATGTGTACCCAGCTAGTATGTAATACTTTTGCAATGTTGCAAGACTCTCCTTCAGGAAGAGGTTACCCCTCCCCTTTTTAAGTACATAGGCGGCCTGTGGAACAACCATTTTATAAATTAAGTGATTTCTTTTTTATTGTTGTTATTTAAATCGATTTGCTGGAAAGCATTGGCCTTGATGTGATGGATAATGACCATATATATATAAAGAAGCTTAAGGTACCACCAGCGAGCAATCTCAGATTGATTTTTTCCACAAAAAAAAAGTCATTGAGAAACAAAAATAGTTGAGCGTGCAGGTGCTTTCAAAACAGAAGGGGCACAAGCCGAGAGAGAGAGAAAGACAAACAAGCATCAATCACATGATTGTTTTCCACCACTATACAAATTGCAAGGGGGGGGGTATGGCAAGGTTGGTCAATGGCTGGCATGAGCTCCCTGCCCCGAAGGGCCCGCTCAGGTACCTGTTACCTGGCTGGGGGGACGGGACCAGGTAAAAATGTGCAACTCCATTTCCTCTGCAATAAAAGACTCTTTCCTCTCCCCCCCTGCCCTGCCTGCCCCCACAAAATAGCCACATGTGCACTCCCCACCCACAAAACAAGATACAGATGGAGATGCACATCTTCTGTACACACACAGTTTAAAAGGAGGGGGGGAAGAATCTCAGCCTCCCTTTTCTTCCACACTCCTCACTCATCTGTTCCCCCTCCCCAAAGCTGTATTATCATCATCTTCTGTAAAACAAGTCCACACAGTGCCCAGCGAAGAGGGGACCCTTCACAGTCACTCTGCAAATGTTTAAGCAGCAAACCCATGAAAATGCAAATATTTTCTTAAAAAAAGGAAAAGAGTACACAAAAAAACTATACCCCACAGAGCTGGCTGTGCCGTACCATCCAAACTGAAGTAAACAGGGGACCAGAATGTGGGGCATTGTTGGATCAGTTCGTCTGTCTTTGGTATGGTTTTCAAAGTTGTTAGCAATGCATAGACACCCTGAAAGTGGGACTGTTTGTACAGGTTCCAGTGAGGGAGGCAGTTCAGAAGGAAAGAGTTCCCAGGGAGGGGTAGCGAAGGGAAGAAGGGATTTGAGGGTCTGTTCCCCAAAGTTGCATTTCTGTAAAGGCAGCAAAGAAAAAGCCCAAAGTTCCTTTCCTCCAAAAAGCATGATGTCCCTTTCAAATTGCTTCCAAGAAATCTTTGGATTACACGTCTTCTTCCCCCGTCCCCCCAACACTCCCCCTCTTAAAACCTCAAAGTTTGAATGCATTATTTCAAGACCACCACGGCCCTTCTGCATGTCCCTCGGTTCCAGTTCTGGGACGCCCAAGTGGTGGGGGAGAGAGGCTGGCCGGCCGGCGCTGGCCAGTTAAGAGGGCGGTTTTGGAGTGTCATTGAGGCCAGCCAATAAGGGGTTTCCGTTTTCCTGCTTTGGTGAGATACGACTGGTAGGGAGGAGAGCGCTGTTGTAAGGAGAGGAGGCCACACTTCCTGTCGAGGACGGGCGGAGGTCAGCAGGAGGCAAGTCGCGGTCTGTGGGTCGAAACCCCGGCGGCTGAAGCGGAAAAGCCATAGGGAAGCTGGCCATGTACAACACCCGGCCGACTCTCTTGGCAACCTGCAGATGGAAATTGCAAGAGAGAAGAGATGGATTAATATGCAGGAAAGATGCCATGGGTGTTATGAGAGCGTGCACAGGTTCAAGAGGCCACCTTTGAGTTTGCCACGAGCACAGCCTGTTTCTTAACAATGACGCCTGCAGAAATCAGGGTGGAGGAAGTGAGTGGAGGAAGTGAGTGGAGACGGCCTTCGCCTCTGCCAAAGCTTGCCCCGAGGTAAGGAAAAAAAAGGGCTTGACAAAACACTTGGTACTGCTAATCCATCAACAAATGTTTGCACAGATCAGGGAGGCTATTGAGCCTAAAGTAGACTTTTACAGGGGGCTGTGATAAGCAAATGGAAACCCTGCAACAAGGTACCATATAAAGTATGTAAATTAAAAACATGTGCATAGGAGTTGTCAGAATTTCTCTATTGAGATGCGTAGCAGAGTTGCATAGCGCTGCGGAACGGAGAGTATTGAGCGAGCTGTGTGTGAGTGTTTGAATCTTTGCTAAGATTCTACCTTCCCTGCAAATTAGTCAGACAGAGACTTTAAGCTTTAAAATAAGAAACTACTTTATTCTGGAAGTACATCCTTGATAGGAAAGAGTTCTATAACTAGCTACCTAGCCATGCTGGAGCAGCAAGCACTGGTCCCAGTACTCGCCCTCATCCTGGTTGAGAGGAGAGACAAAGAGAAGATGTCTGCTCCCCTCTCGAGAGAAAGAGAACACTGAGAAAGGCGGGAAGGAACTGAGATCAACATTCCTTTGCTTATCAGCCTAGCAGGAAGGGAAGAGACGGCAGGATCAAAGGGATAGGTATAGCCTCAATCAGCTAGAGGTCTAGCTCTCTCTAGCTACCCTTATTAACCTCATGCAGCCTCATCCCACCAAGTTGGAGTTGAACCTCATACATTCCAACACCCCTTCTCAACGAGAACTTGGTTCATTCTACAAGGTGCATCTTGCCTCGTAGTTTCTGGTGTCAGACTTTGCCCAATGGTTTGGTCAAAGCATCAGCTGTCATCTCTTCTGTTGGACATTAGGTCATCTCTAGAAGTCCTTTCTCCCTTATGTCCTTGAGGTAGTGGAACTTCACATCAATGTGCTTCATGCGAGAACTTTGCCCTTCTGATTCTGCAAGTCTTACGCAGGCTTGATTGTCCTCAAGTATTCTGATAGACTCTGGTTCAGATACGCCCAAGTTTCCTAGAAGCTGGCATAGCCACAGCATTTCCTTGCATGCCTCATCAGCTGATACGTACTCAGCCTCAGTAGATGAATGTGCTACAGTCTCTTGCTTTCGACTTGTCTAGCAGATAAGTGACTGCCCATAGTAGAACAAGTCTCCACTGGTTGACTTGCGATCTTTGGTGTCTCCAGCCCAGTCAGCATCAGCATATCCTAGAAGCTTAGGATCTCGAGTAGCTGATAGCTTTAGTTTCAAGTCTGCAGTGCCTTTCAGATATCTTGCCATTCTTTTGACTGCTTCCCAGTCTTTCTTGTTTGGCAAGCTGGTCCTGGTTATTGTGCTGATGTACAGGAGTTTCCCTATAGCTTGTCTGTACCTTTCGTTGTCTTCCCAGGGTTGATTGTTCTGGTCTGGTTTCAAGTATCCTACTTCCATTGGTGTAGGTGCTGGATGTGCATCCTTCAGTCCTAGACTCTCAAGTAGGTCTTGAACCTTTTGTTTTTGATTTAGAAGGATCCATCGCCCTCTCTTTCAATTTGTATTCCAAGGTAGTAGGTGATGTCGCCTAGACATTTCACTTCAACTTCCTTGCTTAGATTATTTACTAACTCTTGCTTGTCTTGTGGATTCTCATAAGCCAGTAGTAAATCATCTATATAAATCAAAATATAAGTCCATTTGTTGTTTTTGAATCTGCTATATAGGCATTGGACTGCTTCGCCTCTTTAATAGCCTTGTTTCAAGAGCATTTGGTTCAGTTTGTCATTCCATGCTCTTGCAGCTTGTTTCAGTCCATAGATGCTCTTTTTTAATTATTATTTTGAAGGGTATTTATCTTTGCAATGTCTCTATGCCCTAATCTCCGATGCCATAAATGTAAACAAGACTTGTTACAGTATTCTTTCACAAGATTAGCTTGTGGACTTTCCTAATCCACTTCATACATGCCTTTTCTTTTGGTAGCGGTGCATAAAATTTCACCATCTCTAGAAATTATGCAGGAATCTTGTCATTGTTTGTAGCTTCATTAACAGAAATTAAATTGTTTGAGATTCCTGGGCACCAGAGCGCATTCCTGAGATAAATTTCCTCAGTGCCGCTTGGAGTCTGGCAAAACAGCTTAGCATCTCCCCACGCCTTTATGGGCAGGACTCTCAAGTCAGCCAATGTAACTGTGCCTTCATACGGGGTTAAATCTTCAAACAATTTTTTTTATTTTATTAGATGAGCGCTTGCTCCACTGTCAACATAGAATTCATTTTTATTGTAACATTTTTCAACATGGGTTACTTGAAAGCCTTTTGCATTTTTCCTTTCTGTCCCTTTAAATCCTTGACTTTGTCCTTCAGACCTCTCTCTCTTATCACACTGGTCTTTAAGGTGTTTTTCTGAATTGCATAGATAGCAACGCTTGGCTTTCACACCTTTGGATTCCCTTTGTTCCTGAAATCTGCATCTGACTGGCTTTCGGTCAGCAGCTTCCTTGTTAGCTTCTTTACTTAGGGAACAGGAGAGCTGTCCTTTTTCCGTAGCTGCTTTCTGATAGAACTGCTCTCTCACTTCAGAAATAATCTCGTTTAGAGTTTTGTTTTGTTGATGCATTATAAGTACGAAAGTCTCTATATATTTTGGAAGAGAGTCCAGAAATAATGCAACCTGTACATTTTGGTCCAGCTGCGTTCCCACCTCTTCTATCCCTTGGATTAACACCATAAATTTAGTAAGATGTTCCTCAAAAGAATCATCCTTCATTTGCAAGTTAATAAGGCTTTTTAACATTGCAATCAGATGTCCCTGGCTTTTCAGATTATGATGGGATTCAAGAGTTTTCCATATCTCTCTGGCATTTTTAGAATTCATAATAAAAGGAATCTGCACATTACTCACAAATTTAGTGATGAGGTCTTGTACCGTTACATCCTTCTCAGTCCAACTTCTTTGTTCCTCCTGAGAAGCACCTTCTGGTTCCGATCCTGTAATTACTTCTAACAGCTTCTGTTGTTTCAGATGTTTCTTCATGCGAAACTCCCAGAGTTTCCACTCTCTCTCGAGACCTAGCCGCTCCTCCATCATGCTGGCCATCCTGAAGTAAAAGCCTCAACTCTTCACTGACTAAAACTCTGAAGGTCTCTAATAGCTTCCTTGATTCAAACACAATAGCGCCTTTAATTGCTCAAATCTCCATTTGCATGGCTGGCCCCATAACCTGTCGAATTTCTCTATTGAGATGCGTAGCAGAGTTGCATAGCGCTGCGGAACGGAGAGTATTGAGCGAGCTGTGTGTGTGTGTGAATCTTATGCTAAGATTCTACCTTCCCTGCAAATTAGTCAGACAGAGACTTTAAGCTTTAAAATAAGAAACAACTACTTTATTCTGGAAGTACATCCTTGATAGGAAAGAGTTCTATAACTAGCTACCTAGCTATGCTGGAGCAGCAAGCACTGGTCCCAGTACTTGCCCTCATCCTGGTTGAGAGGAGAGACAAAGAGAAGATGTCTGCTCCCCTCTCGAGAGAAAGAGAACACGGAGAAAGGCAGGAAGGAACTGAGATCAACATTCCTTTGCTTATCAGCCTAGCAGGAAGGGAAGAGACGAGACGGCAGGATCAAAGGGATAGGTATAGCCTCAACCAGCAAGAGGTCTAGCTCTCTCTAGCTACCCCATGCAGCCTCATCCCACCAAGTTGGAGTTGAACCTCATACATTCCAACAGAAGTTGTGCATTTCTTCACACCCCATCACACCCAATGGTAATCTTGGGGAAGTCCTCAGGAAACTGATATGGTGCTGGACACAGACTTTTCAAGCAGATCTTTCCAGTCTTCAGGGAAGCTTGATTTTAAGTAGTGAGGGAGAGAGATAAATTCTCATGCTGCTAAATAGTGCATGAACCCAAATTCCACACGTGTCTGTCCCATGCACGCAGCAGTCCCATCATGCTCTGGTGAAACAGAATCCAGGGCAGAGAAGAACACAGATGCAGGCTGCAGTTTGGACCTTTGCTATGACCAGGACTCCACCTGCACCTTACATTTAAAGCAGTTATCATACCACTTTAAACAATAATGGCTTCCCCCAAGGAATCCTGGGAACTGTAGCTTATTGAGGGTGCTGAGAGTTGTTAGGAGATTCCTATTCCTCTCCCAGAGGTACAGTTCCCAGAGCAGTTTAACAATCATCATCATGGTTTATTTGTATGCTGCCTTTCCATAGTAATCTATGCTCAAGGTGGCTCACAAAATGAAAAAGTTACATAATTCACTGTGAAATAATGTATCTCCCGCCCTTCCTCCCAGAAGGAGCCCAGGCTGGCAAAAAAGCCACTAAAAGCACTCTAAAACATCTTAAAAACAAAAGACTTTAAAACACATTAAAACATCTTTAAAAACATATCAAAACAAAACATCCTAAAAACATCTTTAAAAAAAGCCACAACTTTAAAAACATCTTAAAAACCAATCGCAACACAGACAAAATTCAAGTAGTCAATTAAGGAAAAGAAGTATACAATAAATTGAAACAGTACCCTTATAAGTCATAATAAGGTTTTGACAAGAATACAAAACACAATCCCAGTAACAGCAAGAACTGACCAGCAGAATTAAATTTTGGCCCAAACAACAGCCCCTAGAAAACACCCCACAGTCAAGATGGTCTCTGGCATCCCCAAGTAGTCGTGGCTTTTATAACTGCAGTCAGTCAGTCAATTCCTCTTCCCAGGGGACTCTGGGGAATATCTCCTCACAACTCGCAGCACTCTTAAACTACTTCCCAGGATTCTTTGGGGCAAACCAGGACTGGTTAAAGTGGTATAAGAATGCTTTAAATGTAAGATGCAGATGGGCTGGTCTTATTTCAGACACAGGAGTTTGGCAGCCCCGTCCCAAGGGGCTCCCTGGCTTTCATTTTCTACAGGTAAATGGCTACCAGTCTTTCCTGGTGGTGATGGAGAAGAGCAGTGTTCCACAGGGAAGCCCTGCCTGTCACTCTTGCTTCTGGGCTGCCCGCACCCACCCACCTGCTTCAGCCATCCCGAGCCCTGCACAGTCTCCTTGCATGCTGCCTGCCCTAACCGGCACCACCCTTGGAAAGTAGTCCAGAGTGCAATAAATACATTTTGCTGAGGCCGGCAACTGGCTTCTCCTCGCCCCCACCAGCCATATACATTTGTTATATTATGTTAAAACAATAAGGGCAACTTTATTACTTTCCCTGCAGCCCTTACTGTTTACGAGGGGTCTAATAAAAAGGTTCTCTGGGCAATTGTTCCCTGTGGATCAATTCCGCAAGAAATAAAACTGATTCAAGAAGGGGGGGGAAAGAAAAAGCAGCAGGAAGAAGAAATTCAGGAGCACCAGCTCTGATAACACACTTAGACTGTGCGTGGGGTTTTTTCCCACTTCTCCCCCCCTCCCTTTCCTGGTTTGTGTTTCTGCACAAAAGAGCTGCAAGAGGGAAATAATTTGTGGCGGTAGCATTAAAAAGGGTTTATAAGAAAACCACCATCCCTTGCCCAAGTTTTGCTAACTGAATAATACTCCGGTTGTTTGGGGTTAAATATCAGCCCTGGTTTTTATTGAAGCCTTAACACAAACCAGCTGTGTAGGTGCGAGAGGGAGAGATGGAGGGAGGCGGGGGCGCTTTGGCACAGGGTCGAAGGCGATTAACAGAAGCCCCCCGTGTCCCAAACGTCTCAGGGCAGGCAGGAGAAGGAGGAGTGGACAAAGGCTCAGCAGCCAGGGAGAGGGCAGAGGGCTCCCGTTAAATTGTTGATGGTGGTAAAAAGTTGTGCAGCTTTTATAGGGGAAGGCAACATCAAGGGCCAGAGGTGTGCCAAGGACCTCGTTCCTGCAGCTTTGTGGGCTGATAGAAATTTGGGGGAATAGGAGGAAAGAGACTGCTGAAAAGCTCCTTAAGCCAGTGGGAGACAAAGGAACAGGCCAGACCTCTACCTGCAATTTGAACCTTTCCAACCAACAGGTAGGAAGCCAACAAAAAGTACTTAGAGCAGCATCTTCTGTTGCGAAGCTGTGGCCCTCCAAGTGTTCCTGGACTCCAACTCCCATCAGCCCTAGCGAGCATGGCCAATGGCCAGGGATGACGGGAGGTGAAGTCCAGCAACACCTGGAAGGCCAAAGGTCCCCCATCTCTGACCTGAGTAAAGCATTCTTTCCGATTACACTGTTTTTTTTATAAAACTCAGAAACCTGCATACTTGTAGCACGGTCTGCGGGACATCATTTTCTTGGGAATTTGGACCCAGGAAATCTGGGTTCACATTCCTCCACCCCAGCCACCAAGTACAGTGGGGTAGCTTTTGGGCAGGGCCCCCCTCCTCTTTCAGCCTGGTCTATGCTGGAGGAGGAAAAAGCAGACATTGAGAAGCGTTGTAATAATAGATGAGAGAGGAAATTTGGGACCCCCATCAAGACACGCCTGACCTACAAATGCAGCAGATGGAAGATGCAGAGTGGAACCACTTCAGACTACAGAAAGGAGATTCCGGATTTAAATGCTATTCCATCCCATGTTTTAAAAACAAACCCTGGTCCTGAAGTGCTGTTTTAGCCTAACCCAGCTCCCCTCCAGAGAGATGGTTTGCTTGTGCTTTAAGTAGAGGACCATTCAAACGTGCGATTCCTTGCTCTCACCTCCACCAGTTTAGCCTGTTCTCACGCACGCAGACAAATCCCCAACTGCTTTCTGGCCTCATCGGCACCACACATTTAAAGCACTCTTATAGGCGTCTGGAGTTGTGGGGAGGCCTGGCTGCTGGAGCCCTAAGATCTTAGCAGGCAAGCGAGGGGTGGTGTTGTGTTCCTGATGCGACAGGTCAACCCACCCTCCCTCGAAGGCTAATTGATGTTGCCATCTTATTTGAGATGACTGTCAACAGGAATCCTAGAATTTGGGTTCTGTTTCTCTGCTTACTGAGCTTCTCTTACCTGTGACCTTATCTTTAACGCTGGGCCCAGTTTCAGCCCCATGTTATTCAGCAAGTGCTCTTCCGTCAAGAGGGGCAGCGTCTCGCCATCTATGGCCTGTTCCCGGAAGACCTGTCGGGCAAAGGAGAAGCCAGAGGTGAATTATCTGGGAGATGGAAACTCTGCTTTTTCAGAGCTTATCAGCATACTTCTATACTTCTATCATGTCACCTCTTCTCTAAACTAAAAAGCCCCAAATGCTGCAACCTTTCCTCATAGGGGAGTGGCTCCATCCCTTCGATTGTTCTGGTTGCCCAGGCCATTGGCCCTGCTTACTGGGGTTAATGGCAGTTGGAGTTCCAGGATTTGGAGGGCTAAAACCTCCCCGTACCTGCTGTATACACACAATCCATTAACATACAGGGGGTGGGAGGTAGCAGGGAAGAAAAGGCTGCTTTTGAACTGCCCCGCAAAGCCTTTGCTTCTGAAGTTGCACCAAGTCACCTTCCTTGGGCATGTAACTGGAGACAGAGCAGTTGCCCTTTGATGCCTTCTCACTGTGGTAATAATAATAATAATAATCTTTACTGTTACGGTAAGTGACCAACATGACTCACTGTGGTAAGATCTGCCTTGAGGAACAAACGGTTCTAGCTCTGGATAGGGTTTTTGGGTTTTTTTTTTTTTAAAAAGGCAAATTTTACTACTGTATAATGGATTTTCAGTTGGAAATGTAATCAGAATCACCTTTAAACAAAGAGTGGTAGACACAGGAGCACAACCGGAGAGATACTCTGCAAAACATTCTTATCGATATGAAAAATACCTGATACCAGAAAGCATTCACCCACCTCCATAGGACAGATGGAACTAATGGTTCAACACCAGTACAAGACAGACTGCAGCACTGGTGGATTTGCCTATAACCTTTGAGGAAGGACCATAGCTCAGTGGTTACAACACCTGCTTTGCATAGCAGAAGGCCCCGAGTTCAATCCTGGGCATCTCCAGGTAGGGCTGGGAAAGACCCCCCGTTTGAAACTGTGGAGAGCCGCTACCAGTCAATGTAGACAACATTTGAGCTAGGTGGACCAATAGTGTGGCATCTTAAGGCAGCTTCTTACATTTCTGTTCCATTCTGCTACAGTCCCCAGAATCAGGGCAGCCAGGAAGCTAATCTGTGTTAGTACAGAATCACATAATAGCAGTGGAGACTTTCAGCACTGGGCTGCTCTTTGAAAGTTTGAACTAAAACCCGGAGCAGATTCACTGCCCTACCGACAGAGCCACCGGCCTCCCCTGCAAATTAGTGCAGATTAGTTAACACTGTGTGTGTGTATGTGGGCACCTCCATAATTTGTGTTTGCAAGCCTATTAAGGTTGGGTGTAGATGAGGAGGTAGACTAGACAATATTGCTTCAGACTGTGTTGAATACAACCCCCATGCTAAAAAGAAAAAAAAAAGGAAAAGCATCCTACAATTAGAGAACTAGCACATTTGGGGTGGGTGGGTGGGAAGGTTCTATCCCTGACCTCTCTCTGTTTTCTCCTTGGAAGCTGGGGAGTATTTAAAGAAATGGAATCAGTCCTGTTCTATTACCTCATTTCCCCCTGCCCTCCGTTGGCTACTGAGCAGACCGAGATGAAGCCTGTTCAAGCTTCTTCTATATTAATACTAACACTATTTTCTCCCCTTCCTTGGCTGTACCTTCTTTTTACAGCCGGACGCTTCCAGCAAACCTGCACGCGGCTTGTATTCCTCTGCACTGGGACCCAGCAGACCTTAACGGACTGGATTCCCTTTCCCTCCCTCCCAGACCAGGCCAGCCCAGAGCCAAAATGTCCCTGCGCTCACTCTGCTTCCAAGCCTCTCTGGAGCCCTGGCCAAGCTGTGCATGATGCAAAGCGCCATCAAGGCGCAGATGGACGGTCCCTGGGGCAGCGAGTGCCAAGGGGTGGGTGCGTGTCTGTTTCCAATACAGGGTTGCACTCAGGAAAAGATGGCCTTCCTTCCCCCGCTTTACTCCTAATGCAGGGAGTGTGTGGGTGTTTTTTTCCCCTCTCCTTGTTTTTTCTGGCAGGAGCGGAGGTCAGCTCTGTGCCAGACCTCCCCGGCAGCTGCGGTTTTTGGAGGAGAGAAAGCAGGCAGACAGCTCTGCAGCTCTGGGTCTCCCCTGTCGGCCTGGCTTTCTCGCACAGTAAAAACCTGTTAAATGCGGAGCCCGCTGTGGACAGAAAAAAGGAAAACAGCTCTCTCCCTTTAACTCGCTCCATGCCAGACTCCCTCTCTCTCTTCCAAGGCTCTTGCCTTTCCTGGCACCCTCAGAGGTGTTGACAGGGTAAGGGGTGGGTCTTGTTTTTCTGAATCCGGCTGCCTGAGACGCACTGCCAAAGGGCAGCTCTTTTTCTTGTTCCCGTTGGCATGATGCGCAAGGAGACCCTGATGGGGAGGTTCCAGGAACTCTGCTGCTGCCGCAGCCTCGTTCAGCCTGGCGAGGCTGGGAGGTGGGACGGCAAGGCCATTCTGCCCAGACCAGCAAGGTGGCCCTGGCTCAAAGCACACCAATGGCTCCAAGGGCTTTTTCCGAGGACAAAGAAGCAGGACTTTATGACACCTTTTGGAGGTTGCCGCGCAAATGTATTGTCATAGGGATTGCTACTGGAGCAGTCTGGGATTTGGACCGCAGAAGGCTAAAGGGGGTGGGGCGGGGCCAAGTGACTGCTTAAAGTTCCTTAATGGTGACAGGCCAAGCGCGCCAGCCACATCTTTGAAATTACAGGTAAATGGCCCAGAACAGCTAGGAAATAGCCGACACCCCCATCAGGAAATGGGGAGCCATTCTGGGAAAGGAGGCTCACCCCCCCCCATGCCATTTAGCTGAAGGGACAGGGCAAGATAGAGAGGGAGAGGTGAGTGAAAGAGAGGGAGGGAGAGAAAATTCAGTTTTTAGAATTGGACAGAGGAGAAAAAGCAGGCCAGCTCAAAACATTTTGAACGGAAGGGCTGCAGCTCAGTGGTAGAGTGTCTGCTTTGCATGCAGAAGGTCTCCAGGCAGGGCGGGGAGAGGCTCCTGTTCAAAATTGTGTAGAGCTGCTGCCAGTCAGTGTAGACAATACTTAACTAGATGGACCACTTCTAAAAGGCTTCTACTGCTCTCCCATAAAAATGCTCAAAATAAGTGAAAAAAAGAATCAAGATTTTGTACCATTTCCTTTAGAGCATTCAGCTCTATTCTGAAGTGTGCTGTACCATTCTGAGGCTGCACTTCTACACACATTTAGCTGGGAGTAAGCCCCACTGAAATCAGTGGGATTTACTTCTGAGCAGACACAGGCAGGATTGCATGTGAGGAAGGCTGCACCACATCAGATTTGCAAACCTGCTCCAGACGTTGCTACAGGAAAAACACAAGTACCATCACGGATACGATCTAAAAAGAAGTTGAGAAAGGTGTGTCCTATTCATAAGACTGTAAGAACATAAAGGGAGCCTGGCTGCTGGATCAGGCCAAAGGGGGCCCATCGAGTCCAGCATCCTGTCCTCACAGCGGCCAACCAGGTGCCTCAATGGGAAGCCTGCGAGCAGGACCTGAGCGTAACAGCAGCTCTACCTGCTTGTGATTCCCAGCAACTGGTACCCAGAGGCATGACTGCCTCCATGCGCGGAGAGAGAACACAGCCATCGGGGTCATTAGTCCTAGGCTGCGTTCTGGTTTTTCATTGTGTTATTTTTCTCTAAAATAAAGCTAGCACTTCTGTTCCGAGTTCTAATGTCCCTTTCACGATGCAGTACCTGTTGCGTTACGGAACTGTTCCCCCCTCCCAATCAATATACCACCATGTTAAGCTAAATTTCTTTCACACCAGTGGGTGCGGGATGCCACAACACCACCAGGCATGTCACCACCTCCATCGCCCTTTATGCTCATGTGCGTTTCAGTTATGCCAGAATACCGCCCAAAACTGCGTTACGCGAGTGATGGCGGCGTGACCCCAAGACAGCCATGGGAGAAATTACATGCCAAACTCCCTCGATTTACCAGGTTAACAGGGCTGCAAATGGATTTTTTCCTGGACATGGAAATCAGTGCTAAACTTCCACTTGATTCCACTAAATTTCCAGAAAGGGTTTTTAGGTTGTGTGAAAGATCACACAAAACGTGAAAATAAACAGGTAAGGAAATGCCAGGCAAATGGAATAAAGTGCTACCTGAATGCAGCCCTATTCACGTACGCTTTGGATCGAACGAGTCTAGAGGGCGGCGACCCATTTTTCCTTATGTAAGGCACTATGTAATGGGTGAAAGTTAAATTGGGCTGAAAGTATTCCTCCACTTTCTACATGCCACATCCATCATCATCATTGTTATATATTAGATTTATATCCTGCCTTTCCTCCCAGTAGGAGCCCAGGGCGGCATCCATTAATGGTAATAGTGCTGAAGCCTAGCTAATTACATACTCATTTATAGTAAGGGAACAGTGGTTTTAGGTCATATCCAAGAGCCAGCATGGACAAGGGGCCAAGTCTCGATTAGGAGTGCCATTCTATAGTAGCTTGGTCTACCTTACAGGGTTATTAAGAATGCTTAGGAATGTAGGAAGTGGCCTTATATCAAAGCCAGACCACTGGCCCATCTAGCTCAGTATTGTCCACCCTGACCAGCAGTAGCTTTCCAGTGTTTCAGATAAAGCCCTTTCCTGGCTCTACCTGGAGATGGCAGGGATGGAGCCTGGGGCCCTCTGCATGCACAGCAGGTGCTCTAACCACTGAGCAGCACCTTTTACCCATTGCTACAGCTCATCCTTTCACTGAAAGGTGCTCAAGAAATGACAGAATCACCCACTTCCCTTTCACCCTTTTGAGCCTGCATGGAGCCCCCATCCACCTCTGCCCTCCTGCCATTTCTTGACCTCTCTGTCTCATCCTCCCCCTCCCTCAAAAAAGCCAGCTGGCACGGCTGCTGCTGCTCTGCGGAAGACCCTGCCCTGGAGGGAGCTGGAATGGAGCGTATCACGAGGGGATCAGCGCTGCCTTGGCCTGCGAGGGGGCGAAGGTGGAGCAACAAGAGGGCAGGCCCTGCTTTGGAAACGCACCACCCACCAGCCATCAAGAAGAACCTTGTGAGCCGTTGGCCTCCCTCCCCCTGACACATTCTTCAGCTGGGTGGAGGGCGAGCAGAATATTTGCAGGAAAGGAGGAGAGAGTGTTTGTGAGCATCGGCATGGGAAAGAGAGCCCAGGCATGCTGGGGGGGGGAATGATTTGGGAAGCAGGGAGTCTGAGGCGCAGGGGGCCTCCTGGACACGGAAAAAGGGGCTCAAGTTACAGGAAGCCAGATTTCAGTTGAACATCAGGAAAAACTTCCTAACTGCTGCCCTGGGCTCCTACTGGGAGAAAGGGCGGGATATAAATCTTACTTTATTATTGTTATTAACAACAACAGTTAGAGTGGTATGACAATGAAACCAATGACCTAGGGAGGTGGTGGGCTCTCCAACACTGGAAGCCTTCAAAAGAGGCGGCTGGACAGCCACCTGTCGGGGATGCTTTGAGTTGGATTCCTGCATTGAGCAGGGAGTTGGACTCCAAGGCCTTATAGCGCCCTTCCACCTCTACGGTTCTAGGATTCCTTACGCTTAGAGCTGTGAAGGGACAGGTTAGGGGGCCTGCAGCACTGCTGGAGAGGTGCAAGTAGGAAGGTATGGAGGCTGCAATTCCCATCCCGGGTTCATTGCAATCCACACTGTTGCCGTTCTGCTATGGTTCAGCTTCTTCTAAAACTGACAATGTTTCTCTTGCTATCCACTGTGGCTGAAGCATACGTAATTAGTTTGAGTGGGTTGCAGCCAACGTTATTCCTACTTCCTAGCATCCCTTCTGCTGCTGCTGCTGCCTGGGACTCTTGTTCCCAAAAGGGGAACGCAGCACATAGGAAGGTGCCTTATCCTGACAGTCAGACTCTTGGTCAATCGAGCTCTGTAATGTCCACACTGACCCGCGCAGCTCTCTGGAGTTTCAGACAGAGGACATCCCCAGCCTTACCTGGAGATGCCACTGGGGACTGAACCCGGGACCTTCTGCATGCAAGGCAGATCCTCTGACACTGAGCTATGGCCCGTCCTTCCCCACTGATCAGGTCCTTTCTCCATTCAAGCACACAGCCATCCGCTCTTTGTGCCTGTCCCAGAAACCTCAGGAATCCATTTCCCTACAGTTGGTGCGTGCTCTCTCTCTCCTCTCTCTCTCTCTCTCTCTCCTCTCTCTCTCTCTCTCCCTCTCTCTCTCTTGTTTATAAGAGGCCTTGGCTGATTCTGGAGCCAAATGAACAGACTGGGTTTCTGTATCCTGACCAGCGACCTCACACTGAGCCACTTCATGGTCCCCACCTGGCAGCGATGGTTGCTTGAAAAGGGCCCTTTGGCTCAGGGTTCCTCTCGCCCTGCCCCCCAGCCCTACAACTCCCCCCCCTTAACACACAGGATTAACCATCATTTTAAAGTTCTACAGCTTGGACCTTTAAACAGCTTTCCCACAATTATCAGCCAAATTTGTCAACAGCTGTGATGATAAACACAATAGCCACTGTTGAGAAACAAAACAAAAAAACCTTCTGTCTGCCCAGATCTATTATCATTTCTTAAATAAAACTCACTAAAGAAACTGAAAAGACAAATGTTATTTTTGTTTAAGTGGCAGCTATAATATGTAAGTTTTCCCTTTTGAGACTTCTACCTGTTAACAAAAAATTGGAAAACTGTAATTCCCTTTTCTTGGCTGGACTATGTGCACATTCTCCACGAGGCCTGGTGAATGTGCACAGTGGCCGGTTATCATGCACATTAACTGCCCAAATTACTTTTCCCTTAACATATATACACATACATACATATACACCCACCCACAGACACTTTTTATTAGGTTTTTAATATATAACAATTTTCAGTATAACCAACAGATATGTGCCAGTTTGCCCCATGTAAACCACATCCTCCTTCAGGTGGCTCACCACGAATTATTTTACCTTTCTTTTCTTCACTTGTTCTTTTTTTGATATACTGTCTGTCAATACACCACCCTGGATCTTAGAACCATAAAGTTCAAAGGTATCTCAAAAGGTCATCTAGTCCAACCCCTGCCGTTGCAGGAAACGTATCACTACAGCACCTTTGATTGGGGGCCACAGGCCTCTGCTGAAAAACCTCCCACGAAAGACAGTCCAACACCTTCCAGGCCAATCTTCCTAATGTTTAGCCAAAATCCCCTTATAATTTTAACTTTGTTTGGTTCAGGTCCTCCCCACTGGAGCAACAAAAAGCAAATTTGCTCCACTGTCTAGCTGACAAACCTCCCAAGTGTTTGAACCCTCTTAAATCCTTTCTTCTCCAGGCTAAGCATACCCAACAATTGACGAGCATCAGTCATATTGTAAATGCTTCTCTCTCCCTGTTAATGCCACAGAGGGATCTTCTGATTACAAATAATCTATGTGATTAAAAAGGAGGGGGGGAAAAGAATGACCTGAAGTCTAGCAGGAAATCTGAAAGGGAATAATAACCTGAAACCTGAGCTGGAATGAATATAGGGAAAAGCTTTAGCTCAGGAGCAGAGCCTCTGCTTTGTATGCAACAGATACCCAGTTCAGTACCTGACATCTCCAGGTAACGCTGGGGATGTCTCCTGTATGAAACCCCAGGGAGCTGCTGCCAGTCAGTGTTGACAGTACTGAGCGAGATGGACCAACTGTCCATCCTGTGTCTCTATAGCGATAATGCAGGAGCGTACGTGCCTCTAAACACAGCCTGCCACTGCACATCAGGGATTTAGGGTGCAATCCTATATATATTTACCTGAGAGAAAGCTCTATTGAACACAAGTAAACACACGCAGGATTGTGCAGTCAGTAACTGCAAACAGTGTTTCCTGATGGGTGAAGCGGCTGAGGGAACATGGACGGGTGCAGCTGAGCCTGTGTGGCTGTCCACAATAGATGTACAAAGACAGGAAAATGCAGAGACAGTGCTAGTGATATATTTGTTTTAGAGGCCACACGTTTCTAGCCCCTAGGACATGTGGGCAAGGCCTGGCAAAATCTCAAAAAGCCAGAGGAGTTGCTGAGCAAGATTTCCAACAGCTGGGGGTGGCACTTTAGTGCCCTGTGATCTGGAGAAGCAGAACATATTTTGAATCATTTTTACAGGTTGCAGAATTCAACTTGCACGGATGCAGAATTCCTTTTGTTTTTTAAGCACTGGGCATAGATCAGCCCTGGATGTGGCAGTACGCAGCAGCATCGCTCCTTGAAAAGAAATCAACTCTTGGCCTTGTTGATTTGCGGGGAGAGCACCCCTCCTGAATATTTGGGAGGGACCTGGAATTTACCTGAGTGTACTCGGTGCAGCCGGACAATCCGCCCACAAAACTGCAGACGTCCTCCACTGTCCACTTGCTGACGTCCTCCAAGGCCGGGCTCTCTTCGCCATCCAAAAAGAGACCTCCCATGGTGCCTGGAGTGGGTTTTTAGAAAGGAGCAGAGAAAAGGAGAGGGACAAGGTTTTAGAGTTGGAAAATTCGAGGTGTGTGCGTAGCAGAGGAAACATAAATCACGAAACTCCCACATGGAGTTAGCCGCACAGCCGGCCTCCCTCGCTGCTCCGTTGCAATATTTTCCTCCAGCCACACATCCATCTTTAATGAACTGTCAATTAAAACACCAGGCAAGGTCAATTTGCAGGCTGAGGCCTCCCGGAGATTCCTAGCCTTGGGGGTGGGGAAGAAAATGACAGGCGGAGGGGGGGCACTGGGGGACCTTTCCAACTAATGTCTTCAACGTGCTTAATGTTCTTCAGCTGCAGCGAGAGGAGGGAGGAGAGGTGAGGAAGGAAATCCTACAAGGGCTGCAAAACTGGAAAGCCACCCATCATGGCTGGCCAGTGTGGGCCTGCGTCCGCCTCTGGGAACGCGCACAGAATAGCAACGAGTTCAAGGCAGCTCCCGCTTTTTAGGAACGGAGGACGCTGCCTTATGTGGCAGCAGCTCTCTGGGCTTGCAGACAGGGTCTCTGCCAGCCCTACCTGGAGATGCCACTGGGGACTGAGCTTGAGACCTTCTGCAAGCAGAGCAGTTCTACAACAGAGCTACAGCCTTTCCCAGCCTTTGGGTTCCCAGATGCAGCTGGAGTACAGTTCCTATAAATACCTGACCACTGTCCATGCTGGCTGGGGCTCATGGGAGTTGCAGTCCAGCAACATCCGGGGACCCACAGGCTGGGGAAGGCTCCACAGGAACATGGGGAACTACCTTCTACAAAGTCAGACCATTAGTCCCTCTAGTACATTACTGTCGACACTGACAGGCAGCTAGGCCAGGGGGTCTCTGCCAGCCCTTCCTGGAGATTCCACTGGGGACTGAACCCGTGGCCTTCGGCATGCAAGGCAAATGCTCTACCACTGAGCTACAGCCCTCCCCTTGAGACGTAGGAAGCTGCCTTTTATTGGTCCATCTGGCTCAGTACTGTCTATGCTGACTGGCTGGAGTCCAGGGTTTCAGATGGGCGACATGCCCTGCCTGGAGATGCTGGACCCAAGACCTTCTGCATGCCAAAAGTAGGTGCTCTAACCACTGAGCTACAGCCCTTCTTCTGGAGTATCTAATTACTTTGCTCCTCAAGAGACAAGCAAGCATTATAGATCTGGAAGGCCCCAACTGACCATTTGAGAGAGGAGAGAGGGAGCCTGTGTTCTCATCACTGCATTGCCCCATAAACAGCCAGTCAACCCTGCTTGGACATTTGTGGGGAAGCCAGCTTGGAAGGCGTCTCCCACTCTGCAACCTTCTTGCTCTTCACCCTTTGAATGAAGGCCCTGTTAAGTAATCTTCTAAGTCTGGCTTTCCCAAATTTCAGCTGGGATAAGTGCAAATTTCCTCTTCCGCATTAAAACTTCACTTTTTTTTACCCCAAATAGTTGCAACTATTCTCTGTTACCTTTTCAGTGGCTACTGAAGACCTTCCTCTTTCAACAAGCCTTTTAAGTAGAGACCTCGTCCCAGTCTGCATCGGTGCTGGAATTGGTTTTCAAGTTGTTTTGTTTTAATGTTTTTAAAGATGTTTTGTTTAAATATACGTTCAAGTCTTTTGTTTTTAAGATGTTTTAAAATATTTGTGTGTGTGTGTGGTTGCTGCCCTGGGCTCCTTCTGGGACGAAGGGCAGGATATTAATCAATCAATTAAACAAAACTATTGGCCCACAAAGGAGCTCTCTCCCTCTATGGTCACATTGATGCTATACAATGAAAGAAGATGGCTTCCCCCAAAGAATCTTGGGAACTGTAGTTTACCCCACACAGAGCTACAATTCCCAGCACCCTTAACAAACTACAGTTCCCAGGATTCTTTGGGGGACCCTATGTGCTTTAAATTTATGATATGGATGTGATCTATGTCACCTTCCTTGATGTGCTTCCCAACTGGGAAAAGGAGCAATCTGGAGCAATGATTTGTGCAGAGAGTACATGTGCACCCACCTCTGCGGGCAGCTAATTTCGCCACACATTGGAAGCAACTGAATGAGCTGTCTCTGGTGGAAGATGGTTGGAAGGAGGCACAGTCAGAACAGGGACTCATGCAGAGGCACGGTGGGCAGCTCCCCCCCCCCCCCAGGAACAGGTTGTAGAGCTCAGTGGTAGATGGGGAAAAAACAGTATCTGCAGCCAGGTGATTTGATATCATAGAAAGCTAGAATATCAAAACCACACCTTGGTGATAAGAGTACCTGCTCCGCCTGAGGAAGGTCCCAGGTTCAATCCCCAGTGACCTCTCTAGGTCCCACTGCCTGAAACCTTGGAGAGCAGCTGCCAGTCAGTATAAGCAACACAGAGAACAGCCACTACTGAATCAACTTGGTTATAGGACTACACAGACTTTCAGGTGTGACAGTTCTGTAGGTGAAACACAAATACTTGTGAAACTCAAAAGCTTGCATATACTGCCCTAAGATGATCTAGCAGAAGGATGGGGACCCTGTAGTGCCCTCCAGATGTTGTTGGACCCCACCAGCCCCAGCAAACATGGCCAGTGCTCAGGGGTGATGGGAGTTGTAGTTCAGCAACATTTAGGTTATCGGCCACCCTTGATGTAAGAGAAGATAAATTTCTATCTACTTAGTCATCACTTCATCCAAGGGATGTTGCATTTGTGCTGTGTGTGTTTTCTGCTTCAGCAACCAGGACCTGAAGCTGTTTCTGCCAAACGTTGGGGAGGCATTTCTCTTTCTCCCCCCCCCCCCGGCTATTGCCACCCACCCATTTGAAAGAGCGGCTGTGACTTGGTTAATAGAGGAAGTGGAATTGAACTCAATTATTCCAGGCACAGCCAAGGCTCCGGCGAGACGCCTCCATCTGCAGCCGGAGGAACGAGTGTCTCCAAGGGGATCTGGCAGTAACAGCCCAAGTGATTTCAAATGATGCACTTCCTCCTGCTAGAGGCTGGCCAAGGATAGCAGCTCAGCGGAGGGGTTGGGATCAGAGCCTCCTTCGTTCGGCAAGCCAACTTGAGCCTCAGCGCTTTGGCTCCCGAATCAGGGTGGGGACACAACTCCGGATCTACAGAAAAGGGCAGCGCGCAGATCCAACTCTTTCATGGGACCTGCAGCAGGTTTCCAGGGACTTTCCAACCTCAGAGTCTACGACAGGCATCTCTTGCCAACTGTTTAACCAAAAAACCCTGACAACTGGAAGTTTGCTCAAAAGAGAGAGAGAGAGAGAATTGGATGGCATAGCACACGGTTTGGTGGGAGGGCGTTAAGTGGCTGGCAAAGTGCAGCAAGCCCACTGGGAGCTAGTCCTTAAGGGCAAATGAGGCAACCTCAATCTGACCTCTGACTTGCCTGACTTCCTTCTTACCACCAGTCCATGGGGCAGCCCTGGCTATCAGCTTCCTCCTCCTCCTGAGTCAGTGCTGCCCTTGTAGAACTCAGCAGGGAAGAGGGTGGGAAGAAAATTAGAATTAGTTGGCTCTGCCTGCCATTGGCTCTGGCTCAGTCAATCATTGGCTCTGGTCCCACCTATTGTTGGGCCCCCTGCCTTCCGCAGGTGCGTACCGGGAATCGAGGTTTGTGCCACTACAGTGGAATAAAGTGCTCCAACACCCTAGTGCAGTGATTCTCAAACGGTGCAGCCCAAGAGGTGGCTAGGTGTGCCTCAAATATTATGAAAGTATATTTTTAAAATGTGAAGAAACCCATTTGTGCAGGGTAAGGAATAGTTTATTTTTATTCATAGTTTAAAATATATTAATATATTTTTAATTTTGTACATGAAGTGCGCCAGAAAGGTTTTATATGTTTTACAGTGTGCCGCAAACCAAAAAAGTTTGAGAACCACTGCCCTAGTGCAACTGATACACTTAAAAAACACAGCCTTCTTGTGGCTGGGACAGTGACAGGGGAACGCAATGGCAAGCGTGGGGTGAATGAACAATGACACAAATCCTTGTTTACGAAGGCATCTGATGGCTGAAGGGGACTGCTCCTGGTGACGAACACTGACGGCAGAACGTCTTTAACTGTGTTCTACAATGTTTTTAATTGTAATTGTCGCTTCAGAATGTTTTAAACTCTTTTTAGTACGCTCTTCTTTTTTTCTTGTTAAAATTGTTTTGTTTCTGTTTGCCGCCCTTGCGCTCTTTTGAGAGGAAGGGCAGGATACACATTCAATAAATAAGCAAGGAACTCCCCAAAAAGAAATCAACAGGAAGATGCGTAAACACCCCACCAAGTAAATCAGGACTAGTGCTCATGGTGGTATAACCACTTCCCTGCAAGCAAATCAGAACAAATACGCAATAAAGAATAACCTCTGCATAAGATTTGTACAAGCAAATCGGGACGGATGCTGAATAAATTAGGCACCTTCTCACCCCACCTGCCTGGTAACTATATTGAATACCAAGCACCACTCATGGGCCAAATAAAACCCAGTACATACGGGCTGAGACAAAGAGCATTCCTAGCCTGGGAAATTATAGACCTCTGGATGACATCCCCCTCTCCTAACTAGCATCTCCCAAAGATCCCATGGCTGACACAGACTGTTTTCCTGAATTAAAATCAGAGGTGTCTCACTGCTGGAGTGTCAAAAAGAACAAGCTTTACCCACCTTCAGAAGAGCTTGGCTCCCTGTTCCCTGAATGCTGCTATTGCGTCTTCTAGTCTGCGTAGACACCCTATTGTGCACATGGCTTCTCCCAAGGGATCCTGGGAACTGTAGTTGACCCCTCGACTCCCAGCACCTTTAACCAGCTACAGTTCCCAGGATTCCTAGGGGAAAGCCATGCACGTTTCAAGGTGCTTTAGGTACATGGTGTGCATGCAGTGTTGGAGGCGGCCTTGTGGGATAGAGCATCCTCAGCAGAGGCACCTGCAGGGAGAGCCCAGCACCTGTCTATGGCTCTATTCCCAAATTTACTATTCATTTATCTTTCTGTAAATTAAGCCCATTAGATGCCCTCTTGAGTCGGCAGAGAAGCAAATGCTGTGCTTTCAACCTTTTCCCTTAGCCCTGACCCCTTCATCTCCACTGCCCTCCTCTGACTCCTTTCCAGTTTACCTACATCCGTCCTAAAGTGCAGCTCCCAGAACTGGACACAGAGCTCCAGATGAGATCAGGTTAGTGCAAAAGGAGCCACACCCAGAACAGCAACTCATGCAGATTCCCATCAGGCAGCCTCCTCTTTCCCCGCGGCTGGGGAAGACTCCCAGGTCTGAAACCCTGGAAGGCTGCTGCCAATCAGTGTAGACAATATGGAGTTAAATGGACCAATGGTGTGAGCTCCTATGGACCAATGGTAAGACAGCTTCCTATGTTCCTGTTTGAATTAGCCATTTTAGTTTGAATCTTGAGGACTGGAATCTTACTTTATTTTAAATCGAAGGGCTGTGGCTCAGTGGTAGAGCATCTGCCTTGCCTACGGAAGGTCTCGGGTGCAATCCCTGGTGGCATCTCCAGGTTGGGGTGGGAGAGACTCCCTGTCTGAAATCCTGCGGAGCACCTACCAGTCAGTGTCAGCAATACTGAGCAAGATGGGTCAACGGATGAGACAGCTTCCTATCGTTACTATCCGATGGTGGTGGCCAGTGATTCAGATTCTTTCACTTACCATGATGGACAAGACTTTTGTTTTGTTTTAAAAGGAAGAGGCGCTCCCAAACACATTATTATTATGATTTTGGTATGCAAAGTCTCTCCTCGGCTTGCTCGTAAGAATCCACAAATATTTTCCACACAGCCACACAAACACAACCCCTGCCAAAATATTTATCTCAAGACAGTTCCTCCTCCGTTCCTTTCGCCGTCAGCAGGAAAACACACGCACGCACACACACAGAACGTCTGCTGGCGCAAAAAAAGAAAAACTGAACTGAAGGATGGGGGGGACGGAGTGATTTATTGGCGGCTGCTGGAGGTGCTTGATTTTGCCAAAGTAAACAAGCACTGTGGGCTCCTCCATGAGGACAAATAACTATGCCTGACCAACCTTCCCCTTCCAAGTGAATCACAGGACGGTGCATTTCAACACACACACACCCCTCGCCCCCCCCAGACTTCAGTTAAATAAAAACAGCTCTGCCATACCTGGGGGGAGGGGACAGGTTGAAGGGGGGGAGGGAGGCTTGGTGATGCTGAGCTGGCTGGCTGGCTGGTACCTTAAAGCCCAGTCAAAGATGTATCCTTAAGCACCCTTCCTCAACTGGGTGCCCTCCCATTATTTTGGACTACAACTCATAGGAAGCTGACTTAGACCATTGGCCCATCTAGTTCAGTACTGCCTACGCTGACTGGCAACAGGATATCAGGCCAGATATCTTTCCCAGCCTGGGGAAAGATGAGGCAGCCTGATGGCAATCTGCATGAGTTGCCGTTCTGAGCGTGGCTCCTTCTGCACTACAGTCCTCATCCGAAGTGCCTGTGTTTAGCTTTTGGAGCTGCACCGGGTGCCAGGCTGGGCACCTCTTAAGCAGCCCAACATTCTCCGATCCAAGGCGAGTAACTGTATTCCAATCAGGGGGTGGCACTGGGCACGGACGCCCTGAATGGGGGCACCTCCTTGCCACTGTCCATCTGCCTGCGGGCCCAATCCAGGCCACTACACAGAAGGAGAGGGCAAGGCAACGTGCTGCTGCTGCTGCTGGTCCCCCCCCTTTGTTCTCACATGCTTCACGCTCAGCTCCCCAGGATTTAGGCTGACGGGATTATTTGGACAAGGTTTGGTAATTAATTCCACACAGCTCACACCCGCTTCTCTCAAGGGGCACCAGCATGTGCAGGCAAAAAGCCAGAGTATCAAACCATTTTTCTCTGGCCTCTAAAAACACGAGAAGGGCCTGGTTGGATCAGACTAGAGGCCTGTTCTAAGCTGGCACGCTGTTTTCCACAGCAGCTGACCAGACCGGGTCCAGGTTGCAAGGGAGCAAAAGCAGTTGCCCTACAGAAATTTTATTTGGGGTTGGGGCCCGCACCAGTAACGAGTAATGGTCTGTTAACTTCCGTAAGGAGACAAGATTCCTTCCCTCTCCAGGCAGCTGTGGTCAAGAGGCCAGGCAAGCAGCAAAGAAAAGCCAGTTGTCTTTTTCCTCCGCGGGGCCGTGCCACTGACCCACGCGCAGAGGATTTAATCCATCTTGTTATTTCTCTTGCACTCCCTTCCCCAGCCCCTCGGAGGGCTGGGGCAGGTCAGACAGCGGCCCTGGAAGGCTGCCGTTAATTGCTCTCCAGACTGCAGATCGATATGAAGATTTTAGCCGCTTGCTGGTTCCATCCTTCACCTTTTCCAAAGGACCGGGGGGGGGGGGGCGGACTGCAGCGGAGGAGGGAAGAGGGATGCGGCTGAAACCCTGACGAGATGAGGTCATTCTGGCAGCGGAACGGGTTTTCATAAGGCAGCTTGGGGAATCGACCCGGCAATCGGCTGCCGCGTCGATAATTTTCTGTCACCGGGGATAGAAAATGGCTCTGCGCTTCCAAAGTGCCGGAGGAGTCAGCCTCCCCCCTCGGCCCTCAGCATCCACCATCGCTCTCCCTCCCTGGAACACAGCCAGCCGCTCTCAGAGCCTCTTGGATCATTTGCGGATATTAAATCTCGACCCTTTCCTTCTTTCCCTTCCTCCATCTTCCAGTCAGCAGCTATCTGGATCTTCCTGCTTTTCTGTTATTGGCGTTTCATCCCCAGCACAACCCGAGAGTTGACTCACATGAGGGCATTATCTCTTGGTGAAAGAATCACCAAGAGAACCAGTGGTGGTGTGTAGTGGTTAGAGTGTCGCCCTGGGACGTGGGAAGGCCAGGGTTCAAATCTCCGCTTGTCCATGAAGTTCACTGGCTGGGACCTTGGGTCAGTCACTGTCTCTCTTGGCCTAACCTACCTCATGGGGTTGTTGTGAGGATAAAATCAGGAGTGGGAGAACCATGTTTGTACACCACCTTGAGCTCCTTGGAAGACCGGCAGGATACAAATGCAACCAACCAACCAACCAACCATCAAACCACTGTGAGTTCACCTGCACATGCAAACAAGCCTGCTTTAGACAAACTTTCTCAATGGGTGAGGCTGTGCATGTCCAGACACCAGTATTCAAAGTGTAGAGAAATCAAGAGTGTGTGAACAGGCGCTAGAGCAGTGCCCAAAATAGAGCCCCCCCCCCCCAAGAAAAAGAACTCATGAAATAAGGTACCACAAACTAAGGGTGGTATTCAGTGCTAGTCCTACTCCGAATAGAACTACTGAAGTTAATATACAGTACTAACTTAGGTTCATTCATTTCAATGGGTCTACTCTGAGTAGATTTAGTTGAATACAGCCCACTGAATGCAACCTAAGTTAAGCATGAACATTAATTTCAGTGGGTCTGCTCTGAGCAAGACTGCAACTGGATACAACCTGAACAAATTTATTGTGGCATAAACTCTCATGGACAACTAAAACAACAAAAACCTCATGTGCAGTTTCACAACTCTCACCAAACCTCCCCCCCCAAACAATAACATACTCTGAGTGTGTGCTGTCTCAATTTAAACTCACACTCATCACTGTTTTTGCTCATTTCCTGCCTTGGGCCAGTCTAACCTGCCTCGCATGGCTGTTGTGAAGATATGGAAGGAGGTAAACAAACCAAACCCTGGCATTTGGAGTATAGAGAAATCAAGCGTCTGTGAACGAGCCCAAGGAGAATCCAAAAACTCTGTTCTAGTAATAATTATCTTCTTGTTTTTTCCAAAACATACCTTTAAATCACATGGCTTCCCCCAAAGAATCCTGGGAACTGTAGCTTACCACTTCCAAACTACAATTCCCAGAACACTTTAAAAAACCCTACAGGATTATATCCAATGCCAGTCCCACTCAGAGTAGACCCCTTTTGGATGCAACCCACACTTTCCAGGATCCTCTGGTTGGAAGCCGTGTGCTTTAAATGTACGGTGTGTGGAGATGTCTGAGCGACAGTTCTATTAGCAGCGGTTTTCCTGCCCTACATCCTGGCAGCCCAAACCTCACTGCACATCCAAAGACAAAATCAGAAACATCCAAATCAAACGTGCATTCAGATGCACAGATGCCATATAAAAAAGGCTCGACTGCTTCAAGTGATTGAAATATGCCTTGAAACGCAGCGGGACTTGGCAGGAACCGATATTCCTAAGAAAAAGCTACATGAATGCTCAGAGAAGCATGCTGCCCCCCACGCCCATCTGGGACCCACGCCCTGCTCTGCACGCTCTTAAACCCCACATTTCATTTTTAAACAGCCAACGAGGAGAGATTCTTGCCAAGCTGCCTCATCTGTTGAGGTGGATTGGGATATTCATCACGCTCAACCATCTGTCTGTCAGGGAGAAATCGCTCCCTTCTGCAGCGCCAAAAGACGGCTTTGGTGGCAAGAGCGCCGGCGGGTTTGCCTTGACCCTACTTGTTCCTCTTGAAAGGAAGGCTTGTTTATCCTTCATCTCTTCTCCCCAAAAGCAACCCCTCCCCCACATTTCACCTCACATCCTTTCTCTCCCTGGTTAAACATCCCAGCTAGCAGATGGGAATAAGGAAAAGCAAAGGCTTCCAAACTCACATTTTGACTCGTGTTAGTTTCACGTGCATGAGACAGCCTTTGTCAAACTCGCACCCTCCAGCTGTTTTGAATTCCCATCAGCTGCAAGGAAGAGACTCTTCGGGCCAAAAATTTATCTGAAAAGACTATTAGGGTGACAAAGTTGGCCCAAGGCGCTTTGGGCAGAAGACTCAAGTGGTCTCCCCCCCCTCACCCCAATAAAATAGAGGACAACATTTAACAACCCTTTTAGCATGCTTAAAATATTCTGCTTGAAAACAGCCACCTCAGCGCGCTACCTCACAGTGGTAAGGCTGCGGCCTGGGGTGAAAGTTGGCCGCCTGGAGAGGTTCTCATGAAGAAATAATTCAGGAGTAAAGAGAGGATTGCTCCTCTTTAAAGTGTTTTCTGCAACAAAGCGGCTTCCTCAGCGAGAACAGAGCTAGAGTTGAAGGGGACCAAGAAAACCTTAGAATAAAAGAAGTGGTTGGTGGCGCTGTATTTAGAAGGGAGGGGTCCCCATCCCCCATCAGAAATCCAAACTCCACAAATGAAGCCACATTCCACCTGGGCAACCTGCACCTTTCCAACATCTACCAGACTGAGAAGCACCTGCACTCTTCAGCTGCCATTTGCACGTACACAGCTACCCTCACTTACCTGCATGGAAATAAGGGCTCATGGCATATGGAAACCTAAGCAGGTTCCTGTCCCCATCAGGAATTCAAACTCCACAAATAATGCCACAGGCCACCTAGATGTCCTGCACACTTCCAGCATCTACCAGAGAAAGAGATCCTTGCATTTTCAAGCTACCAGTCACACATCATCCCACTCCTACCACCTACCTGCGTGGAAATAGGGGCTGACGGTGTACGGAAAGCCGAATGGCATCGGCTGAGGTGGTGGAAGGGAGGCTGGCGGGAGATACTTTGCCTCGGCTTTGTTGATGACTGGGCCAAGGAGATGGCTGGGCGACTCGGCGCTGGAGGAGCTGCAAGGGGCGCTCTGGCCAGCTGACAAATCGCTCAGTTCTTTGGCCCCGTCGCAGGCTTTCGCTGCCTCTTTGCACTCTTTGAGCTCGCCAGCCAAGCCACTGCTCTCAGCCTTCATGCCGTCCGGCTTCTCGTCGCTCACGTCGGCGTCACTCTCAGAGTCCTTCATCTCCTCGTCGTTGCCGTCAGGAGGGCGGCTTTCAGACAGCTCTTTGGGTTCGCTCTGGCCTGGCGCCTCAGCCCGGTGGTGCGCAGACTTCCGGCTACCCCTTCTGCTCCCCTGCTCCTTGGGCGGGGTTGTGGAGGCGCTGGGGACCCCGTGGTGGTTTAGTGACAAGAGCGGGGTGTTGTTATGGCGGAGGACCAACATGGCATTCCTCCGCGAGAGCTCATCTCGGAGCGGGTGGCCCTCGGGGATATCATGGACGTTGCGCAAGGCCGGGTGATCCGGCGGCAGCCCCGGGTGCAAGCTCATTGGCTCGCTGGCCAGTAGCCGCTGGCGATGGAGGTTCTCCAGCTCCTTCTGCCGAAGGATCTCCGCTGACATCTCAAGCCTGAGAGAAAGAGAGAGAGACGAGAAACTCGGGTCAGAGTTCCACCTCTGCCACAGACTCACCATGCAGCCTTGGGCATGAGGCCACTGGATCGAACCCAACTAAGTTTTACTCAGAGTAGACCCACTGAAATTGATGTTCTTGAGTTAGACATGTCCATTAGCTTCAATGGGGCTACCCTGAGTAGGACTAGCACCACTCTTGCCCCGCCTGTAAAATGGGATGTCAAAGTGATCTGCCTCGCAGGATTGTTGTGAGCAGAGAAAAACATCTGAATAAGAACAGACTGCAGTGTTTTCGCAAATGCAAAGTACTGCCTAAAACTAACAGCAGCAGCACAATGAGCATTGGGGTTCCCCCACTTCCTTAACAAAGCAGGTTTTATCCCTGCCCCTCCTGCTAACATCTTCCACGTCCCCTTCCTACAAATCCGTTCCCTCCCGACCACTTTTACATCATCCACGCAGTTCTGCCTCCCTCCCTCCCCACATCTGGTCGGGGAGTGGAGGCCAAGCTGGGGTCTAGCATGGGGGGAGAGAGAGAGATGGCAATGCCAGGCAGTTCACAATGCCTTTCAGAACTCCCACCTTCCAGGCAGGCTCCAATCAAGATTTTGACCTGGAGAGAGAAGCCTTTGGAAGAGAATAATGTGGCTAGCATGGCCTCCATCTCTTTGGCTCAATGAAGCATGCCAGCTAATGTCTCCTTCTCAACGGATATGCGAGGGAGCTTAGGGATGAAGTCAGGGCCAAGCCCCTGGGCAGCTCCAGCTAGAGGAAGAGGAGCAGGCATCCCCCCTTTTTCGCAACACTTTCCCATGACGTGTGTGCTTCTAACCTGGCAAGGTTCTGTTTCCTCAGCATCTCCTGTTGCCGTGCAAACATCTCTGCCTGGGCTGGCTGTAGAAACCCGTAACCTGTGGGGGAGGGGGGAATAAAAAGGATGTGGGGGTTAAGTTAAGACATGCTCACGAGTCCAGCCTTTGGCCTTCTCAATCCAGTCCCTAGGCTTCTCGCAACCCTGCTCCCCAAGGTCCTGTTTGACTGGATCTTGACACTAGGGACTAGCGCCTTGGATAAGCTTCATTCAAAAGGATTCATTTCTCCACTGTGCCTTTTCACTATAAAGGAAGATAGGGATGGGAAGGGGGGAAATTTAATGAGAACCTACTTAATTTGCACTTGTGCAAACTGAAACGCAGCTATCCTTTGAAGCTTGAGTTTTGTAGTGGAGTTCTCCAAACAAATAATGCATTCAAAGTTGTGTGCATAGTGCTTAAATAGGCACATATTGGTGAAAACAATATACAAAAATGCATGATATTAGGGGATATTTGGCTTTGCAAAAAAACCCCTGTGCATTAGGCTAAAATTACATACAAACGTGCATATTAATAGAAATGCACACTAAAATGCTGACGAATTTTCATGAGGACTTAAAAAAAATGCAAACTGATGTGGAAATGTGGAAAACTGATCTTCAGATTAGGAACAAGTGAGAAACGAATAGAAACGGACAGATCTGTCCATCCCTAAACGAGGACTGCCCATCCCCAGCCAGCCTTCCCTACTTGGAGCACCCCACATCTAGCCACATGGCTGGACCCTTACCTGGCGTCTGGCACAAAGCTGAAGGCACCCCTAAAAAGGGGGGTCTCAAGTGTGGTCCCAATGCAATATGAGGAGCATTTTGAGGCGACAGAAGAGGGGGTGGATGGGACATCTCCCTAAAAGGAAACATGAAACAAAACAAAGGGAGATTAAGCTCTCTATTCAGGGTAGATGATGGGTGTTGGTCAAGGCTATAGAAGCTCCGTGGTGGCAGAGGAGCAAGGGAGAATTCCCACTGCTAGGCAAGGATGTTTGGTGGCTGAAAGTGTTATTTTTGATGCATACTTGGCCCAGCACAGATGCATGAAGCTACGCCAAGCGATCAGTTGAGGCAGCGGTGAGCCTGAGAGACTTAGCCAGGAGAGCTGAAACGCAAAGGTGACCGGAGACAAACTGGAGTATGAAAACACAAAGCGGAGTTTACATTTCTCACCGTTCTTGCAAACCATCTATAAGGTTGGCTGAGCTGCCTCAGTACCTGTTGGGTTGGCCTTGACTAGAAGATGCTCACTTATTGGGCAAACCAGTAAGGGATCACACATCCTCTCCCAATGGCCCAAACAATTCCCTCAATTGCCATGTATTCATTCTGTTGATCGTATATCCTGTGTTTGCTGGATATGTTCTTGGTGGCTTTGCTTATGGTAGGTGTGGGGGGCTTTTGGCCCTCCATATATTGATGAGCTACAACTCCCATCATCCCTGTCCATTGGCCATTCTTGCTGAGGCTGATGGGAGCTGTAGTTCAACAACATCTGGAGGGCCAAAGGTCCCCCCCCCACATGGCCTATGGCTTGGCTGGGACCGATCGGAGTTGAAAGTCCAACAGCATCTGGAGGGCAACAAATTCCCCACCACTAGTATAGAGGATGAGGCTGAACCTCTTAGCTTCCTCACATGGGCCTTCAGAGCACTCCCTGCTGAGCCATTTGACTAGCCACAATGGGTTTGGCTTCCACTGTTGCAGGAAGTGCGTCTCTAAATACCAGCTGGTGGGATTCATTAGTGGGAGAGTTGCTCTTGCGTTCAAGTCCTGCTTGTGGGCTTCTCCTAGGGGCATCTGGTTGGCTACTGTGAGCAGTGGATGCTGGCCCACATGGGCCACTGGCTTGATCCAGCTGCAGGGCTCTTCTTACTCATTATACTCTCCTTGAATAGCTTTGAAAGGGCATTAAGGTAAATTCATGGAGAATACGGCTATCAATGGCTATTAGCCACAATGGCTATGTTCTCCCTCCATTGCCGGAGGCAGTATACGTAAGTGGGGAGAGTGCTGCTGTTTTGTGCTCAGGTCCTGCTTTCAGGCTTCCCATAATGGGCACTTAGTTTGCCACTGTGAGAACAGGATGCTGGACTAGTTGGACTTTTGGCCTGATCCAGGGGGGCTTATTTTATACTCTGTTATGTTTATATGATGACTAACCCCAGCAGAACAATCTCGTCTTCCTAATGGACAAACAGCGATGACGAAACATATCGCTTGGCTAAGAAGCCAGTGAAGACACAGGGTTGTATGCAACTAATCCCTACTCAGAGCTGACTTGTTGAAATGAATTCACAGGGTCACCACAAGTCTTAATCGACTTGAAGGCACATAACAACAACAACAGTTAGCCACATCCATTAACTTTTGTGGGTCTACTCTGAGTAGGGCTAGGACTGAAGACAACCCACACTGATTTGGGAAAGAGCTTTACAGCACAATCCTATCTAGGTGTGTCTACTCAGATGTAAGACCTGTTGAATTTGATGGGCCTTAAAATGTAAATGTACTGCCTTCAAGTCGATCCCGACTTATGGCGATCCTACAAATAGGGTTTTCATGGCAAGCGGTATTCAGAGGTGGTTTACCATTGCCTCCCTCTGAGGCTGAGAGGAAATGACTGGCCCAAGGTCACCCAGTGTGCTTCATGGCTACGTGGGGATTTGAACCCTGGTCTCCCAGGTCGTAGTCCAACACCTTAACCACTACACCACACTGGCTCTTGGTTGATGGGCCTTACTCCCAGGCAAATGTGTACAAGATTGCAGCTTTAATTGCAGGCTGAACACTGAAACCTTTTTATTTGGTGTCGGGAAACATCCATGAACTACTAACGGTTGAAGAGAAAGCCTGCATAATTGGTGTGCAATGAGCTTGGGGGGGGGGAAGGGGTGCGGCTCCAGATCCGTGCTACCCTCCTGAGGGAAGGAAATGTTATTTCATGCTTGCTGGCTCTCTGTGATCTTTCCAGCATATTCTGCCCTTTTAAAAATAAAAGTCTGTTCCCGGCTGAGAGAAACTGAACATTCTCAATCACGGACTTGGATTGGAACGCATGCTGACATCACTTAAGCCAAGGGATGGGGAATCTTTTCCAGCCTGAGGGCCACATTCCGAGGGCCGCATGCCATTGGCGGGGAGAGCCAGAAGGAAAACGTGGGTGGAGGTGTTATCATAGTTCCAATATACAATCCAGCTATGCAGCCACACTCAAGGAAGGGGCAGGTGAGGGGTGTGGCCTCAGGAGAGACTTTGGCTTGAGGAGCCTCGAGGTCCGAACAGAGGGGCCAAATTTGGCACCAGAGGCTGAGGCTTCCCCATCCTCAACTTAGCTCATATTTAAATAGTGTGGGAAGATACACAATCTATGGAGGCCACTGGATGCCTCTTACTGCACAGGTAACAACAGTACATATTTAGCCTTAGGAGGTTAAGAGGGGATGGGAGAAAAATTAATTTGGTTTGCATTTAAATGCAAACTTAATTCGCAGTTCCCAAACTGAAATGCAGTCATTATTTTGCAATGCTGTTTTCAAACAACACCACAAACTTGCATTCAGAAATGGGCATAAAAACGCATTCAAAAGTAAAATAGTAATTGCAAACCAATATAGAACTAAATTGAACCTAACGTTTTTTGGGGGGCTGTGGGTGAAAAATGAGGAAAAAACAAAACAGGTTCGTTTTTCCTTGTCGGTAGGAAAACTTAAGCCCAGCTTCCAACAAAGAACGGTGACTTTTTGGGGGGAACACTACATGGTCTACAATGTCTGTCTCGCAAATCCATTAAAAGTACGTATGCGTGTATCTAGCCAACGCATGTTCAGAACTGGAGCGACGTAAAAGCAGAGGGAAGAGGTTTTTTTTCCTAATGAGACCCTACAAATGCGGTGTGTGTGGAGAGCGAGCGACAGAGAGAGAAATAATTGGGTGGATTAAAATTCCCCCCTCAGAAGACCCAGGTCTCCGTCCCCTTGTTCTCTCCCCATCTGTCCCTCTCCCAGACTTCCCGCCTGTGTCACCCCACTTGCTCTCCTCCCGCTTGTTCCCCTTCTGTCCACCTCTGCACCCCCCTTCTTGCTTCCCCCACCCTGCCTAGCTTTCAGCTTTTCTTTCTCCTTCCTCCTGAGCTCTCCTCTAAACTAATTGCACAGCTCCCAGTGTCTGGAGGAGAGCCACAGATCGATCCGTCGCTGTTGAAATGTTAATGCTAATCGTATAACCGCTCCGCCCGCGCCTCGCACTTCACTGGCAGCGCCAATTAATCTCAGGTAATGCAGCGCATGACCTTCGGGGCTCAGCGCCGGGGCAGCAGCCAAGCGATGCTTATGTAATTACACCGTGAAGTGTGTAATCACCTGCCCTAATCCCGGAGGCCTCACAATTAGCTGAGGCCCTCGGTCGCCGGGCTGCCAAGTGCGCCTGCCACTCCGGACAGCCGAGCGGATGAATAACGGACAATTAAAGCGGCGTGGTGGGGGCCTGGGAGGTGCGTCCGCTTGATCGTAATTAGCTGTAATCATGGGGAGACGAGCCTGGCAGACGTGCTGCTTGTTTTATAAGAAGCAATTTGGGAAATCAAGTGGCGTTTAACCGTTTTGTGGCCAAGCGGGCATAGTGCCCCCCCCCATAAACACTGGGAAGGGCGGAGGGGAGAGGGTGACTTTGAGCGGGAATGGGCAATTCACAGAGATAAGCACATCCGGAGTAGGCCTGCTATTCACCCCAATTTTATCTCCTTTTCCCATTCTCGTCTCTCTGTCTCCTTGCCAAGTACGCCTTCTGCCTGGAACCAGCCTCCTTTCTCTTTATTTGTCAGCCTCCTTCAAGATTCTGGTCCTGTTTGGCTCCTTTCATGCCACCCTTTACCAATGAAACCTCTCTCCAAGGAAACATCCTAGGAACGTATTATCGAATGACTCAGACCGTGGGTCCACCTAGCTCGGGTGTCTACCCTGATGGGCTGTGGCTTTCCAGGGTTTCAGGCAGGGGATGTTCCCAGCCCTACCTGGAGATGCTGCCAGGGATTGAACCTGGGACCTTCTGCATTTAAAGCAGACGCTCTACCACTGAGCTACAGCCCTGCTCTTAAGAATTAGGAAGCTGCCTTACACTGGTCCACTTAGCTTGTGTTGACTGGCAGTCGCTCTCCAAGGTTTCAGGCCAGGGCCTCTCTCCCAGCCCTACGTGGTGATGCCAGAGATTGAATCTCGGACCTTCTGCATGCAAAGCAGGTGCTCTACCACTGAGCTATGGCCCATCGCACCTTCTCCACCTAATGTAGATTATAAGCTCTATGGAGAAGGAGGGGACACCTTGGAAACTTCACAAAGGGTTCTTGAGGAGTTCCAGTGATGACAGACAAGCGTCCTTGAAAGACAGTTTGATCACTAACTGATCCCCGCCCCCAATCATTCATCTGCACGATAGTATCCATCTATCATAAGAACATAAGAAGAGCCTGCTGGATCAGGCCAGTGGCCCATCTAGTCCAGCATCCTGTTCTCACAGTGGCCAACCAGGTGCCTGGGGGAAGCCCGCAAGCAGGACCCGAGTGCAAGAACACTCTCCCCTCCTGAGGCTTCCGGCAACTGGTTTTCAGAAGCATGCTGCCTCTGACTAGGGTGGCAGAGCACAGCCATCATGGCTAGTAGCCATTGATAGTCCTGTCCTCCATGAATTTGTCTAATCTTCTTTTAAAGCCATCCAAGCTGGTGGCCATTACTGCATCTTGTGGGAGCAAATTCCATAGTTTCAGGCCACTTCTCTGGATGGACCAATGGTGTGCCCTAGAACATAACCCAGAATCCTTTGCAAGAAGCAAGACTTCTGCGACAGACAAGTTGATGAATGAAAGTGTCCTCTGAAGGTGGGATGCTTAAAAGTCACCTTCGGGGAAGGGGTGTGTCAGGTTTCAACCTTGCCAGACCCAGAACCTGGGGTCTTTGGGGGGGGGTGAGAAGAACCCCCCCTCTCTCACCAGCAACCCTGAAGAGCCATCAGAACCAAACATCCCAACACCAGTTGCTGGAGTTCCTGGCCAGCTCTGGGCTCCCTTGTCAGCCACAAGGGGACAGAGGAGACAGCACTTCAGGCAAGGGCTTTGAGGGAAAGGGACGTAGCTCAGTTGGTCCCAGGTTAAATCCCCAGCAACATCTCCGGGTAGAGCTGGGAAAGATCCAAGCCTGGAATTCTGGAGGGCTGCTTCCACTTTAGTGTAGACTGAGCTAGATGGGCCAATGGTCTGACTCACTGTCCTGCGTTCCGAAAGCCACCAGAGGGACACCTGGCTAGCTGTATGTGAGAATATTTGGAAGGAGTGGAAAGATCAGGACCTGGTTGAGAGCCACAGGAAGGGCCAGAACCTCCAGCTTCTATATATGCTTTCACTCTGGGAGTCTTCACTGCTGAAGCAACATCTCCCACAGAGCTCTTAGCTCCAATGAAAAGAATCCCTGAACTGGGGGATTGGGGAGGGAACCTCAAGGTTATCAGTGTGGGTTGGCAGTAGAAAAACCAGCTAGGGCCTCTCTTGGATAGAGAGGACTTGCCCACAGTACTCCAGGCTCCGGGGACCTCCAGAATGGACTACTACAGTAGTCTGCCCTTGAAGGCAATTTGGACACTTCAACTGATCCAAAATGCAACCGGCAGACGATGGCTGGGGTTCCATTTTGATCTCATATAAGCCACCTGTTTTAAAACAGCTGTGCTGGCTCGTTTCCAGGTCCAATTCAAGGAGCTCACATTAGTGTTCCAAAGCCCTAACCAACTTAGGTCCCAAATATCTGAAATACTACCTCCTTTCCCACAGACCCTCTCGGGTGCGGGAATGGTGGCCCTTAAATCGTGGGACTCCCTCTTCACAGAGGGACGCTATACAGCTTTCGCCGTATGCTGGAAGATGCACCTCTTTACCCTGGCCGCTGACAGTTAAGGTACTTGGTTTTGTGGGACGCACCTCTTTTGCGGAATTTATACTGCCCTGTTCCATTTGCAACAGTCCCCCCCCCCGCTTGATTATTGTAAAGGTTTTATCTGTTCTGAGTATTGCAGATTCTGTTGTTGTGCAACATCATGGCAAAGAAATCGGATTAAGAAATCTTATAAATAAATAATAAACACATCACGCCATGGCTCCGCCCGACAACTGGATATAAATATCAAAGGCCAGCTTGACTACACTTAATGTAATTCTAGAGGAACTGGGCCGGAGCGGTATTGATGTCTGGCTAGGAGTGTTCTGCTCCCCCCCCCCGCCCCGCCGTCCTCCCTGCGAGGCAGAATCTCAAGTCTTCTTTCGTGTGAACTTTTTGGCTCCAGACTCATTTTACAACAGAGCCTGTTTTCTCTCTCTCTTTGAGGGCACATTGATCTATGGCGGCTCTGGGGCCTGATGTGATTGCCAGTGGGATAAGATGCAGGGAAGGGAAGGAGCTATTGCCAGAGGGCTAGAGAAGGTTATGCTGTGGTTTGTTGAGTTTTGGAAGAGTTTAAAGGACACAGGTCCCATCATCTGCACTATGCATTTCAAGCAGTATCATATAACTTTAAGCAGTCATGGCTTCCACCCCCACTCCCCCCCCCCAAAAAAAATTCTGGGAACTGTAATTTGTCAAGGGTGCTGAGAGTTGTTAGGAGACCCATATTTCCCCTCAGAGAGCTCCCATTCCCAGAGTGATTTATCATTCAATTCCTCTTCCCAGGAAACTCTGGGAACTGGAGGTCTCTGAGGGGAAATAGGGGTCTCCTAACAACTCTCAGCACCCTTGACAAATTACGGTTCCCAGAATTCTTTGGGGAAGGGAGAAAGTCACGACTGTTTAAAGTGCTACGACACTCCTGGAAATGTACAGAGCAGATGCGGCCGCAGACTGAGTCTGTCTGTGGGATGTTGTGAGCATTGAAAAAGCACGTAATAGCTAGTACAGGATAGCTTCCCGAGACTATCAGCTTTCACTAAAGAAAACAGAGCAAGTTTCTAGTCCTTATGGCTGAAAAGATAAAGCCTGAAAGTGTATGGGCAAACACTTGCTCAAATCATTGGGGTTGACCAAATACGGCTTTTCCAGCTGTTAGGAGATAGAGCTTTTCTTCTTCAGTCTCCCTGTAATGGCCCCAAACAGAAGAAATCATGCAAAGTACTAATTCCTGCCAAATAAATTGTGCAAAAGAAGAGCAATTATGCAAACCTTCTCAGCTTGCACAATGTAGACACAGATGCAGTTTTTCCTGGTGCAGAATTTTAGACCCCCCCCCCATTTTACTGGATTTAGGGTGCGGGGGAGACCTCTAATGTGGTGAGCCCACCATTAGCATGCAGATTTTATGACTGTAAAACCAAGAGGGCATTGATTAATCTGCTTTAATTAATCAAGAGTAAATGGGTATGGTTTGGGGGTATGTATCCAAGGACAGACAAAATATTAGCATCAAGGAAACAAATCAGCATTTGGAATGAGCGTGCACAAGGACACGTGTAGGCGCACGAGCGCGCACACACAAACACACACTAACAAGGGCCTTGCGTGCAAAGGTATTAGGGGATTTTAACTGCATGTTGCTAAATTTGATATGTCCTTTAAGAGGAGACAAATGGTTCACAAGGCTTTAAAAGTATTGACTTTTCTTTAACAATAAGCGCTAATGGCCTTCAAATAATCAATACTTTAAGTCAGGGGTGTGTGTTATATATTATACTGCTAAAAAACCCAGTGCCTTGCATTTTTTAACCCCATCTTGGATCACAAGCCCCCTGCAGACTTAAGAGCTGCCTTCTAATGAAAAGGGGAAAAAAGAGGGCAATTGGAGGAGACGATGACAGCAGAGGGCTGAATTCAAGGATGTGCTTGCAGACAGAATAAAGGCTGAAACCTGGGACTGTGGCTCTGAAGGCAGCACACTCTGCCCTCTGCAATAAGCCAGGAGACCAACAGTCGCTTGGAGGCTGCACTCCGTTTCCCCACACAGGAAGCTGCCTTATCCTGATTCAGACCGTTGGGCCATATAGCTGAGTATTGTCTACACTGGCTGGCAGCGGCTCCCAGGGGTTCCAGAACAGGGTTCTCTCCCAGCCCTACCTGGAGGTACCATTGGGGATTGAACTTGGGACCTTCTGCGTGCAAGGCAGATGCTCTGACGCGGAGTTATTAGGCCCTTCCCCTAATAACTTCAATAAAAACAACATCACGGCAAGGTGGAGACCAGCCTTGCCCCAGCCATCGGCCCAGGAGAGACAGCAGCTGCAGAGTTTGCACCCCTGTCTCTGCCTGAAAGAGCACTCAGCTCCAAGTTGCCCTGGGGCTGCAGAAGGACGCAAGGGGAAAGGGCAGCTGGGACCCATCCACCGGCCAAAGAGACAGGAGACAAACTGCCAATCCAAGCGAGGGCACCAGAAAGAGCCAGTGTGTGGCATAGGGGTGAGAGCGCTGGACTACGAACCCGGCAGAAATCCACACTCAGCCACGAAGCTCACTGGGCGACCTTGGGTCAGCCACTGTCTTGTAGCTGAGCCTACCTCACAGGGTTGTTGTGAGGATATTAAATGGAGAGGGGGAGAAGTATGCATGCCACCTTGAGCCCTTGGTGGAGGGAAGGTGGCATGCAAATGTAACAGACAGCAAAGGGAGAGTAACCTGGTCTCAGCTGGGTAAAAATGCTTATAGTGCAAGCCAGTCCTTTCACCCTTCCAAAGTGGATCTCCCTCCTTTTCCATCTACTCCCCTTCCTTTGCGTGTCTTGTCTTTTTAGTTGGGAAGCTCGATGCCAGGGTCCGTCTCTTACTGAATTCTATTTATTTTATTTGATGCGTGCTGCTCTGGGAGACCATAATGGTCTGAAACGTAGGCAGGGCAGCAAATAAATAGAATAAGACAAAACAAGAGGAACTGAATTATATATTCTACAAGAGTGGATGAAAGGGGATGAAGGGGTGTAGTCAACTCAGTCCTTCTCAAGGCAGACCCACTGAAATCAAAGAGCCCAAGTTAGCCACTGTTGTTAACCTCAATGGGTCTACTCTGAATAGGACTAGCATTGGATACCACCCTACGGTTGTGCTTTCCACCTTACTGGGATGCTTTAAAAGGGTCAAACTGGCACACAGGAAGCTGCCTTATATTACACCGACGCAGGCCGCCGGTCCATTTAGCTCAGTACTGCCTCCACTGGCTGGCAGTGGCTCTTCAGAGTCAGGCAGGGAGTCTCTCCCAGTTCTGCCTGGAGATGCCGTTGGGGATTGAACCGGGGCCTTTTGGCAAGGAAAGCAGATGCCTTACCCCTTGGGGTTCTGGTTCCACCCTTTTGTTCTTTCACGGGGATCTCTCCACTCAAAATCACCACTACCCAGCTGCCTTTGTACCTGTGCTGGACATCCTTGCCCACATCCAACCCCTGCAGGGCGCAAAAAAAAAAGAAAAAAGGTCCAGGTTACTCCTCCTTTCTGCAGTGCCACCTTCGTAAATAAGCCCGAATTGCCAGCAGACCTCTCCTCCCTCCCTCCCTCCCTGCCTCCAGCTAATGGCTGAATTCTTCAGTGGCTAATTATTCTTGCCGCTGCTGCATCCGTGAACTGACCTAATCCCTGCGGGGCTCCCGACAGGAAGCTGAAATGGAATTTTAGCACCATGCCAAGCCCGCTTCCATTCCCCCCCCTCCGCCTCCACTACATGCATTATTGCCTGACTCCCGGGAAAGGCAGACGCCATAAATCTACCTGCATTTTGTTCTGTTCGAGCCAGAGTTCTATGGGTTGCCTCTTTGCCTACCCACCCACCGCATTCTCTGCCTACCTGCTGTTTCAAACCCCCACGCCCTTTGGAGAATCCTGGCTTACACAAAAAGCAGCTTCGATTGACCTTGTTGACAAAAGGGCGGGCGGGGGAAGACACAAAGCACAAGGACCAAAAGGCTTGGCAGGAGAGAGGTAAAGGAGTCGGTCTCTCTCCTCCCCCCCCCCCGCCACTCCTACATGGAACTCTTGACGCAAGCTTCTGCACAGAACTCCTCGACAGGAAGGGATAATAAAGTCAGCAACGAGCCTGCTCTTTTTGCATACATATACAACTTGGGCTGTGGGTGCACCATACATTTAAAGCACATAGCTCCCCCTACTACCAAAGAATCTGTAGTTTACCCCTCACAGAACTACAGTCCCCAGCACCCTTAACAAACGACAGTTCCCAGGATTCTTTTTGAGGAAGTCATGTGCTTTAAATGCACTTTAAATGTATAGTGTGTACACAGCCCTTCTCTCCCAGGGGAAACCTGCTCAGACATTTAGCAGCTGATGGCACTGAAGCACAGCACTGACTGGCTAACTCCCATGTCCCCCTTTCTCAGAGCAATTCTTTCTGCAGAAAGGTGCAGATAAAGCAGAGAGTAGTCTCAGCACCAAGCTTGATAGGATTTTCAGGGCAGAATGACACCACAGGAGGCAACCATCGGGGAGGGCATACCTTGGATTTGCACCAGAAGGCTGATATGGGGATGGACATTTGCAGAAGAGAATGGGAGGGTAAGAAAGGGGCTCTTGAATGTTTCGCCTGCAAATACTGCCCCCCCTCGCATGTTGCTTTCCATAAGCCAGGCCCTTAGATGAGGACTAAGCCCACCTACAAATCCTCCTGCCCATCTGCCTGCAGCCGTGTAATGCACAACTCATTTCCCAAGGTAACATCTGGAAATGGTCTAGCTCAGTGGCAGAGCATCTGCTTTGCATGCAGAAGGTCCTGGGTTTAATCCCTGGCATCTGTGGGTGGGGTTGGGAAAGACCCCTGCCTGAAATCCTGGAGAGCTGCTGCTGGCCAGTGTCGACAAAAATAGCTGGGGGGACCAAGAGTCTAACTCGGTACAAGCAGCTTCCTACTTTCAAGAGTCTCAAGGGCTCACAGCTCAGTGACAGAACATTGGCTTTGCATGCAGAAGTTCCCAGGTTTGACCCCTGGTGTCTCCAGGCTGGGTTGGGCATGTCCCCTGCCTGGAGAGCAGCTGCCTGTCAGTGTGGACAATACTGAGGTAGATGGACCGTTCGTTGGTTGCGGCTTCCTACGTTCCGAATAAGCTCAGCTCTGGAGTGGGTGGACACACAGTCACACGTGTACGCAACACCCGTCGGACGCTGGAGGCAAAGCAAGCAAGCGGAATCGGAATGGTGGACCCATCGGTGACAGACAAGAGCGTACATTGGATGGGCCATTTCAGCTGCTCCTTGCGTTCTGCCTTCCCACCCACCCCACTCGGCCCCTCCACCAAAGTGATCTTCCAACCAGTCATCTGGATGCTCTCCCGCCTACACAGAGCCCGTGCGGTTTCCTTGCTGACTGGAGGAGCTGGAACCTGCCAGTGTCCGCATTCCTGACGGATCTGTCTCCAGCATGCGTTGCTTGTTTTTTGGGGGTGGTGGTGGTTTTGGAGCAGGTCAAGCAAAGAACACAACACATACACACACACCCCACACACACTTTCTCAGTAGAGCCGCACCAGGCACACCTCAGACACGTCACAGCAACCAAACCACCAGGCAGAGAAAATAAAACTGGAAGA